>NW_028227266.1:74855526-75455526 GCF_978045245.1 Mus caroli
TCTCTCTCTGCATGTGTGTGTGTGTGTGTGTTCATGTAATGTACTGAAACACATTAGTTAAAATTAAAGTTCTCTCCCCCTGGCAGTGGGCAAAGAGATGCCTTGTTGGTACTCTTGGTCTTCTATCAGTCAGGGGCAGAGCAGAGGGCAGTCCTTTGTTCATCCTAACTTGATGCCTGGCTTGGTGGCCAAAGCATCTTTATGCCTAGGACACATCAAAAAATCAAATCGAATCCAGGCTACATAGCATGGAAGGAGGAAGAAAGAAGAAAGATAGAGACCTGTGTTCCACCATGCCAACAGGTGCAGGAAGGAAAAGATGCCCACAGGTCTGCCTTCTGCCTCATAGTATGGGTGGGCCATAGACATACAGAGCCCTGCCTACACCCGTATAGCACAGCGTGGGAGGAGGAAGACAGGCAGAGACCTGCAGGCTACCATGCCACCCAGAGACCTGCCCCAAGCACACCCAATAAGCAGGCATAGGCACTTGCTTGCTGGAAGATGTCACACTGCAGTCACCAGACTCGAGGCAGGCCTGCAGCAGGATCCACCACAATGTGAGAGTATGTGGTGGGCAGATGGGAGAGAAAGAGAAGTGGAGCCACTCAAGCATTATGCAGAGAGATGGAACTGGAGACTCGAGGGTGGAGAGGAGTTTCCTGTTGTAAGTGGCCACTGGGGGCCTTGGAGAAGTCCCATCCAGAGCTGCTGCTGCTGAAGGTTATGTCTGGGTTCATACCTACACAACTGCTGGGATCAATGTCAATGTCCTTGGCTCTTATTACCATTAGGGAACATGGGGACATCCCTGGTGAGGCAGCCACCAAGGACTACATGGGCTGTCCAGGGGCTGTGCAGAGCCTGGCTCACCTCTCACTGGCAGCAGCACTAGAGAGAATGGTTTCTGCGCCTACCCCTGGCAGACCAGTGGAGCTTACCCTGGAGGCAGGGGAGTGAGTGAGACCCTGCCACTCCTCTGTGCACATGCCATGCGCAGCTACAACAGGAAAAGGGAGAAGTTCAGTACGCATGTAGCACTAACTTTTCAGATGGAGCAAATGAGTGCAGTGCATTTAGAGAATGAGAAATGTGGAGAGTCAGTTTTTAGTTACCTTTCCACAGGTCCCTTTATAGAACATGTTTAATTGTGATGGTAAAGGGGATTTTATACAAATATAAGCAGCATTAAAGGTTTAGAACAAATACCTCCAGTCAGAACCACATCGTGTTTGCTCACAAATCCTTCAGATAGTATTACAAGGTATTATCTTCTTTGCAAATTTGTATTTTCTAAATATCCTGTTACCTTATATAACTCTACAAAGATATAATGATAATTATAAATAAAAATAAGTCATAGCACTGTAGACAACAGAGTTAATTAGACACCAGTGGCATGATAGAGGCCAGCCATTGGTGTCTTGCCATGGACTTAAGACCTCCTTCTAATTTGCTAAATGTTTGGCTTGGACTAAGTCTTGTTTTTCTCTTAAGTCTTCTGTACCCCAGTTTATTATTCTACTAAAGTAAGATAATGCTTTTTAGCTAATGATGATGATAAACAAGGCAGATCATGCAAATGATCTTGTGCAGTATACGCATAAAGTAGAAGCCATATTTTTTCTCTTTTTTTTCTTGAGAGAAAATTTGACAAGGGTCATTGGAAGGATTGGAGAGACCAAGGAAAGAGGGGGAAATATATATATATATATATATATATATGCATATATATATATACATTCAAACATGAATGTCACAAAAATTAAAATATTAGAAAGAGAGAATTTGTCAGCCATAGAAACCTTTAATCATGGTAAGTTAGTGAAATCAACATTCTTAATAAAACAGAGGGAATAGGAGAGGGACAAGGGAAAAAGTGTAGGTTTAGGTTTATTAGATACGGGAGTCAAGCAACATGCCATTGGTAGAGAAATGTAATCGGACTTAAGAACTGTAACAGCTAGTGTATGCAAAGGTTTCAGCGTTTGGAAGCTGATTATGGGATGGATCCCTGGATATGGCAGTCTCTAGATGGTCCATCCTTTCGTCACAGCTCCAAACTTTGTCTCTGTAACTCCTTCCATGGGTGTTTTGTTCCCAATTCTAAGAAGGGGCACAGTGTCCACACTTTGGTCTTCATTCTTAAGGACCCAGATATAGCTGTCTCTCTATGTCGGGGCCTAGCAAACACAGAAGTGGATGCTCACAGTCAGCTAGTGGATGGATCACAGGGCTCCCAATGGAGGAGCTAGAGAAAGTACCCAAGGAGCTAAAGGGATCTGCAACCCTATAGTTGGAACAACATGAACTAACCAGTACCCCGGAGCTCTTGACTCTAGCTGCATATGTATCAAAAGATGGCCTAGTCGGCCATCAGTGGAAAGAGAGGCCCATTGGTCGTGCAAACTTTATATGCCTCAGTACAGGGGAACGCCAGGGCCAAAAAAATGGGAATGGGTGGGTAGGGAAGTGGGGGGGGGTATGGGGGACTTTTGGGATAGCATTGGAAATGTAATTGAGGAAAATACGTAATAAAAAATATTAAAAATAAAAAAAAGATGAAATGCCTAAAAAAAAAAAAAAGAACTGTAACAGCTAAGCCAACACTGAATCAGGAGATGGCCCTTGGTTGAAAGCCCTTTTCAGTTATCTGCCTGGCCATATTTAAAGAACTAAAACAATTAAAGAGACAGAGTGTCCATTGTAGAGTAGGCATGCTAGAATAGAACAGTGAGAGAAACTGACTGGATCAAAGTGGGCATGGAGAAGTGTTGGGAGTAGTTATTAAGGCTGTAGACATATACTTCATGTACATTTTCAAGCTAATAGCTACCACATGTCACTGTTGTAAGGTTTAGACTGTGGGTTGTACTAGAAACAGATTGACTGAAGATGAAGGAGCTGACTCATGGTGACCTGGATACTTACAACACCACCAGAAAAAAAACCCTTCATTTGCAGAACCCATAGCACATCACAGTGGAGGAGTACAGCGAATTGCCCTTTGAAACAAGTCTGGTCAACTGATTTATGTGGCCTCCCACTTATCAGAGTACCTTGCCTCCCAACCAAAGTAGACACCATCATAAACTAGTGAACTCTAGAGTCTTATATAACTGAGCTGTTTTGAAAGTCCTTATCACATGCCTCTGGGGATTTTTTAATCTACCAAACTCAGGTGCCGATGCAACAATAGAATATAAACCCAACTTTTATAAACTCAAGGAATACTGTTGGTGGGGAAAGTTAGGCAGCCTTGGTGCTAACCCAAAACAAAAACAGCCAAGCAAACAAGCAACCAAGCAATGGACGGACCAACCAATCAACCAAAGAACCCTTCTTACCCTAAGTAGAGGAATAGAAAGGAAAGAGAGAAAGAAAAGGTGGCGGTGTTATATAAGCACACTGTTGAGACATCACTGAGAACCTGCACAGGTCTTGATGTAAGTTCTATCATTCCACACTGTTTTATCTAGTTAAAAGCTGATTGGTTGAGAGTAATGAATGAGACGAAATAAAGGCTGTTTGAGTTGCTTTACAAGACAACAGAGTGATTTTTAAATATTCTTCCAATGTTCTTAATGTTGTAAGGATTTTATTGGGCTTATGAAAAGGACTCCAAGAGAAAATTGTGGAAAAACTGATACTAATGGAAGATAAACTATTTGACATCACCAGTGGATTCCTAGGAAAGCTTTAATTGTTGCTTACTGGCCTCATCAAAGAGGCCTAATTTGTCTAAGTGCCAAACATCCTTTTCCATAGAAGTTCCCCATCTAAGATAATATCCCAGAGTGTAGGTGCCAGAGCAGTAACTATTAAATGCCCACATGTGGTATTTTATGGGAAGAATCTGATGCTATTATGTTGCTGTCTCATGAATACGTGTCCTTTAAGCCAGGAATACACACACTCATAATAAATGGCTTTTATGACTTCACATACACAACTTCGACATACAGAAAGTATAGAGGAAAGATTGCTTATTTTATGCAGGCTTGGCATGAACTCCATTCCCAATTACAGGCAATGAGGGGACTGGATGAAGCCAATGAAAGCATAGGCAGGAAAATGGAAAAGATAGCACAATGCCTTCACATAATAAAGACTGTTATTGTTCAAATTGCAACAATATTGTTTTGGTTTGTTTCTTTATATTCTTCCGTGATCTTAAATGTTTCTGTCCTCTATAGTGGTGCCAAAATGTGAGCTGTCTCACTCATCAGTGGCAACTCTTTAATCTTTCTTTTTTGGCGTGAGCACACAGCCAAGATAGTCAAGGATGATTCATGCATCATTTCATGCTCGGTGGCAGACTTTTCCTTCTCCCCTAAAAACACCTAAGCCTTTAAGAGCAGAATTGGGGAAAAAAGTGAAGGTTGGAGACAGATGTTCTCCTGTTGTTTCTGTTGAGGGTTTGTATACTTCAGTATTTCCAGATTTGAGCCGTGTGAAACATTTTCTGCAAAATAAGAAGCCAAGCCAAATTCACTGGGTTTCAGATCTGCAGACAAAATTTGAACCAGCTGGGTTTTATTGGTAACGTTTGTGAGCAAGAAAACCGAGTGGTGAAAATAAAGCCAGTATTTTCCCAAACTGGAATGGACGTGTCTTTTGGCTATCCCTTCCATCTATCTTCTCTTGAGAGAATTTTGAATTTTGAAAGGACCTCAAATAAAACGTGCCAGGTAATTCCTTGGAGTATCTGTTCAGAATATTAGCTAACAAAGATAGAAGATGGAAGCAAACCCTCTGCCTCTCATGGTCAAAATTCAGAGGAAGACAAAAGAGGCTGTGGCTCTACACAACCTGGATGTGAGTTGCTCAAAGCATGCTTTCTATGTGTATACTTTCAGGAGTAAAAACCAAGAGGCATCGACTTAAATCCACAAACACATACATCAAAACCTGACAATAATGGCACACGATGGCAGACTTACTGGGTTTGTGAATGGCAAAGCTCTGCCCCATGGTTTAAGTCCTTTTAGGTGGGAATTACTATGCTTATTATAACAACATATGCAATTTATATTTAAATATATAATAGTAGCAAACAAGCATGTCCTATTATGAGAAAGGGCAAAATATTAACAATGATTTCCATAATTTTAAAAGCAAGGCAATCAAAGATAATCTTAGTAAGAGAGATCTCCCTTTTCTCCAAATTTCAGTTCTCTGTTACCAGAAAGAATAGTATTCTTATACAAACTGAAGGAGCTGAAGGGGTTTGCAAACCCATAGGAAGAACAATATCAACCAACCAGACCCGCTCAGAACTCCCAGGGACTAAACCACCAACCGAGGAGTACACATGGAGGGACCCATGGTTCCAGTCACATATATAGTAGAGGATGACCTTGTTGGATCCCAATGAGAGGAGAGGCCTTAGGTCCTGTGAAGGCTTGATGCCCCAGTGTAGGGGAATGCCAGGGCAGGGAGGTGGGAGTGGGTGGGTAGGTGGGGGAACACCTTTATAGAAGCAGGGGGAGGAGAGGATAGATGATATAGGAGGTTTCTGGGGGGAGAACCAGGAAAGGGGATAACATTTAAAATGTAAATAAAGAAAATATCCAATAAATAAAAAGGAGCCAAATCAAAAAAAGAAAGAAAGAAAGAAAAAAGAAAGAAAGAAAAAAAAGAAAGGAAAGGAAAGGAAAGGAAAGGAAAGGAAAGGAAAGGAAAGGAAAGGAAAGGAAAGGAAAGGAAAGAAAAGAAAAGAAAAGAAAAGAAAAGAAAAGAAAAGAAAAGAAAAGAAAAGAAAAGAAATCATGTAAATTATCTTAAAATTTGATCTAGTCTTTGAAAGGAAAAATCCCTTGGCTGTTCATCTATTGTGAAGCTCCAATGCGGACAGCTGCCAGTTCAACATTGTCTCGTCAAAGCCGCAAGTGTTACCACAGCAAATATGGCATGCTCAACTATTCCAGGTTGTATTTTATGTGTGCAAACCTGTACTGCCAGCCAGCTGAGAGGTGCCCTTCTCATCCAAGCCCAATTTTACAATGGGAAGCATATATTCTGCACAGTTTTCTGAACATTGCAGGGAGGGTTCCAATACTCAAGCGATGACAACATTCTGCTGCCCGAATTTCAATTCCCATCCTTCAGAATAGCGAAGTTAAGGGGAATTCTCTGAGATCAAAGTCATCCACACTCTGTTGGATGGCCGTGCAACCATGCACAAATGGGCAGCAATAATGAGTTATTTGAAAGAAAAAAATGGAGGCGAGAGGACACACGTAATTAGGAGGAGGAAAGTAGACATGTTATAGAAATCCAAGGAAAGTTGGAAGGGAGAAAAGGTGGCTGGATATGACCAAATTTAATTGTAAAATGAATGTATAAAATTTTCAATGGATAAAAGAAGATAGAACTTTAAAGGTCTTGCTTTTCCATGCTTATGGCATTTTTTTTTTAAATGAGCACATTTGAGATGTAACCACAGTTTATTTTTACTTAACAAAACAGGTACCACTACATTAGTTTTTAATCACAACCAATGTCTCTTTGGGCTGAATTTGAGGGTGTGTTTCTATATGTGAGATTATAATTATTACATTTCTCCTTTCCCTTTCCTCATGCAAAATCCCTGTCCCATGCCCTTCCCTTTTACCTTTCATAGTCAAGGCCTCTTTTTCTTTTCATTAGTTGTTGTTCAGTGTTCATAGTTAGGTTTTTCTATTGCTGTGGTTAAACACCATGACCAGAAGCAAGCTGGAAAGAACACGGTTTATTTTCCTTACACTTCCCCATCATGGGCCATCATTGGAGGATGTCAGGGCAGGAGCTCAGGGTGCTGCTGCTACTGTTTACTGCCTTTCTCACTCTTGGCTCACTCAGATTACTTCCTTATACCTCCCAGAACCACCTGCCCAGGGATGACAGTATTCACAGTGATCTGGGTTCACCCACATTAATTACCAATCCAGAAAATGCCTTAGAGACTTGCCCACAGGCTAATCCTATGAAAGTATTATACCGGTTAAGAGTCTGCCTTTACCAGAACTAAAAGTTACTTCATTCTGATCGCAGGATGACCAACCAAGAAGAAATTGCAATTCAAAACGTGTATGCACTAAATTTGAAGTTAAATAATATCATAGATCAAATGAAGCTGACAGACATCTAAAGAATGTTTTACCTTAAATATCACATCATGTGCACTCTTCTCAGCAGCTCATAGATATTTTTTATAAACTAGATCCCAGGCTGTAATATAAAGTTAATCTCAAGGAAAACAAAAAGTTTGAAGTATCTCCATGTGTCTTCTGTGACTACGATTCAATTAGCCCCAAATCAATAGTACAGGATTATTTAGAAATTATGCAGATTCATTGATATTAAATAATACTAAAGAATGATGTAATCAAAAAGAAAAATTTAAAAATTCCTGGAAAAAAATGAATGTAAAAGCCCAAGATGCTAAAACCTCTGGGACACACTGAAAGCAGTTTTATGAGGGAAATTCATTGTGCTAAGTACATGTATTTTAAAAAATCAAATGGAGCCCAAATAAATGCCCTAAAGAGGTATCTCAAGAGGTTAGAAAAATGAATAACAAACCAGACCCAAAGCCACTAGATAGAAAGGAATAATACCAAGTCAAAAATTAATAAAATAAAAACAAAAGCAACAACAAAAATAATTCAAAGATTCAATGAAATTAAGAGTTAGTTCTATGAAAAGATGAATAAAATTGGCAGACCCTTAACAAAATTAACCGAAATGAAGAAAGACAAGACCCTAATTAATAAAATTATAGATTGGTAGGGGAGCATTATAACAGGATTTGAAAACATATATGCTTAATTGTGAGGCAGTGAGCTGTGCACAGACAGCCTGGTCCCCAGTGGAGTACAAGCCTTAAACTCCGGTGACCATAAGGGATGGCAGGTATTTGGCCATGCCTCCTGGGCCCCAGGCTCCTGCTGCAGTCATAGCCTCCCACAGCCTCCCACCCCCCCCACCCCCCCCCCCAACACACACACACAGAGGTATGTGGCCATCAATCATGAAGGCAATGCCCCAAGCTCCTGGTATTCTGTCTGGACTCCACTCCCACAGTTACCTGGCAACAGCTAGGTAGACCTAGCCCACTATAAAAGGAGTTGCTTGCCCCCTCCTCTCTCTCTTGCTCTCTTACTTTCTTGCTTCTCTCTTGCCCTCTTCTTCCCCCTCACCTGATTCCCTGTCCCCCTCTCTCTGACTTCTACTTCCCTACTCTCTCCCTCTTTCTGTCTTTCTATCATAAACACCTTAAAACCGTGGACTGCCTCTTCTCATCAGGATTCACCATGCTGGAGCAATGAAGCAGGTTTCCCTCTAAAAAGCCTTGAGTGCTCTAACCTCCCAGCAGGAGGCCTCCCTGCAATCCAGCCATGGTTTAAATCAATCCAAGCCTCAGACTGAGTAAGCCAGACACTCTCCTCCCTTCAGGACCTAGACAGTGCACTCTCCTCTCTGCCCTTTTCCCTTTGGTAGAGAATCCCCACTCTGTTCTCAGCAGTTCCATGACAGCTTCTGTGGTACTCTAGAGTGAGAACCTGACATCGCTGGCCTCCTTGCGGCCCAGGGACCCCAGAACTGGCTCTTCCATGGTACTCAGCGGTATCTGTGCTGCCCTAGAGTCAGAGTCCAACTCCAGTAGATCCGCAGAGACCCCAGACTGCACCATCCTTACCCCAGGAGCAGGGTCCTGTGTCCTGTGGCGTCCCACAGTTAGACACCTGCCTGGAGGTTCCATGGGGGTGCACATAGTCAAACTTCCACCTCGCCCACCCCACTTTTTGACCCACACTAAATTAAGTTGAAAAGCCTAAAAGAAATCAATGGATTTCTGGATACATCTGAAACATCAAAATTAAGCCAAGAGGAGATTAACAATTTAAACAGATCATAAAAATAAGAAGGAAAGAGTAACAAAAAGCCTTCAGGCAGAAGAAAAAGGTCACCTGGCTTGAGTGTATAATTCTACCACACTTTCAAGGAACTAAAACCCAGTACTTTTCAAATTATTAAAAAATTAGAAATGAAAGGACCATTTCTAAATGTCCTCCATAAAGCTGCCATTGCTCTAATTCCAAAGTCAGGTCAACATACAAAAACATATAGAATAGACCAATATGCCTGGTGAATATAGATGCAACAAGTCTAACACATACGTGCGAGCACACACACACACACACACACACACACACACACACACGAACAAAAATATACATTGCGCTTTGGTTTGCTTTCATGTTGCTGCAATAAACATGATGAACAGAAGCAATCCAGGGAGGAAATGTTTATTTCACTTTATGGGTTACAGTCCATTGTGAGTGGAAGTCAGGTCAGGCAGGTCCTTAATGTAGGAACTTAGATACAGGAACTGCAACAGAGGCCAAGGAGGAAATCTGCTTACTGGCTTGTTTACAGTGGATCTCTCAGCTTTGTTTTCGTGCAACTCAGGAGCATCTGCCTCTGCTAACTCTGCCCACAGTAGACTGGGCCCTCACATCGATAATTAATCAAGACAATGGCTCACAGTCTTGCATATGGGCCGATTTGATGGAAGCATTTTCTCTGTCGAGTTTCCCTCTTCCCAAATGACTCTAGTTTGTGTCAAGTTAACAAAACTAACCAGCGTAGTTATCCACCCCAATCATGTCCTTCAGTCCTAAGACAGGGCCCTTAATGGCAGGATGGGGACAGCAACCCCTTAGAAGATTTAGTGTGTCCTGTCTCAGGCAAAACTAACATTATGAGAGATAATTTTATACACAATAAATGTATGTCTGTTTGGCCTTATTGAACACATGTCCTACAGTTGCCCAACTGTCACACTGTATTTAAGAAGCCACTTATGTTTTGTCAAAATTATTGTTTGCCTATGACATCATTATGACAGTGTCAAGCCTATGGATTTCTGTGATTTTCCATATTCCTCAAGTTTACTGTCCACTGAGCTTCAGATTCTTCCCATGAGACAGCTATGTAATGTTTGTGACATTGCTCTGGTTTAGGGATGATGAAGATCTTGCCCATTGCAGACATGTTGATGTTGGGCTGCCTCTACAAAACTATATTGTACACTAGAGTCTATTAATTTTGAAACATGACATTCAACCATTAGGGTTGTTTGTATTGATCATGTTTTAAAATCTACATTTGAAAGTTGGCCTGACAAGAAATAAATAAAGAAAGAAAAAAGCGAAGGAAGGAAGGAAGGAAGGAAGGAAGAAAGAAAGGAAGGAAGAGAGAGAGAGAGAGAGAGAGAGAGAGAGAGAGAGAGAAAGAGAGAAAGAGAGAAAGAAAGAAAAGAGGGACTCTGTTTATATTTTAGGTTTGAAAGATAATAAAGTTAAAAACCACTGGTTTTCTCCTGAGATCTGAGTCCAAAGAAACATTTGGAATTCTAAGTCTATAAATTAAAATACATAAAAGGCAAAACTTACAGAATTTACCATGCTTATATGTTTCTACATTGATTTGTAACTGAACTCATTTTAAAGAAATGGTTTGTTTGTTTTTATTATTCTTTTCATTGCTAACTTAAAATACATATGCTCGATCTTTAAAAAAACAAAACAAAACACAAAAGCCTTTTCAAATAATGAAAAACAAGATCCTAGAGGAACAATCACAGAGTTCTAAAAGGGAAAATATAAATTTATAAGTAAGTGTCTACGAATTTGATGACCTACAAATTCACCATGGAGCCACTTTAATCCAGAAAATACAACATATTTGAATGCTTAGAGACTATGTAATAAATATGAATATAGACTAGAGAAAGTCTGTTGAATGTTCCTTGAAAACCAGAAGACTATTTTAGCACCTGGACTGAATTTGAAGGAAACTAAACTTGAATTAAAGTTTTGTGTAGACACCAAGAAAAAGTCAGTGGTTTTGGCTAGTCCAAGTGGTTTATTTAAAGACAGAACTTAACATAAAGTTCCTGGAACACTGCCTTATATTTGGCTGTAAGACACGGTCGTGTGTGTGTGTGTGTGTGTGTGTGTGTGTGTGTGTGTGTGTGTGTTTATGTGAAGGAGGGAGGGAAGACAAAGAGAGACAGAGTCAGAATTGCAATTAGAAATGTTTTCCACATTGCTCTTTGTTTAATTTACATAATGTACAATTCTCCTTCTCAGCCAGAGAGTGATTTCATGACACTGAAAATTAAGACAAACATCTTAAAAGATGAGCTTGAGCCTTCATTAATTCATCATCACAGTCTCTAAATTATCTTTTAAAAATGAACACAGTCTTATGCAGTACAGAAAAATATGCAGTAATGTGTTATGCACCATCCCATACTCATGGGTGGGTTTAAAAGACTGTCTATGAGTGCACTGACTGATGGAATAGGATTCTGGATACAGACCTTCACTGGGAAAGAAGCAGACGAATGCTGTTAAGAAAGAATAAATCATATATCCACTGAATGCACACAAACATGATAAATAAAGCAGTTTTACTAGCATCTTGATATCTATGAGAAGGCATGAATAGACAGATGAAGAGATGGGGCTATAAAATGAAACTAAATGCTAGAGCATGGAGTGGCCAGAAAGCTCCTTCACTTAAGACTAAACCTTACTTAATACGTAAGCACATGCTATTTCTTGAAAGCCAGCTGGATGTTGAAATCCTCCCGAAACAAATCTCCCATCTTTATATTTTCAAATAGATACAGTGAGGACTAAGGCAGCTTAGGTGATGTACACATTTAAGAACAAAGCCATGTTTGGATTGTGCTTTACTTGCAGAGCTGAAATGAATCCAAGCCTTACAGTGAAATAGATACTATTCCGAACTTAAAGAAGTAGATCATCACAAAAGAACAGTGTTAGGACATGAAGATGACCAGTGCTCTCATTACAGTGAACATCTGCACCCTATGTGTTCTAACTCCTGATCTTTTTACTTAAACATTTGAATTGAACATTTTTAGCTTGGCATCCTGCTTACCCTGTCTCACAGATGCAGGTATGGCCATGAGTACCACCAGAGCCATTGTCAATCGTCCCAAGAGGACACTGTAGCACTAGAATTCAAGACAAGGAACTTTGGGGCTGTAACACAGCCCCATTCCCATTTGCATCTTCTTTGCTTTTGCTAACCTTGTCAACAGGATGTCACATGGAGCCCTTAAAGCCTGCCTTCTCTTCAGAAGGTTAGAGTCAAGGTCATTACAATTGGCAAGATAATAAAGCTTTGTGGATATAAAAAAAAAGAAAAGAAAGTTTTTAGTTTAAGATGAAATAAAAGATTGATGATCTTAATCTTAATTCTAACAAGGGGGAAAAAATCACTTTCATTCAAGGACAGGGATACCACCAAGAGAGAATATATACTGTTTTGTTCCCTTTTCCATGGATTTATTGGTGCACTCTTGTGTTTTCTCTGTTGTGTGTCTGTTGTATATCTGTGGTTGTTGGGAGGATTGGACAAAGTGTGCCACCAGAGGAGCTTCATGACTTTGTGCTTAGTAACCTTGCCTTTTCCCATGCAGACCTTTCTTGTTCCCTGAGAGGTATGAGTGAGCAAAGGAGGCTCTTGGACTTGACACTGGAGACTAAATTTTTCCACATGTGGATAAGAGCAGTGACTCCCAAACTTGGCTACAGTCAGAGTTATCTGGACAAGATTGGTTTTATACAAGAAATTCTGTAGATATTTCTGAGGGTGATTCAAGTATGGGAACCAAAAATTTGATGTTAGTTAATTCCCTTTGGCTTGGAGTTATGTTTGGCCTATTAGGGTCTTCATTTATAACAGAATATTTATTCCAAATAAAATTGTGAGAATCAAAGAGCTTCTGTGAACACTTAGTTGAAAATCTTAAAAATGTGTATGATTTTTGTAAAGTATAAAAAAAAAAGTACAACAACCTAGAAACAAAACCTGGAAGTAGAATTAATAGACTAGTTTTAAGTTCAAAACTTATACAATAGTTTTTAAAGTAATATGGTTAGAGGACACACTACTTACTATATAATAGTCACTTGATACATGGGATTCTTTCTCAGTATGGTGTACAGAGTCTTTGGTAAGCTATATGAGTATAGCTACAGGACACACCTCTTGTGTTGTGGAATAAAGTCACACCACACACAAAGCCTGTTTACTGTTTGAAATACATCTTTGAATATTATCAGATCAATTAGGCAACTGGTTCTAGGAAATGGTGTGTCAGTGCTCACTGTTAATGGACATCTTCCACAAACCACAAATCCAGAGGTGGCCCTAGACAGCAGGTTGAAAGAGAAGCCCTCATTGCAGGTAGTGCATGCTCTGTTCTCAGTTTTGCTTGTCTAGAAAGAGAAGTGGCTAGACATAAGACTCATGGTGGGTGGTTACTTTCTTGATCAAGATGAAAAGAACAAATATGGAAATTGGTAAACATGGAAGGGGAGGGGGGACAGCATGTGGAAGGTTATATGCTAGTGGTAAAAAGTGGGCAGATTTCTCTGGGAGACTCCATCTTCCACAATGTGCCCTCTATACCAAGGTGAAGTTAATAGACTATGCAGTGTAAGTCTACAACCTCTCTATGCCCACATGATGAAGTATGACACTGTTATAGTGGAAAGAATGGGAGCTAGCTCTGGGTATCACAGAAAGGATTTCCCTTCCCTAAGGCTGGCTAGTCAAGATCCTTCTAATGATGAATGGCAAGTCTTCCAGCATCATCAAAGACCTGTAGATAGCCCTTACTTTGGCAGATTAACAGTACATTGATGAAATGATTGTCTGAGCCTGATATAGCTGTCTCCTGAGTGGCCCTGCCAGAGTCTTACAAATAAGAGGCAGATTCTCACAGCCAACTATTGTACTGAGCATGGGGTCCCCAATGGAGGAGTTAGAGAAAGGACTGAAGGAGCTGAAGGGGTTTGCAACCCCATAGGAAGAACAACCATATCAACCAACCAGACCCCCCCCCCCGGAGCTCCCAGGGACTATGCCACCAATCAAGGAGTACACATGGCTCCAGCTGCGTATGTACCAGAGGATGGCCTTGTCAGGCATCAATGGGAGGAGAGGTCCTTGGTCCTATGAAAGATCAATAGATTCCCCAGTGTAGGAACTCACTCTGTAGATCAGGCTGGCCTTGAACTCAGAAATCCACCTGCCTCTGCCTCCCAAGTGCTGGGATTAAAGGCATGTGCCACCACTGCTGGACTTGGCTTGGTTCTTTATACAACCCATGACCACCACTCAGAGTGGCACTACAGTAGCCTCAGCCCTCCTATGAATCATTAATCAAGAGTCTCGTAGATTTGCCTACAGGCCAACTGATAGAGGTGTTTTCTCAATTGGCATTTCCTCTTCCCAGAGGCCTACAGTTTAAGTTAAGTTGACAAAACTAACCAGCACAGGGCTCTATTCAGCATTTTGCATGCACATATTTAAGAGTTCCAAATATTATGGTTACTACAAAGAGGAACAGAGTTACAAGGATGACTATTTTGTCTTTTTTTTCTCCTATGACATAGTCTCATGATATAGTTACAAAGCATTGTTGAGAGATTCAAAAGGAGCAACTTTTAATTGAGTGTTTTAGAACAAAACTACATAGATTTGTACAAACTAAAGACTCCTCCTGTTCTTTAAACTGGTCTCAGATAGACTAATATCCATGATCCATTGCTCTATGCCTTGTATTCTTCTATGAGTGACAGACATATTCTGACGTGAATTTGTATTTCCCAGCACAATGATGAATAAATTGGATCGGTATTAGGGGGACATTGCTTTATATATTTTGTTGGAGATATAGTGGCAGAGATTGGCTTTAAATACACCAAATTCATTTCCCTTTCAACCAGAAGGGAACTGAATTTCACTTACTTTGCAGGTAAGTGAAACTGAAAGTGATACGCAAGCAACTTAGGACTGAGGCACTAAAGTGTCTGGAGTGTATTTTTCATTAGCAGGGTAGATGTGTTAGATGGGTTCTATGAGCCCAGAAGAGAACTTGGAGCGACTAAAATAGCTCTGTGACACCCGAGTTTCCAATCATCTTCAATTTCCACCCCCAAATGCTCTCTTTGTAATTATTTTATGTTGGTGAAAAATTAAATCTTGTGTCAATCTACTGATATACTATCTACTTTGTATTCTACAGAGGCCAATGATTCTGTACAACAAGACAGGGAGACCCAGTATCCATACAACCCATAGCTCAGATCAGGTGGTTTCACTAGACAGCACAAACATCATGAAATGATTATTCTACGTGAGCATTGAGTAAGGTTTTCTAACAAGAATGGAGACTTGAAGTGGGGACTCATTAGTTTTTCAAACAGAGATTAGAGAAATTAAAATGTGAACTGATATTGACAAAAGGTAACTGTAGTTCCCCCATAAGTAAGAGATAGAGTTGAGTAGATCCCCAACCCTTCCCTTACAAAAGCCCAGTCAGGTGGACTCAGCTCGGTGGCTGAGGCTAGATTCAGGGTAGCCTTTCTGCTCAAGCCTGCTGTTGAGACTACCTTAAACCATTAAATAAGAAAGTCCTGGATGTAAGGGAGATGTGGAAAAGGAATAAGGCAGATGTGGAAAATAAATTAAAATAAAGTGACTTCTTTTTTGAAAATTGCATTTTGACACATGAAACTAAGTAAAAGCAGATAGATTAGAAAATTAACACATGCTTTAGAGATTATATTGCCAAAGAAATCACTAATTAAAACAGTGTAAAACAACAACAACACCACAAACCATGTGATTGTTAAACTTTACCTAACCTCTCAAAATGGACAATCTGAAACTGACCTGAGTTCTGCAGTCATCAAAGAAGCCATAGTACTCCAACCAACTGAGGTATGGCCTTGGGAGAATCAAGTCAAGAAGAGCCTTGTAGAAGACAGAATGGAAGACATGGGAGGTGGTTCTTTGAAGATGCGTGGCCCAGGGCATAATTATACTTTCTAGCTAGATCTCATTATTCTGTACTCAGTAATTCTCCCTCCCTCCCTCCCTAACTCTCTCTCTCTCTCTCTCTCTCTCTGTATGTGTGTGTGTGTGTGTGCTGCGTGTGCTGCGTGTGCTGTGTGTGTGTGTTTGTGTGTGTGTGTGTGTATGTATTTGATATTTGTGGTAAATGGAATAGCAGTGAACAGTCTGCTGTTCATAGGTTCTTTGCTTACTCTAAGGCAGAATGTGGGATTGTATATCATACAATTGACTTTGGGTTGGTGTCAGAATGGAACTTTGGAAAACTGTGATGTCCTTTAAGGAAAGGGATAAATATACTGTCTGTGTAAACTAAAAAAAAAAATAAAAAAATAAAGAGAGAGCTTATATTTGTTAAGAGGTGGGGCATGGCGGGGGCAAACCGTAGCAGTTGTATAGCTGTTGGTTGATAGTCTTAGTGTTCTTCCTTCTGAGGCATAGTTAGACTAAAATGTTCAGACTTCCAGAAGGTAGGTATGGCCCTGTGAGTTGTTGTCAGGTATGTGTAAGAGATGTTCATTGCTGTCACTATCACACAATAAACAGTCCAGTGTGGCTACACTGTATACTACTTATTCTTTTTCTGTTCTGAGGCTGAGTGACTGGAAAGTACCTAGCCTTTCTTAGATGGCTCTTTATAATGCTGACAGAGTCTGTGTTGTATCGAAAGGGACCCATCCTGTGTAGAGCTGCTGTTGGTTGTACCTTCCAGCACAGTACTGATGTTCCAAAGATGATGTAGTCACCATGGATGCAATCATGCAGGAGAATACAGACTTCCATTAGTATAGACCCATCCCTGAACACTATGAACTGCATAATTGGATAAGCCTATAAGGCAAATATTGAAAAAATCATCAGAAGAATAAAATTCAAAATATTGAGGGACAGCATAAAGCAACAAACCAAATCAAATCAAACAAAACCAAAACAGTGAACTGTTTCTGAATTGGCTTGAGGTCTAAAAATGATTAGAACTTGTAGGATTTTGACATGGATGTGGTGGGTGCCCAATGGAAAAACCTGATCTATGCTCAGATAGCAGAGTCATGACAAAGTGCATAAAAGGGAAAGGAGCTGAAACAAGACACAAGCAACTCCTTAGGGCTGAACAGATGCAAGGCTTAGGGTGACAGGTAGAGACAGCTGGCTCTGGAAAACTACCTATCACTGGCTACAGGGGAATAGCAGCAGACAGAGACACACATGAGCTCCAACCTCCTCTAGCATGTCCTATGAGCTGTTTATATAAAACTGTTGGAGAATCTCAAGACAGTGAGGTCAATGAATTCATCCCCAACCAAGCCCATTGCCTAAATTTCAGTTTTCTTTTTCCTAAAGATTAACTTTAAAAATATATTTACATCTTATTTCTAAAAGTTAACAAACAGGTTTGTTAAAGCCAAAAGGGACAGAAAAATAAATCACAGGAAAGATAGACTTTAGGAGCAAGATACCTTCAATTGTAGACTTTTAAAAATCAATCAACCCTGGTGAGCCCATCTTGACTACTCACATCCTTGTGTAGTTTGCTCCTGAAGTCACTCTGAGATTGGCATAGGACTTCCTTTGCTCACTGACATATTCACAATACGATAGCAGGGGATACTTGAGAAATACTTATATATTTTGTCTTAGTCACTAGGAATTCTGCCATATCATGTAACAGTCCCAGGCTATATTGCTGAAGGAGATACCAGAGGAGAAATATGCTGTACCAGCTGACAGTGCTTGCTAAATATACCAGCTTTCAGCTTTGTCAGTCCAGCCTCAATAGAGCCATCAGGTATCTATGAGTGTCTATACATTAGGGAGTCTAGACAAAAGGCAATTCACCCAAGGCCAGTGTATAAAACTGTTCTGCTAAGTAGCTAAATGGTTAGTGATTTTCGACCAATGTCCTGGAGTTGATTTGTTGTTACATAACAATGAATAATTGATATGTTCAGCATGTAAAAGAAGCTTTTTATGCTTTCCATAATAAAATCAGTAAATGATAATAAAGAGTAACTTATCATTTTAAACAGTGTATCACTTTCTGCTAAGAGAGAGAGAGAGAGAGAGAGAAGGCAAAACCGGAACATAACCAAAATAGCAAGCACAAATTGTCTTTATGAACATTTTGGTTCAGGTTGTCTGGATTACCTTTTGTTTTTGTTTTTCTTTTCTTTTTTTCTTTCTTTTTTTTTGGTATAGTGGAAAACAAGATAGATATGTAGATAAGCAGATACGTAATAGACAACCTTTTCACTGGACAACTTACTGAAACACGATTTGCTATGAAGCATGTGCTGGAAAATCATGCACAAGTGTTCTTCATCCTGTGTAACGCCCCTGCAAGCACAGGGTACTTGCAGGACTGTCCCGAAGGTTCCTAGGAAGGCAGCCCTGCAGCTCTCACTCCCAGAACAAGTAAGGTCTTGCTTGCCTAACATGCTAATGCAGGTCTCATCTTCATGGCACTTCCCAGTTAGGTGGGGCCAGCATTCTGTCTGGAATGTTCGGTAGTGTGTCCTAGAAGAAAGTGAAGAACTGGATATAGTCTATGGGTGATTTCACGTTAACATGTGATGGTCTCTTACCTAATGAATCACCAGCCTGGGGGAGGATGAGATGCTGGTTCCAAGACATAATGGAAAGCTGACTTTGTACTTTCAAGCATCACATAGGGAATGTGGCGATGAAAAACAAAAATCAAAATAGTGAAACGTGCAAGTTACTATCCTTTCCTGAGACTGTTTTCCCTGATGGCCGGTTATAGCCCAATGCTTTGCAGCATCAACGACTTGAGAGATCTAGTAAAGAACTTTTTGAAACCTTATACAATTTTAGAGCTAACATTTAGACACTGCCCTCCACCAAAACAATTCTTTATTCTGTTTCCATGCTTTCGTACTGAATTGAATTTCAAAATTATTTTGAGATTTTTTTTTCCTTTGAAAGTAAGAACTAAGGCTGATGAACATGTTTCCCCAAAAGAAATTTCACAAATTCTGGTAACCTATCAGATCACCTTACAGGGTGAGACTGAAGCCCGGACAATGAAGGGTCAGTGGTGGGCAGAGAGATACCTTGATTGAAGCTATTTAGGCATTCAAATCCTTGGTCTTCCATTTAAACTCTAATGTCACATCAGCCTCCTGCAAGGTGTACTTGGAGGTGGGAAGTGTCACTAGATCCACTCTTTCCTCTTCCCAGTGTAACCATGTTGATTAAGTCTCCTCTTTGTTTGTTTTCCAGTATTAATTTGACTCCTTTAATTGACTTACTGAGACCAATTGTCCAAACCCAGCTTGGACACAGATGGTGGATTCCCACACCCACCAATTTGAATACAAAAAATTAGCATAGGGACATATGACTAACCTATAATCCCATGTCTCTCAGGAAGCTGAAGTAGAGGGCCTAGTGTGAGACCAGTGGTGACTACCTACAAAAACAGCCTTGTCTATATTCATCATCTCCTGCAGTGCTTACCTGTATCCCAAACTGTCTACAAAAGCATGTGTATCTGACCAATGGAAATATAAATTCACCCTAAACATAAACTCGCATGTGTTAATCAAAACCTCAGGGAGAGAAAGAGAGCCAGGCATGCTGAGCCCAGTTGAAGTTCCTAAGCATGACTACCTGCACACGACAGTTTGATGTCAGCTAGCAGCTAGAGTGAAAGTTTTCCCTGAGAACATAGACCACTCATAATGTCACTCAAAGGCTGCAAGAGTCCCCCTACTGCAGTAACCCTCAAGGACTAGTAATTTCTGACTTTCTTTTCTGTGGCTTTCCCCTTTCACTGTTACTTCAGAGGGCGCCATGCACTTCCATTGCCTTTGCAATATCTTGCCTGTTGGATTGCTTTGTGTAACTTAAGAGACCAACTCAGTCATTTCCTCCAGTTAGGTCAAGCAGTCCTTTTTGGGAGCACTCTTTAAATTACAACGTTTTTGGTCTATACTTATCTTCTTTATTGTATCCTTAAATGGGGTGTTTATTTGCTTGTTTTTGATATTATAACTTAATTATAACATTTTCCCCTTCCCCTTTCAGAGGCTAGGATCCCTCTGTGGTAGGCAGACAGAGAGGGAGAGGGGCCATGGAAATTTTCCAAGATGACTGACTTCTTCCAACTAACCAACCTAAATTAAGTGAGGAAAACTCTTCAGAGGCTTTAAAAAAAAGCAATATTCACGTTGGCTCTCTGGCTCTCTCTCTTCCTCCTTCTGTCTCCCCTCCTCACCCCTTATTGAGTTTTCCTTTCCTCTGCAAGCCTTGTAACTCTTCTCAGAATCTTTTTGCTGGTCTCTGAAATCAATCTTTAATGAAATGTCCTCACCTCTTCCCAAGATATGTGTCACCCACTCTGTCCCTCATTTAAACTAGAATGTTGTTTCTGCTCTCTTTTCATGTTAAGCTATCAGCCTTCTCCTGTTCATAATTTCTCAACCTTTGTAACAAACCTTTCAGCACACAGGAGTCTCTCCCAGCCTTTGAGGAGAGTGGATTTGTTTGGCTTCATGAATCCTCACTCTACTGAGCAGAAGGTCTTTTTCTCTGGGTGTGTGCTGCAGGTGTGTATTTTACCATCCACAATAAATACCTTTCTTTAATGCCGATTCTATATCCTTGGTGCTTAAGATTTCTCGACTGCCCTGCCGGTTGCGTTCAAGCTTTGCCCTGCCTTTTACTTCTTTAACTGCTGGAGAAAAGAATTCTGATCCACTTTAGATTTTCTTCCCTCTGATCCCTTTTAACCTGAGAATTGCACATGACTTTTTATGGTATATTTTCTTATTAACTGTCTTCTTTAACTAAAATAAACAAGCAAAACAGACATTCCTAACTGAAGCCAAGATGGGTGTCTGATTACTCTATATTTTGAATGAACAAATAAGCAACTAGCCTTACCCTCCTCTATGACTATACTGGCTGGGGTTTTATGTGTCCACTTGACACAAGCTAAGATCATCTGAGAGGAAGGAGCCTCAGCTGAGGAAATGCCATCATGAGATCCAGCTGTAAGACCATTTTCTCAATTAGTAATCAATGGGGAGTGGTGCCATTCCTGGGCTTTTGGTCCTGGGCTCTATAAGAAACTAGTCTGAGCAAGCTCAGGAAGCAAGCCAGTAAGCAGTACCCCTCTAAGGTCTGTAACAGCTCCTGCCTCCAAGATCTTGCCCTGTTTGAATTCTTGTTCTGACTTCCTTCAGTGAAGAACAGTAATATGGAAGTAGAAGCTGAATAAACCCATTCTTTTTGTCATGGTGTTTTGTTTTAGCAATAGAGACCCTGACTCAGACAATAACAGATAACATGAGGATGAGAAATCAGAAAAAAAGGTAACATTTTTGATGTCACGGGCACACAAATAAGCAGGGAATATCTACACCATACTCAAACTACCTTGTTCTTCTCAGTCCACAGCTTGAGAAAGAAAGTATTTGTTCTGAAGGTTAAAGAGTTACCCTGCCAAAATTAACAGACTTTTCCACACATTAGGCTATGTGTGGTGCTTCATGTCTGTTAATCCAGTACTCAGAGAGCTGAGGCAGAAGGACTGTGGATTCCAAGCCAGCCTGGTATACAGAGAAAGATCTTGTCTAAAATAATCAGAAACCAAATAACAACAACAACAAAAATTCTATAATCACATCAATGAAAAATATCTAATTACAAAGCTGATTGTGGGCCAAAAAATCCTGACAAACTGAGTTCAAATCATAAAACCCACATGGTGAAAGGAGAGAACCAACTCACAAAAATTGTCTGAATGCATGTACACATGCACACACACACACAAACGACAAATATGAACTTTGAAAGGATGATATACGGGCCATCACAGTTCCTCATAGTGAGTTTCTTTATTCTAAAATTCTGCTCTGCATTTTACATTTGAATTTCAAAAAGGGTGCCACAACACATGTACCACAGATTCAAAATGTGAATTGTCTGGCTCTATTTACCCTATTTTGGATGATGGTGGGAACTCTAGCAATGGAAGGAGATCAGATGTTAGGGTTGGACTATAACAAATAAGGTGCCGAAATAAGAAAGCAAGGTATGTGTGTTTTTACTCACCTGCATAATTCATCATTTCGGCAAGTGTGAATTACACTGAGGCAAGTGGGGGGTGGAACTATATTCAGTGCACATGGCTTGCTGTGAAGAGTTTCTTTGGATTGCTGACAGGGTATATCAGATTGAGCACAGTCACAAAAAGCCAACATCTGGGCAGTGTTAAAAGGCATATTTTGATAGAAGAACCGTATGGCTGCTTGGCAGTGTTTCACATCACACAGATTTCCATTTGCTGAGCATGCTTTAAGGTAAAGGGCCAACTGTGCATTACAAACCACATCCCCTACACACGCCTCTGTCACCTCCAAACAAGACTGCATCTGTTTGAATCCTGAAAGCAAGAAAATGCCCAGGTCATACAAAAATAAGCTTAGGGTTATACATAGAGAACTTGCAAGCAAATCTATGGGATGTCCACAAGCTGAGTATAAAAGTGTAACCAGGCTGCTATGATTTCTTTAAAGGCTTGATGGTGCAATGTTTGAATCCTCTTTCACCAATACTATATACATATTGTGTTGGAATGGACAGGACCGAAGTGGAGCTAAGTTTCTCAAAATAAGCATTTACTGTTCAGAAATAGAAACTGAACTGTGTACCTTATTGTGTGCTCAACAACTTGTGTCAAAATCATCCTTGTTCTGTCACAGTCAATTGGGAGTGTATGGATTGAAAATTCTGAACAAAGATTAACACAGTTACTCCTGCCTAGGAAGATGCTCATAATGTGGTGAAAACACACACACACACACACACACACACACACACATATATATATATATATATACACATATATATAACTACTACCTCTCACATCACTACAGGCACCCACAAAAACAGTTGGCTTCAAACCTTTTAGGTTGTATGACCTTACGATTTATCCAAACCTTTGGTTTCAGTAAAGATGTATTTCTCAGGACTTGCAAGGAGGGACCTTTGATGAAATGCCTGACACTAGGGAGAGGGAACTTATAGAGCCCACCTCCAGCAGGAAGACAGGACATCAAGGGAGGGATGGGGTTGCCATCCCACAGTCACACCTCTGACCCATAATTGTTTCTGTATGAAATTACAGGGATGAAAATGGAGATGAGCCTAAAGAAAAGAAGGTCCAGCGACAGGCCCAAAGTGGGATCCAGCTCAAGGGGAGATCCCAAGGCCTGACACTATTACTGAGGCTATGGAATGCTCACAAAATGGGATCGTGACTGCCTTCTGAAAGACCCAACAAGCATCTGAAAGAGTCAGATGCAGATATTTGCACCCAACCAATGGACAGAAGCAGCTGAGCCCTGTTGTTGAATTAGGGAAGGCTGAAAGAAGCTGAGGAGAAAGGTGATCCTATAGGAGGCCCAGCAGTCTTAATTAATCTGGACCCCTGAGATTTTTCAAACACTGGATCACCAAACAGATAGCATACACCAGCTGATATGAGGCTCCCAACACACATGCAGTAGAGGACTTCCAGGGCTATGTTCATTCAGAGATGATGCACCTAACCCTCAAGAGACTGGAGGCATCAGGGAGTTTAGAGGTCAGATAGGGTGGAGGGTGGGGGCATCCATGTGGAAACAGGATGTGGTGGGGAGGAGGTGTGGGATGTGGAGCAGTTGAAGGATGGGAGGGGAAGGGGTGTGGAATAGAATATGAAGTGTAAAAAATGAATTACAAATAAAATTAAATTTAAAAAAGATGTATTTCTCAGAATAGAGGATGGAAGGGCTAAACAATTGCCTTCATAATCATTGTTGGAAAGAATGTCATGGTTTTGCTGCATGTCTTTTTTCAATCTTTAAGCCACACAAATTATTCTGTATTGGCATATCATTGAGAATCCTCATAACAACATTTGAATCATAACATCCAGTTTTTATAATGTAGGTAAAAATGGTAGTTTATAATATTACCATGATATAAAGGAGTAGTTAGATTCCATTTATATTTATTGTCCTTTTTCATGTTGTCTAGAAAGAAAATAAAGAAAGCATTTCACTACTGAAGACTGAAATTTCCTAGAGGCTAAGAATTCATCCCACAAATATGTACAAATATAGACAAATGCACACAAACTTGTATAACACTCATTTAACCCTTGATATTTAAAATTAATGATTGATGGGTGAAGAAATATGCAAGTAAATTGAAAAGCTTTATTTTGTGAATTCACTTACTTGAAAATATGAATTAATGCTGATGACTAGAGCATGTACAATTGTACAATAAAGCAAAAAAAAAAAAAAAGAATCCAAAGAAAAAAGAACAGAAGGAGGGAAGATGGAAAGATGGAAATGAGGAGAAAAAGGAAGGAAGGAAGGAAGGAAGGAAGGAAGAAAGAAAGAAAGAAAGAAAGAAAGAAAGAAAGAAAGAAAGAAAGAAAGAAAGAAAGAGAGAAAGAAAGAAAGGTAGAAAGATAAAGACATGCCCATACCAACAGCATCATAAATCAGGTAAAAATGTAATTCAAAAAGCATTTTTACTCCTGATTATCTTAGTCTCTAGGAATTCTTATGATTCATAATTGTAGAATTAGAAGTTTTCAGTGACAGAATCTTTCATTCCAAAGCATTAATTGGGTTTTTACTGGGTACCAGGTAGCATATTTGAGAATAGTGGTATTCAATCCTTGCTGCTGGAATCCCACAGTTTCAGAGGAAATAAACATAACTGAAGCCAACATAAAAATCAAGAAACAACAGACATGTGCAAACAGAGTTAAAGAAGGTATTGTGACTATAATTTCATTTTAAAAACATCCTCTCATGACTATGCTTGTCCTTCCTGGGCTGTCTCTGCTCCTTGCTCATCAGCCCACTGCACACAAACACTTGTACAACCTAGGCAAGTTCTTCCTAGTGCTGCATGTCCCAACCTCAGTGACACTGCATTGTCCCAGCTGGTTACTGTGCATTTCTAGTTTTCTATTGAATAGTTCAAAAATCATTTCTTCTTGACCCCAACCTCCTATCTTTCTGACTAAGAGCCGACATCTATTCATGTGTTACTACACCATATTAAATAAAATGCCAATCAATACATCAATCAATCAATATACCAACCAACAAACAAAAAGTAGATTTTAGTGAGTCATACAGATTTCCTAAAATATAAACCCAGACTTGCTAATACAGTTAAATGCCACAACTTGCAGCAAACTGACAAGTGTGTGCCATTGACTAAAACATATTCAAGAAGCCATCAACCGATCACTTTATAATCACTTTATTGTTATCAACTGGATGATTCACATGAGACCCATATACTTCTTTTGTCCCTCCCATACACATTCTTTAACATAATTTGCATCTTCTATGCAAATTTCATGTCTACGTGCTATACATGGAATCATATATAAAGTTCACAGAACTTGAGATCATTTGCATATCTAGTAAACATTGGAGACTCAAAAATGTACACATTGGATCTGGATATCTCCATCCTGTGCTAAAGCCTTTTCTTCCAGGAACTGTCCACATTCCTGAAAAGAATGACAATGGTATCATTGAAGTTAGTGACTGAAAAAAAAAATCCCCAAAATACACAAAGAAAACCTAATAAAAGTAAAAGACCCAAAAACCTTTAGGATCAACTTTAACTCTTGTTCATGCATTCCCATGTGGTTCACGAATATAAACATATATCCAGAATCTAACAAATTTTATATTGGTCCATCATCCAACATGTTTTTGCTACACAATCATTACACTTGTGTAACAGTTGTGAGTACCATTGAGTGAGAGCCTACCTTTACCATGCTTTTCCAGGTATTGTGTTTACCTAGCAGGTCATTGACTTACCTGGGCCATCACTTATATCCCTTAGCGATCCTTACTCAGAGGAGGACAAAGAATTAGTCTCTAGCCTTAATAGAAGAGAATTCTGCAAGCCCACAGTGTTCTGTGCAAACACCTAAGTTCTTGTAGCAATCACGTTGCACTTTTTTCTTTACAATCTCTTCTAATCCCCAGAAGTGTCATTTTCTTTTTGAAAAGTCAGTTCTACATTTATCTGTTAAGTACACAACAGCTCCTCACAGCAAAGCATTAAATCTAATCTCTTTGAAAGACCAGCTCAGTTTCCCGGCTTTATAGCATCTGGTTTCTTTCTCACATGATCTTGTGATGTCTCTCCATCTTACAATCCAGCACGACAAAGAATTTGTTGTTCCTCAAATGTTTGCTGCTTCCTTTTATTACCTTTGAGCCCAGTTCACCTTCCTTCTACTAATTCTATGAAATGTTTGAAGTTGCAATTATTTCCTCTGGTATGATGTCAAGTACTCCGTGTTCATGTTTATTTCAGATGAGTGCATGACTCTTAT
This sequence comes from Mus caroli, assembly GCF_978045245.1. NCBI lineage: Eukaryota > Metazoa > Chordata > Mammalia > Rodentia > Muridae > Mus > Mus caroli. Next base: position 74,881,874 of record NW_028227266.1, read on the forward strand.
GTAGAACACAGCACAGCCTGCAAAGGATCCTTGGCAATTTTCACTTTAATTATGGATTAAGATAATCTGAAATAGAGTACTTAACGTGAGAATTAAACTAGAAATCAACCAGAAAGGTATCTAGGAAATCTCAGGTATCTGAGAATTTAAAACCTTCATAATAAACTGTACGTTAGAGTGATGGAAAGGAAGAGAAGAATAGTTTGAAAGGACTAAACTTTTATAAAGAGCATATTAGAATCTGTGGTTGTAGCTAAGATAGTGCTTAGGAGGAAAATCACAATACTGAATGTTCATATGAGAAAAAAGAAAACTGCAAATCAGTGATTACCAAATGTCTGTTTATATCCACAGACAAATTCTACTTTCATCTCTATTTTTTAGAAGCTGTTCTTGAACAGCTCATGAACAGTCATGACTGACTGCAGAGATGGATAGCTGCATAAGGCATTGAGAATAAGTGACAGATAAGTGTTCATCCCTAAATAGGGCATTCATACTCCACCCCCTAGGCCTTAGGAAACATTCGGGAGAGGAGAAAGAGTGCACAAACCAAAGATGTGGAGAAGGGTCATGAAATGTTTGTTGCTTTTGGAAAAGGCACAGCCCCTGCAAATATGATCTCTTAAGAGTGATGGTTGTCTACAATGAGCCTATATAACACTGAGCTGGTCAACAGTCAATCATGGATGGAGAGGTATTCAGGGATTAACACTCCCTGCTGAACTCTTGGCTAATGATGGATTGTGGGGGAGGTGCTGTCATGGTCTTCAGTTGTGGCTCCATGTTGAGGAAAGGCTCTAATAAATGGTTCCAAGCCTATGGCTACACAAATGACCCTGGTAAACCTCAGTGGAGGTTTTCTCCAGAGAGAAAAAGAAAGAAAAAAGAAAGAAAATGAATGGAAGAAAGAAATTCACAAAGAACGTTAATAGGATGGAAGAGAAATTGATTAGATACTGTGGAGGTCACACTAATCAGAATATACTCGTGCTGAATAGTTTCCGTCAACCTGTTACAAGCTAGAGTCTCCTGGAAAAAGAGAGCCTCGGCTGAGAAATGGCTCCATCAGAAGAGTCTACAGGGAAGTTTGTGTGACACTTTAATACAGCCAATTTAAGCTATACCTGACCAGCTTGCAAATAAACGAGACTCAGACTGTGGTTATTTTATTTGGCTTTGATAATTACTGGGGTTCACCCCTAATGTACTCTTCTAACTGCTGGCCTGGGTACCTCCCCAGGGCTGTACCCCAGATACTTGCTGTTTTTCCTGTCTGTCCGTGTGCTCATGGCTCCTCTCCCCTCATGGTGGCTTCCTCCTCTCTCTCATTCTTCCTCTTCCCTTCTCTCCCTCTCCCACAACCAGGTCATTCCAAACTCACCTTCCTCTAATCCCTCAGTAACGTGCTATGGCCAATTTTATTTAACCAATAGTTTTAAATCAAGGGACAAGGTTTGCACAACAAAAGCTTGTAAATTTGAGAAGTCACTCATGGGCATAGACTTACATAGGTATATAAGTTAGCATTATAATACACAGCAGACCAAACCACAACAGGATACTTTCTTCAGTAATGTTTGATGGGGGAAGGTCCAGCCTACTGTCAGTGTTGCCATCCCTGGACAGATAATCCTGAGTTGTCCAAGAAAGCAGGTTGAGATAGCTATGGAAAGCAAGCCAGGAAGACTAACTCTTCCATGGAATCTCTTTTGTTTCCTGCCTTTATGTTCCTCCGTTGAGCTTGATTTGGTGATAGACTCTAAAGTATAAGCCAGACAATCCCTTTCCTCCCCAAGTTGGTTCAAGTTATTGTAGTTATTACAGTAGCAGAAAGCAAACTAGGAGAGAAATTGTTTCCAACGATTAGGATGTTGTGATGGATCTATTCATGTGTTCGTGGGATTACTAGAGAAGCCTTTGTAATTTGGGGCTGGAAAGGCCATTGAGTGCTCAGAGCTTAGTGACCTGTTCTGTGGGAGCTTGCCAAGTACCGACTGAGAACAATACAGACAATGAAGTGTGGCTTGTGAAGTTTCAGACAGAAGTTTATGATCCATCAAAGATTCCATTGGTGTTATAATTTGAGTTAAGAATCTGTGGTTTTGTTCAGCTAGAGCTGACAGATAAGCTGCAATTAACAAGAAAGCATCACTACTGAAGTAGAAACTTTGCTTTCCTAGGACACCAGATGTTGGTTTCCGGGGCTGAAAAAGCAGTTGTTATTAACAAGAGACCAGCAATACTCAGGTGAAACCTGAGAAGTGCCTCAGGGCCAGCGCACAGAAGCCATAGTTCAGGGGAGTAAAGGCTATATCTCCTGCTGGCAGCTGAGCTTGGTGACATGTAAGAGACTCCCAGGTATTTGTCCTGTTTTGTTTTTGTTTTGAAGGCAGGAAGCAGTCATGAAGAGCAGCTGAGGCTTGACACCATGTGACTAGGATAGTCTTATCAAGAATCCAGAAGGCCATTTGTCAAGGTTCAGCTTTAGTTGAAGTGGAGGCCCAAGGATTGAAGGGGTCATGGAGAGAAGCTGAGGTTTGACACTAAGTAGCAGGTTTCAAATACCTCCAGAGAAGCCATGGGTCTATTGATGGATGCTCTGCCTCAGATACAGCAGATATCACAGCTTATTAGAGATGCTAGGATCATGAGATGTCCACCAAAAGATAACAGTATGCTTGGAACTAGGCTACAAGGTGATCTGTATGTACTGAAGATGGCAAAGGCTGTAATGTGGAGCTTCCCAAGCTCCGTAGAGGCCAGAAGATTAGGAGTAAGTCCCAGACTCAGACACTGAGTTAGTTACATTGTTGGAGTTTGGTTTTACTTTTGACCTAACTACAATTATACCCTGCTTTTTCCCTCTTGGAAAAAAGTTGTCAAATTTTTGTTTGAAAGGTTGTCAAACAAATTTATTGAGAATGATGCTATCAAGGCTCTTTATAAGATGACCTAAACTGAGTACAAAGGCTCCATGAGTCAAATTAATGCTATCTGGAAAATGGGTACGGAAACATCCACCGGGATCTGGACAAACTATTTCCAAACAAAGGTGATTTTTTTCTCCCTTCCTAACCATCAAATGCTGCTCCTGTGCTAGGGGCGGGGCTTCATGAGTTTCTCTCCTATCTAGGCTGAGACGTTGAATGGCTTTGTCGTGAATGGGTCTTGAGCAGGCACCCATAGCTGGTGTGGACTGACTTGAGTATCAGCTCAATCTTGTCCAGAGGACAGCATTTAACACCTCTCCCTTCCACCCTTCTGCACTTACATTCTTTCTCCTCTCTCTTCCTCAGTGTTCCCTGAGCCTTGATGTAAGGAGGGGTTTGTTACAGGCAATTCATCCACAGATGAGCACTTGTTGTGATTTTCATTGAAAAAAAAAAGGTTGAAAATGAAGGCTAATTTATGAGAAAGCACACACACACACACACACACCCCATGTGCACACATGTACATGAAAACAAGAATGAATGAATGAATGAATGAAAGTACAATTGAATGAAAAAGAAGATACTAGTGCAAACTCTAAAGACATTTTAAAACACAATCAGAAAATGTTAACAGCAGCAGCATATTACAGAGATCTACAGAGACAGAAGAAATAAAGAGTCACATAGAAACTAAGTAATCAAACTCTAATATCAATATATCAAATGGAAAATACAAACTACAAAACCACAGAAACTAGGCCAGTTCTATGACATTAGACATACAAGTTTACATTTTATTTATCCCATGATGAATTGTGCAGATATAATACTGAATATTTAAACCAGTAAGTGAAGAGAGAGTATCAGTTCTTTCTATACTGTTCTGAAGTATAAAGAAGAATGTATATTCCATATATGTTTAATAGCCAGCATTAGACCAATAACAGAATTAGCAATATAAAAATGTCAATATCCTGCTGGAACTAAGACATATCACTAAAATGTTAGCAATTTAAATACAGTGAATGTACAACAAATGAACACATATTGATTGAGTAGGATCTAGGTTTGAAATAAAGAGTTGGATCAACAAATATTACCTGTCTTATTGGTGCACTTTTTTCCAAAAAGTTTGTTTACTGTACAGTGGAGGTCATCCGTACAAAGACACTCTTTAAATTGGAAATTTTTTTCCACCAAAGACTGGATACTCAGGTTACAATGTAGTGAATTATTGATCCTGCAGGAGTCACCTGGATTTCATAATCACATATAACACTGAAGATATTAGTCTGGATATAAATTTTCATTTCTTCTTCCTTAAAGTGCTTTTAATAAATCAACCCAAGAAATCAATGAGTTTAGTGAGATTAACTTGTTTTCCTAATGGTTCTTCATAAAAGTAGCCACCACTCCCAGATTTTTAAAAAGAAATGAGAATACTATTGGCTATGGGATGCATTTTAATATGTGAATATTAAGTTTGTTATGGGGACAATACCCAAAGTGCCAGGCTCTTAACTGCTGATTCACAAGACGATTCTCTTTACAGTAAATGGAGACCATCACTGAAAACCACAATTGGGCACAATCCAGAGATCCATGGATCACGAGGATCCCAGCCCCAGTGGATCCCAGCTTCAGTGGAAACACTGATATCACAATTCCTGCATCTATAGCTCAGGGACTATCATGTAAGAGGGCAAGATGTACAAGCGCCAGAATACCAAGGAGTCTGCTGGGAAACGGTCTCTAGAAGTGACCTTTGAAAACAAAGTATAGATTTTTAGTGTTTCCCCATAGAATGCTTTCCAAAATGCTTCAAACATTTCTGTATCTTACATGATGTTCCATATAGTAGAATTCCCATATTTGCTGCTCCATGATATTAAAGCTGATCTTACACATGGTGACTTGGCTACAGTCTAATCTAAGCTATCCTATCAAATTAACTGTTTTGTTTGCTCTTGTGTAATAACTTGCTATTATATTGTACTTTCATTCTAATTTTTTATGAAAAGTTAAAGTTCTCCTAATACTTATAAAGCATTTTATAAATAACATTGAATAGAAAGTCATTTATAATTACCACTATTTTATTTTCTGGTTGAAAATTAGCTTGCCTCTACCCTAAATCTTTTTTCAGTTCTTATTTTGAAAAAAAAAAAAAACTAATTGAATTATTTTATGTGTATATTTTCAGATATTTCTCTCTGCTTTACTTATCAAGTGATTCTTAAATATTGTAGTTTACTGCAAATGACTCAGATTGATATACTAACATAAATAAATTAGTTCTATTTCATGAAATATTAAGTATATTTTAACACCACATTTAAAGTTGCGTTAAGAATTATAGACACACATTTTATCATCAAAAATAAGTTTTTTATCTTTTCTTAAAATATTTTATTCTCACCAAATATATAATCACTGGGTTAGATAATTGTACATTTAAAGTTGCCTTAACCAAAGGACATAGTCGAGAAGACAAATCAGCAACCTACAGATTGGGTAAAATTTTTCACTAATCCCACATCCGATAGAGGGCTAATATCCAAAATATATAAAGAACTCAAGAAGCTAACCACCAAAAAAACAAACAACCCAATCAAAAAAAAATGGGTATAGAACTAAACCGAGAATTCACAACTGAGGAATCTCGAATGGATGAGAAGCACCTAAAGAAATGTTCAAAGACCTTAGTCATCAGAGAAATGCAAAACAAAACGACCCTGAGATTCTTCTACCTTACACCAATCAGAATGGCTAAGATCAAAACTTCAGGTGACAACACATGTAGGAGAGGATGCGGAGAAAGAGGAACACTCCTCCATTGCTGGTGGGAGTGCAAACTGGTACAACCACTATGGAAATCAATCTGGAGGTTCCTCAGAAAATTGGAAATAGATCTGCCTGAAGACCCAGCTAAACCACTCTTCAGAATATACCTAAAAGATGCCCCATCATGCCAAAGGGGCACATGTTGCACTATGTTCATAGCAGACTTTTTGTGATAGCCAGAAGCTGGAAACAACCTAGATGTCCACGCCAGAAGAATGGATACAGAAAATGTGGTTTATTTACACAATGGAATACTACTCAGCTATTAAAAACAAGGACATCCTGAGTTTTGCAGGCAAATGGATGGAACTAGAAAATATCATCCTGAGTGTGATAATTCAGACCCAAAAGGACATGTATAAATTACAGGAACAGAAATAGAGAGGATCCTGAGGAAAAGAAGGTCCAGCAACAGGCCCAAAATGGGATCCAGCTCAAATATTTATAGGCAGAGTGAAGAAACATTATGATATGTAATACATTTTCATTCCCCCTTTTAATATCTCATTAAATTTGTACAATATTCATGAAATGTTTAATTATAATAATCACAGCACAAAGAGAATCAAATTTATCATAATGGTAGAATATAATTTTTAAAAAGTCTTTGGCATAACAAGACTAAGGGAATGCGTATCTTGTTGGTCTATTACAGAGTTGACTTTTAGCAAATGCTAAACTACTCTTGTGGCCTCCTCCTTCCCAACTCTCACTCTCAAATCCTCTCAGACTCTGCCCTGTGTCACTAATCTGCACCCTTCAGAGTGCTCAGTGCCTGGGCCTCTGGATACCTCCTCTCAGACAGAAGTCTGCTCTTGCAAGCTGAGGTAGAATTCAGTCTTCATTTTGTCATCTCTCTCTGCCTGCTCACATCTTACATGTTCTTGCAGTTACTACAATCTCTGCTATAATCCTGACCCTCTCTTCAAATGTTTACACTATACAAGTCTTTAAAATATTTTAATTTTTCTATGATACAGTAGGAATGGAAAATAGTATACAAAATATATTATAAATGTACAAATAAGATTTTTTAATAACAAATATTTTTCTATTTCATCATGGACGATTAACATATTCAAAGCAATACATTATTTGTAAAATTTAGTTTTGAGAAGTAGTCATATATTGTAGAATTTGTAGAGAAAAAATAATAAATCGAAATTTTGCATGAAATCTACTCTCAATGTCACTATATAAGGGCTCATTAATAATTAAGAGTACAGTTTTGCAACAAAGTTTACTGACAATGAGCCAAGTGAGTATCAAAATTAAGTGGAGATTTTTAAAGTAAAAATAATTTAGCTCATATGATTCTATAAGATAATATTAAATCTCATTGCTATGTTGGGAAGAAGAAATCATTTGGATGGACTTTTAATACTGGGTTTTTACCTGGAGCAAGGCAGGTGTCTTCCATTGATCTCCATGACTGCTCACAGCCATTTGCATCAATCAAGCATTTCTGTATTAAATGTGCACAATCATTTGTTTGGGAAGAGGATTCATTTTCTGAGCTTAACCTAACAGCTTGAACAACAGAGAGAACAATAACAAGAAAACAACACATTTGCAATGTTATCCTTTGTGGAAATCAGTGAGGAAGATTCTCAAACAAACAAAAACAAAAAGCAAAAGCCCACCACTGGAACTAGACGGAGCCTTACCATTCCTAGGTCTATAACCAAAGAAGTCTAAGTCCACAAACCACAGAAAAACACATCCTCATTTGTTGCTATGCTGTTAAGATCCTTAATTAATGCTGGACAGTGGTAGTGCACATCTTTAACCCTAGCACTTGGGATGAAGAAGCAGGTGGATCTCTGAGTTTGAGGTCAGCCTGGTCTACAGAGTAGGTTCCAGTACAGCCAGGGCTACACAGAGAAATTCTGTCTTGAAACTGTTCCCCTGCTCCCAAAGTCACAAAGCAAAAGATTCTTAACCAACATTATTATTTGCTTTCTCTGTTCCTCTCCTTTCATTTATTCTTTGGCTTACAATATTGTTATTACTATTGTTCTATCAAAACAATCTCTAGAAAGATATCCATTTTAATTTATGTGTATATGCACTTATGCACATGTTTTTGGGTGCCCATGGAGGCCAGAAGAGGGAATCAGATCCCCTGGAGCTGGTGTTAAGGTGACTGCAAGCTGCCCAAAGGACTCAGGAGCTCAGCTTGCACCCTCATGAAGAGCAGCAGGAACCTTTAACCTCTGGGTCATCTCTCCCACCCTTAAATTACTTTCTAAAAAATGTCTTTAATCACTTTCTTAACATCAAATGCAACGCTTTCAAGACTGGTTATTTTGATGATTCCTTTGGTTTGGAGTCTGTCTCTTCCTCCGGAAATGGTCTCTTCCAGGTCTCTTGATGATTAACCACCTTATACACACACACACAGAGAGAGAGAGAGAGAGAGAGAGAGAGAGAGAGAGAGAGAGAGAGAGAGACAGACAGACAGACAGACAGACAGAGAGAAACAGAGACAGAGAGACAGAGAGATAGACATCTATCTGCCATGTTTAGTGCTCTGTTTAAGATCTATCTTTCTCGTTCTTTTTTCCCCCCACTTTTCATTGAGAATCTCATTCCTCTCATGGATTGATGTAAAATATCTAGACTAATGATCCTCTAATATATACTTTAAGCCTAGTAGTTTCAACATCAAGCCCGATAAAAAGCTACTTCCTCTATCTGCATGCTCTAGACAAGACTCCAGCTGCAGATATCCTTAACCTCTACTATATGGTAAACCGCTGTACTACATCAGCAGCAACAGCATTAATATAGGCATCCAGACAATTCATGAAAGACTTTTTCATGCATTCTCAACTTCACTGTCCCATACATATTCTTGCAAAGTTTGTGCCTCTATACTTTGAGCCGTAGAACATCTTTTTCGGTCCAGTTGCTTGCCCTCTGGTTTGTTTGACTCAGTAGTTCCTTATGTCACCATATCTATGTCATGCACTTTCAGTACTGCTATTTCTTTCCTTGGTCTCTTTCATGACTCTGTATAAAATGGCTTTCATACTTCTTATCACATCCAACCCAGAAGTGTCACAACTTTCTGCAGTGTTCCACGTCCCTTTGTGGACTACTCTCTGGTCTACAGTAAACACACTCTCTCATTCGTGTCCTCTAGAATAACACTTTCTTCTTTAAGAGGGATCATAACCATTAGCAATGTTCCAAAGAACTCTTAACTTCGGACTTTCATTTGTCTACAACCAAAATGGGCAAATCAGCCTCTTTTGTCTCTCTAGGAGCTTAGATATCCCAAGGGTGTAGAATTTCTCGCCCCGCTGTGTGTATTCATAGGCTCATCTAAGATACTATGTTCTCTAGGTTTACTGACTAGGTTTACAGGTGCCATTCAGGATTGTATTCCCAACATATAAATGCATGTTATGGGTACCAACTAATATACGCTGACTTACATTAGACAAATAACTAATTCGCCATCCAAACATTTACAAGTTATTTTCAGAGTTTTCTAAAAACAATCAAGAAAATAGCATTCCTAATTAGTGTATTTTACAATTAAATCAATTTCTATTTCCAAACACGCATAAAAAGATACTTGCTTATGCAATTAATAGAAAAGTCTAAGAATCACAATTGAGTCAGGGATATGAATTACAAACTTTGTTTGAGTCAAGTCGTTTTGTTATTTCAAAAGAGGGAGTTAATTATGAATCACCAGGGGCATTGTAGAGTAATAAGGCAGTAAGCAAATCATTGTGTTACCTCTTCCCAAACCCTGTTTTCTAAGAAGAATGCAAGAAAATTGACTGGGCCATATATACTACTTCTTGAGTTTCTATACTGGAAGGCTAGGCCCATGTGTTTAGCTTATTGGTAGTTTTCTCTTTCAACATTTTCTTTCTTTTTTTAAAAATTATTTTATGTTATCTTTGTTAGAATTTGCCTGCATGTATGTATGAGTACCCATGTACAAGCTTGGTGCCTGTAAAAGCCAGAAAAAGGAATTGCACCTTCTGGAACTTGAGTTACATTTGGTTGTGAGCTACCATGTTGGTGCTGAGAATAAATTTTGGATCCTCTCAAGAGCACTAAGTGCTCTACACCCACTGAACTGTCTCCCCAAATATCCCAGTCATAATTGTCTTGCTGAAGGCTAGATTGGAAGATGGCATAAACAATTCTAATTTTTTCATATGCTTGTGGACAAACTCATCTAGTCAATAGTCTCCTGCACTTCAAGTTGGCGAGCACATTGCAAGACAGCTAATTTTTTTCAGTGAAAGTACAAGGTGGCTTGTACTAATTCAGAGATCCAAAGACTCTAAATTATGATTAATGCTTGATGTATAAGGAAAATGGCATTTATTGGCTATTTTTATTTATCTTTTGGTGATTTGTTTGTTTTGAATACAGTGTTTCCATATATAGCATATCCTAGTAATAAACTCATCATTTATTCCAGATTATTTTACCCCTGGTCTTCAACTCATGATCCCTGTCTCAGATTTTCCAGTGCTGTCATTGTGGTTGTGTGCTATCTTGTGAACACCCCAGAAAGCTCATATCTGGTCGCATGTCACCCTCGCCAGCTCCACAGAGTGGTGATCCTGTGTGATCTCTTTCCTAAATCTGCCTTACTTCCTTTCTCCTTCTCTACTTCTTGCTGAAAATTCCACTTGAATTTCATACTGTTTTCTACAATTAATAATGTACTAAAGGAGTCATCTTAATGATTTGGCTCACAAGAATCCAAAAAAAACAGCTTTCTCTTTCCTTACTCTGCCTTACTTGTTCCTGGTTATGATTTATGGCTCAATATCTGAAATGAGATTTGTCAAACTTTCTACTGTTGTTCAGTGAAAAATAATTTTATGTTAAAAGTAAGAAGACAAAGGATATTATAAACTGTATCATCCTCTTAAGGATATATAAAGCTCATTAATAAAGTCATCATTTTCCCCATGGTTTTGGGCAACAGGAATTGGCTTTGTCATAACATGTAATTGTTTGATGCTGAACAAGAGCTATGTAGTATGCAGAGATTTTCAGTTCTAACAATGTTAGGAATAATTTCCTTTTTTTCATGCAACCTGGTTTCTGTGCTAATTTTGAAAAGATGAAAGCAAATGGCCACAGCCTTTTCACTGAGAACCTTGGGGAGGAAGTGATATCGCTTATATAATCTGATATATTGCTGCAAAAATTGAAAACTCCTAGATTTATCTTTATAACAAAACTATAAATACTAGAAACTAATAAAGAAGTAAGGAAACATTATAAGAATGAGAAGAAGCAAAATCTCTCAACAAGAATTTCCATAGAGACACTGAAAAATGTGCAAAGGATCCGTTACTTCCTGGCTAATTTTCTTGGAATTGATTTATGTTGCTTTTCCCTCTTAAAAATGTAATTTGGAATAACTTACATTATTTCCTGGCTCTTATTTAGCACCATTCATCAACCACTGTAGCTAATAGTTTAGAAAATATTCTGGTCTTGTTTAGTAATATCTTGTATGATCACAATTATCCCTCATCCTGAAATCGAGACATAGACGCTAACATAGCCTAAAGAAAATATTAACCTTCATCAATCACATATCTGCCAAGATTTTTGTGGGTTCTCTGTTAAGTGAAAATGACTTGGACCAACCTTTTATAACAACTCAACACAAGAGAGCTAAGCTCACATTTTACCTGTGGGCCATGAATGTTACTCAAGAGGCAGAATCCTGATTGTTAAGGTTGAAAACTAGATGGGTCAGTTTGTATAGCTCTAGATTTTATAATCTACTTTTGAGGCTAAACAGATAGTCAAACCTCTGTCATCCATTAACTTGCAACTATATACAGGGCAATTCTATTTTCAAGATATTCTTGCACATATAGGCACTGCATAGATCTTAATAAATAGGTAAGTCATTTTAGGTTGCTTTGCAGTACCAGGAACAACGTGATGAGCAATGAAATGCTCACGTTTTATTTTCTATCAAGTAAGAAAAAGTGACTGCAGGTAAGTATACATTTCTCAAAAGCACTAAATAATAATGAAGTACAAGTTAGTAACATAGTTGGCATTTCTTATTACATGCCCCCATAAGTTTACGCTAGATGATAACAGCATTCAGTTTATAAAGAGTTAATATTGCAACAAATTCAGGGCTAGCAGCGCAGTTGACTTACCCAGGAAAATGAACACTAGCATGTTGGACAACTCAAGATGGTCTCCCTGGGAGAAAGGCCGATGAGATGAACTGACACCAAACAACATCCCAACTGAAGTTTCTGAGTAAAGGTTTTGCTTCCTAAGAGCCAGCCAATTAGAGTCAGCTTCTGGTGTCAGCTGTTCCTCACCAGTTTGTTTTGAGCTGTGAACTTTCCTAATTGTATTCAAATTCAATTGTTCTCCTCAGCTTGCGAACCCAGGATATTATCCTTCCAGGAGAGTCTGCAAACCAAATAACAGGGGGAAATGATGTATTCTCAGCACATCCACTAGAACACTAAGCTTTGCCTCTGAATTTAACAGTCTTCCAAGAAATTTGACCATGAGGTCCCCTATTCATGAAAAGTTCTCATTAAGTCAATTGCTTATAATGTAAGCAATGTAAGGATACAGAAAAGGAGCAAAGGCAACCAAGGGAAATGATTGCAAATCCAAGTTACATTCAAATGAGAATACTGATTATGTCTTATGTTTTCAGATGCTTTAAACTCCAAGAAGACTTAAAACGGTGCCACTTGTGTGACATGTCTCCATTTCTTCAAAATTTGGGGTGAAAAATGACTCCTTTCAAGGAAGCATAACTTCTTCCCAGGAAGGTAACTATCCACCATCTCTTCCCTGCTCTGTCTTTCACTTAAGTCTACAGCTTCCTTGAAGTGCGATGAGACAGTTACACTGATTCCCTTGAAAATATGTGTCTAGTAAATAAAGTATTATGTTTGGCAAGAACTTAAAATAAAAATGGGCAAATGAAAGAGAAGCATCTGCTCCCACAGCCACATAATTTATTGTTTTTATTACGTTGTTAATGTTCATTTTACATAAGAAGAGAAATTAGATTTTGTTTGTAGAATGCATGGTTTCCTAAAACCCAATGAACTGAAACTATAACATTATAAATTATCTCTGTAGGTTTGGTAATATCAGACATTACTTCTCTGAAAATGGATTGATTATATCATGGTTGTAGATCATATTATGCTTGAATGTCTATTTTATATAACAGAAGTCTGCTATGAAAACATTAAACCCAGAGTTTTATTTAACAGGAGAAATATAGAAACATAAAAATTAATCTCCTATCTTTCGGGGGGGGGCAAGAACTAAATCAGAGTGGACAGATCCCAATGAAATACAAGTATAGCAGTGACTTTCATGAGAAGCCTCCAGAATCAGGATATGTAAATCACTGCAATGTTTTGCGAGAGGCAATTTCCAAATTGTGCTGAGTTCCAAGGGGAATAAGCCTAGACTCCACCTCCTGATGGAGAGGTACCAGTACAACGTTGCAAACACAGTGTGTGAAATGAGATACATCTCAGTGAGGCGATAACTGGAAGATAAAACCTGGCATCCCTTTTAAGCACCAGCAGATCTCCTCATCGGCTCACGCTGGCTCATTCTCTTATGTGATGATTCTTCAGTATAAAGCCGACTATAATTTCCATCATGTTCCTGCTGGTTTCATTACCTTCCCTCCCACTTGGACCCTGTGTTATTCAATTGTTCACATTTCCCCTTCTGGTGCCCATTGTGATCCTCAAATACAGGAAATATATCAATCTCTAAGTTTAATTATCTTTCCTTCGCATCTAAGTAATTGAGAAGACAGCATTTCTCAATTTACTGGCCATATTAGTCAGGGTTTTCTAGAGTATTAAAACTTATAGAACCTTTCTGTCTCTGTGTGTCTCTCTTTGTCTCTCTGTGTACCTCTGTGTCTCTGTCTCTATCTGTCTGTTTGTTTATCTGTGACCGGGAATATATTAACTGATTTACAGGCTATGATCCAGCTAATCCAACAATGGTTTCCATGGAAGGTTCAAGAACCCAGTAGTTGTTTAGTCCAGGAGGCTGGATCTATCACCTGCTCTTCAATATACACTGGAATTCCAAAGAAGCTGACTCCAGGGCCCGTGAAAGAATAGATTTGCCAGTGAGAGCAAGAGCAAGCAGGCAAAGAGCAATATCTTCCTTCTTCCATGTCCTTATATAAATGCACAGCAGAAGGTATGGATCAGATTAGAGGTGACCCTTCCTACCTCAAAAAATCTGAATTAAAGATATCTTCCCACATCAAAGATGCGGATTAGAAGTGGACATTCCCACTTCAAATTAAGCAAAAGCCCCTCACAGGTGTGCCCCTTCTGCTTTGGATTTTAGTTAATTCCAGATGTAGTCAAGTTGACAAGAAAGAATAGCCATCATACGGGTGATTTTTGTAATCACATTGTTTTAATTTTCGCCTTGACCAGGACTTTTGACACCAGCATCGCTTTCTCATCTGTACTCTCTGAAACGGCTCCTGCAAACATTCGCATGCCACTGAAATCTGTCTCAGTGCAACTCTCCCCACTTGGCAAACATCTAGCTCCCTCTTACAGAAATTTTTCAGTTTTCTGACAATGTCCCCCGTCTTTAATTTCTAAAATAAATGTTCAGTTATTTCATCATGGAAATAAGAACACAAATCTTCATATTTTTCTTGTTTGCATGCATAGCTGCTTTTCATCTATTGATTTTTAAAGTACTCCATTTCTCTCTGTGATTCTTCATGTATCTTCCACTATCTCCCTCCCTCACCATCTCTCTATCTGTCATGTTCTGTCTGCCTCTCTAGGCTACTCTCTGTCTTCATTATCTTCCCCTCTTCCCACTCAGATATATATTCTTGCTCAGAGTTTTAAGGCACTTATTGCCAATCTTGATAATTTGAGTTCAATCCCAAGGGTCTGTTCAGTAGAATAAGAAAACCAAGTGTAAGAAGTTGTATCCTCCAGAGTCACCCTTCTCCTCAGCTTCTTTCAGCCTTCCCTAATTCTACAACAGGGGTCAGCTGCTTTTGTCCGTTGGTTGGGTGCAAATATCTGCATCTGACTCTTTCAGATGCTTGTTGGGTCTTTCAGAGGGCAGCCATGATAGGTCCCTTTTTGTGAGGCCTTGGGACCTCCCCTTGAGCTGGATTCCACTTTGGGCCTGTCGCTGGACCTTCTTTTCCTCAGGCTCCTCTCCATTTCCATCCCTGTAATTATGGGTCAGAGGTGTGACTGTGGGATGGGAACCCCATCCCTCACTTGATGTCTTCCTGCTGGAGGTGGGCTCTATAAGTTCCCTCTCCTACTTGGAATTTCATCTAAGGTCTCTTCCTATGAGTCCTGGGATTCTCCCACCTCCAAGGTCTCTGGTGCATTCTGGGGGTCCCTTCCCCAATGTCCTATTTCCTGAGGTTTTCTGTTTACATTTTTTTCTGCTGGCCCTCAAGGCTTCAGTCCTGTTCCCTCACCCAATACCAGATCAGGTTCCCCTCTATCCCCCTCTGCCCCACCCCCACCCCATCCATATTCCCTCCCAAGTCCCTCCATCCCTCCATCCCCACATGTGATTGCTTTCTTCTCTCTCCCAAGTGGGACTAAGGTATCCTCACTTGGGCACTTCAGCTTATTGAGCCTTTTGAATTCTGTGGACTGTATCTTGTTGGATCCTGGAGATTTTAACACTGGACAAACAAACAGACAGCATACACCAGCTGATATGAGACTCCTAATACACATACATTAAAGGACTTCCAGGTCTGTGTTCATTCAGAGATGAAGCACCTAACCCTCAAGAGACTGGAGGCCCCAGGGAGTTTAGAGGTCAGGTGGGGTGGGGGTTGGGGGAATCCATGTGGAGATGGGATGGGGTGGGGAGGAGGTGTGGGATGTGGAACAGTCAGAGGGTGAATGGGAAGGGACAGGGAATGGAATATTGAGTGTAAAAAATGAATTACAAAGAAAATAAAATAAAAAGGAATTGTATCCTCTCTTCCACACATATGAGTTCATACAAAACAAATAAATGCAAGAAAAGTTATTAATGCCACTTCATATTTTGTTTAGTTTTAAATAGAGTATCATTAAAATGCATGCATGTTTCCCCTTCCTTCAGGGCTCAAGATAAAACCTGAAAAAGAGGAGGAAGAAAAGTGTAAGAGCCAAAGAGAATACAGGATACAAAATAAATAAATAAATAAATAAATAAATAAATAAAGCCCCCTAAATGAACATGACCAAAGCTCTCACATGAACTTGCAGAAACTAAAGCAGCATGCCTGTGTGGGGCTGCATCAGGTCCTCTGCATATAGACTGTAGCTTTCAGTTTATTGCTTTCATATAATTCTTGAGTGTATGAATGGGTGGGTCTCTTATTCTTGTGCCTTCTCTTGGGCTCTTGTCCAACTTTGATGTGAGAACTTTTGTTTGATCTTACTATATTTTTATTTTGTTATATTTTGGTTTTATCTTTTAGAAGCCTGTTCTTTTCTAATGAGAGACAGAAAGGGAGTGTATCCAGATGGGAGGGGAGGTGGGTATTAGCTTACAGACAATGCCACTAGGCTCCTCCCTGGAACCTAGCAACAGAGACCTAGCAATAGCTTACATCATCACCTCCAGCAGCCAGCTAGTCAGGCATGGCAGCTTAGAAAAAGACTGTTCATGAGCTAGCCTTCTCTCCCCCCTCTTTACTCTCTCTCTCTTTTTCTCTGTCCCCACATGTTACCGGCCTCTTCTTCTTTCTCTTCATTCTCTCTCTATTCTTTCCCCCCATTCCCCTCCCCTTTCTCTGTCTATACCCTTTCCAGGTTCCCACTTCACTCCTTTCCCTCCTAATAGATGTTTATACTATCACATGGCATGATACATCAGGGGAACAAATCAGCATGGGCCCACCAATGTATTCTCATCTCCACATTATACTGAGTTATAAAACATAATAGTGGGGAAGAAGTGGGAGGAGTAGAGGGAGGGGAAACTGTAACCAGGATATATTGTATAAGAGAATAATCTATTTTAATTGAAAGGGAGCGGAGCTTGTCAAGTGGCCTTTGGTTTCAAAGGGTCAAATAAGAAATGCATCTCTAAGTAAACAAAGTGCATTTTATTTTTTAACTAGCATTTATACTAATATTATTTGTGTATACTATGAACTACAATTTGTCCTAAACATTTGGTTTATGTTTCATCATTTATTTTTCCAGATTGCTTATGATGTAGAAAGTAGTATTGGTATGACTGGAGAGAAGGCTGAGTCAGTAAGATGCTGCTTGAGGGTCTGAGTTTGGATCGCAACATCCAAGTAAAAGCGAGAAGAGGGGAATCTACCTGTAACCCCAGGACTTGAGGTGTTATGGAGCTTTGGAAACAGCATATACCTGGAGATAACAGGCCACCCAATTTGGCCAATTTGATGAATGCCAAGGTAAATAGTAGGTTTTTTTAAAAAAACAAAACAAACAAACAAACAAATACGCCTGAAGAAGGACCTTGAGGTGGATTCTGACCTCCTACACACACACACTCAAACATGTCCTGTACTACTGCACACACATGTATACCCATATATGTGTGTGTGCACACATTTGTGTGTGTGCATAAATTCACTGCACACACAAACACATACACACACACTAAAACGCACACACAAACCCCTTATTTTACTAATATTACTGATGGTCAAACAGATCTAGAAGATGTGTAACTTTCCAAGGCCACAAACGAGGTTAGCTCTGTAGTTCATGATCGTATAATCACTGTAGAAAAAATGCTTCTATTTATTAAATAACATTAGTCAATTAGCATTAAAATTTCCAATCATGCCGGGCGTGGTGGCGCACGCCTTTAATCCCAGCACTCGGGAGGCAGAGGCAGGCGGATTTCTGAGTTCGAGGCCAGCCTGGTCTACAAAGTGAGCTCCAGGACAGCCAGGGCTATACAGAGAAACCCTGTCTCGAAAAACCAAAAAAAAAAAAAAAAAAAAAAAATTTCCAATCATATCTCTGCCTATATTTATTAAGGTTTTCTAGATGACCAAATAAATTAAGTTTTTGTAGATATTTTAACATTTTGAGAACAAAATATGCTCTATACAAATGTGTTATATATAAATATTGATAGATTTATTGAGAGGATTATTTTAGTTTCATATTTAACATTTGAATTTTATTCAGTTCTTTTATATTAATAGTGTTTATGTTTTGTGAGTATATTCTCAAATTTATAGAAGTTTATGACCTTGGGTTGTATATCTACTCCTGGCATAATTCCCCTTTTGTCATATTTTCACCTTAAATTTTACTTTGCCTAGTTAACACTATCTATAGTTTTGTTTGTATGTGCCATACCCAGAGTATTTTTGCTCACACTTTTAGGTTAAATTTTTTCTTACTAATTTAAATATACTTGTTATAAACGACTGATATCTCGAATTTTAGTATTTAGTTTTATTATAATAACGTACATTTGTTTTATGCTTTTCTTGACATTTTCTTATTCTTGGTGGCACCAGATCCCCTAGAGCTGGAATCGCAGCCATTATGAGTTGACATGTGGGTTCTGGGAACTGAATCTGGGTCCTCTAAAAGAGCTCTTAATAGCCTCACCATTTCTCCATCCTACTGAATTCTATGGCTCTAATTATCCACCTGTCTGACAACTCTCCAGAAATATCACTCCTTCCTATCAAGGATCAACACGTATTTTAAACATGTGTAGAAATGTGTTACTGCAGAAGGGTTGGTTTTCCAGAGGATACCTATGTAGCTTTTCTCCCCAAATCTTACTTGAAGTACCAACTAGGCACTTTGTACTGTATCCTCCTTGAGAGTTGAAGCTGGCAGTCACTCTTCCTACAAAGGCCCTGAGAAGAACAAACAGATATCCTGGGTCATCCAGTCTCTTCTTCTTCCTCCTTTTTTTTTTTTTTTAAAGAAAAAAAAACTATAATTTGTGCATAAAAGATGTAGTTTCAATGGCACAGGCATCATCTCCAACCTGAGAACTTTCAGGTTGTAATTGGAATACTAGGCATGTATCTGCTGCAGGCTGTAAAGTGATGCCTTTTCCAATCTAAGGGGTGGAATCCTCAGTCCCACCCTGCGTGATGTGAAGGCACATCCTCTCCTTTGGACCCTCTGTATTGCAGAAAAAGAACAAAGATACCCAAACTTCAGCTGCTGTAAGCCATTCACTCAGGTTTGTGTTCTGCATTCAAAGTGAATCCTACCCAGTACATACTGAATTTCAGTTTGCAACCGTGAATGCGGGTATCAAGATTTGGCCCTCAATTTATTTATCATCTTTGTTTTTTATTGCTTTTAGATCTTGCTTTAGCAGTATTTAGTAGTATTTTAAAAATACATTCCTTGGAGAGGCCCATTGGACAAGCAAACTTTATATGCCCCAGTACAGGGGAACATGAGGGCCAAAAAGTGGGAATGGGTGGGTAGGGGAGTGGGGAGGGGGTATGGGGGACTTTTGGAATAGCATTGGGAATGTAATTGAGGAAAAAACGTAATAAAAAATATTTAAAAAAAAACTTTAAAAAAAAGAAAAGAAAAGGAAAAAAAATACATTCCTGGGAAGTTTTCTTTTAGATTGATTGTCTCAAATTGTCAACCTTTGATATACTATGATTCAGAGACCACAGACCCATGGTTTCTTTTCCCACCTAGACACAAAATCTAAGGAGGATTTAAGGATTATAGGATAGGTTATATAGTGTGTTGCAGCATGTCAGCAGACAGGTGTGGCCTGTTGAGAGACAGCAACTGAGGAACATGGTGCATGCACTGCTAAAGAGCTTCAGAGAATAGACCCAGGACAGGTTTTCGATGTAAGATGCCATGGGTATGAATTCATGAAAGGAAGAATTGTGTCTGATTTCTTTTTATTGATAGTAATATACCTACACACTCATCTTTTTCTTTTTAAAAAAATTTATTAGGTATTTTCCTCATTTACATTTCTAGTGCTATCCCAAAAGTCCCCCATACCCTCCCCACCCACCCACTCCCCTACCCACCCATTCCCACTTCTTGGCACTGGCTTTCCCCTGTACTGAGGCATATAAAGTTTGCATGACCAATGGGCCTCTCTTTCCACTGATGGCTGAGTAGGCCATCTTCTGATACATATGCAGCTAGAGACACGAGCTCCGGGGGGTACTGGTTAGTTGATATTGTTGTTCCACCTATAGGGTTGCAGACCCCTTCAGCTCCTTGGGTGCTTTCTCTAGCTCCTCCATTGGGGGTCCTGTGATCCATCCAATAGCTGACTGTGAGCATCCACTTCTGTGTTTGCTAGGCCCCGACATAGTCTCACAAGAGACAGCTATATCAGGGTCCTTTCAGCAAAATCTTGCTTGTGAATGCAATGGTGTCAGAGTTTGAAGGTTGATTATGGGATGGATCCCCAGATGTGGCAGTCTCTAGATGGTCCATCCTTTTGTCTCAGCTCCAAACTTTGTCTCTGTAACTCCCTCCATGGGTGTTTTGTTCCCAATTCCAAGAAGGGACAAAGTGTCCACACTTTGGTCTTCGTTATTCTTGAGCCTCATGTGTTTCACAAATTGTATCTTATATCTTGGGTATTCTAAGTTTCTGGGCTAATATCCACTTATCAGTGAGTACATATTGTGTGAGTTCTTTTGTGATTGGGTTACCTCACCCAGGATGATGCCCTCCAGGAAAAGCCTTGAAGAGATGGTCACAGGGGAAAAATTACTGAATAGAAGAGCAATGGCTTGTGCTGTAAGATCGAGAATTGACAAATGGGACCTCATAAAATTGCAAAGCTTCTGTAAGGCAAAAGACACTGTTAATAAGATAAAAAAGGCCACCAACAGACTGGGAAAGGATCTTTATCTATCCTAAATCAGATAGGGGACTAATATCCAATATATATAAAGAACTCAAGAAGGTGGACTCCAGAAAATCAAATAACCCTGTCCCGAGCTATCGTTCTCACCTGCAAGAACACACTCGGACAACCAGATTCTTCTGCAGCAAAAAGCTTTATTGCTTCTTCTGGAGGGAAGACCCAGACCCTGGAAAATGGCATTGCTTATATAGCCCTCAGCCATGGCGTTTAAGCACCTGATGTGGCGTGTCAGCTCCTGATTCGTTGCTTGCCCATCACCCCATTACTACACCCCGAGATGGGCAGTGACTAGGCGTGAGTTCACTCTCGCACTTGTGTACAAGGCTTGTTTACTAGTTAGGCACAGCGGAGACCAGTGCCATCTTATAATGGCGATTGCTCGCGGCACGGCTCTACACATCTCCCCCTTTTTATTTTATTAAAATGAGGCTGGACTAGGTCTGTGTAATTATGCCCATCTGCTATGGCTCCTGTCTTCGGTCATTCCTCTAATGTCACAGCCTTTTCCGTCATAGGGTAACCCTATCGCCCCGGGCCCCGTGTCTTAGGTTGATCTGTGCATGAGGAAAGTTGCCCATCCCTGGATACCGCAGTGCTATGTGACAGTAACTACTAAATGAACTAGGGCGAACTCTACAAAAGAGGCCAGCCACCAATGTCAACTAATTCTGGAGCATAGATAGCCAGATTTCGGGGGAGGGCCCTTGCTCAATGGCAGCAAGTGCTTGAGCTATCACAACCTTATCATTTGTTTGTTGGGTTCTGAGCTTGCAAACCAACCAGAGCATGAGCACTAGTCCACAGCAGGTGGCAACACCAAATAAACCTACCCCCACCCATTCCTTAAAATAAGAAAATGCAGATGAAATCTAGGAGGAGAGGCCCTCTGTCAATGACAGGTCCACTTGAGTTGAGTTGATCTTTAAAACTGCCACCCTCAGGGCCTCAAGAGTCTCATCGAATCCCTCAGACCAATTTCCTGCAAGATACAAGGAAAGCCGTCTAGACAGATTAGCTGCATGAGTAAAATTTTCATATTGTACACTGGTAATACACAGAGCGCCCAACTTTCTTTCACAACCCAACTGGGCCATCTGGTATAGGACACCTATCTGTTCCTCCGCCAGGTCAAGGCGCTGATTCAAAATCATCAACCCTCCCTTTAACTTGGTACTAGCAGAAGTTTGGACATTGATGGCATCAGTCAGATCTGCTGAAAGCTGATTTAATTTTGTGCCTGATTGAACTGTACTAGCCATAGCATATCCTGCAGCTGTAGCAGCAGCTGCACTGGCTGAAATTGCTATGATTAGGGCAGCAGTAATGCCAAAATCTCTTTTTTGTTGAAACAGGGATAAGGTGGAGGGTGTTTCCACCGGATCAGGGATCCAACGTGGGATCCGTGCCACCATGGCACGGGTGTCCTTTGTTACATCCCAACATTGAGAAATCCAACAAGAATCATTGAAACAGACTTCAAATGAATCATTTGAAAGAATAAACAAGAAAGGGGGGTAAACACAGACTGGGATAGGTGGATAATTAATCTGGTTTACCAAAGTTTTATTGAACCCAGTGATCTCTACACTGGTATTAGTATATCCATAAGAGTCCAGGGAGGCAGCATGTATTCCCCAATACTGAGCAAATCTTGAGATGCCAGTAAAAAAAGCCTTTCCAACTGCTCCTCCCTGGATAAAGATCAAAGGATTGAGTTCTGTACAACTGTCATTGACTCCACAAAGCACCCACTTGTGAAAGGGATGCATTCTAAAGTCCTGTATGAAAAGTCCCTTTTTCATAACAAATTCCTTCTCTGGGTCAGCCATCATGTTGGGAGAAAAAGAAAAGGTTTTACTCTGACCTGCCCAATGAGTGATGGAGGATTGACAATCAGACCAAGGCAGGATCAGCCCTTCATCTTCCAAGCTACAATGAGGGGCTATTTTTGTTTGGGGGGGACATTCTTTGTCTGAAAAGTCAGGTGGTAGAAATGTACCATTAACCCAAATTGCCTCCTGCCAGAAGGTCTGATTTGTAATGGTTATATCTGCATTGGAAGTATCTTGGGTTGTGCTCACCCAACCTCCTCGGTGCTCATTAAACCTCCCCAAAGTCCGGGCTGTGAGGTTGATACATTTTCCTGGTCCATTAATTTGAAAACATAAAGAACCCTGTTCTAATAAAGAGTGATTTTCTCCTAATGGTGCTCGGGTGGGATCATAGGGTAGATATAGTAAATCTAATGTTTTATTAGTAGTAAAGAATTTTGGAAAAACTATAGCATTATGGCAAACTGGCATTGGTTTAGGGAAAGTCGAGAGAATGGCCATCTCTGTTTGCCCATCATACTAGGAACCTGAGACAAGTTCAGCATTGTCAGGATCAGGAGCAGTCCTCGGGAGGTCAGCATCTTCCACACCATCCTTGATTAATATCTTGCGGGTGAGTCGTTCCGGCAGCCAAAATGGGTTGTCTTCACTCTGTGGAAAAACACAAACAGCTCCCCTGGATCTTATCAAAATAGGATCTGGGCCTTTCCACAGACCAGATAAGACATCCTTCCATTTCACCATTTCTTTTGGTCTATCAGGGTCTGAGCTATGTTGATCGACTGCAGAGCAACCTTGTTCGTCAAGATTCAAAAAATTAAGTGTGAAGAGTGCCATAGATACAGCTACTCTTGGCACTGAGGGCAGAGTGTCATCAACTCCCCCCTTTTGTTTTATAAAATAAGACTTAAATGTACGGTGGGCACGTTCCACAATGCCTTGTCCTTGAGAATTATAAGGAAGGCCAGTCAGGTGAGTGACATCCATTTAATGACAAAATTGCTGAAATTTAGTAGAGGTATATGCTGGCCCATTATCAGTTTTAAGGATTGTGGGCTTGCCCCAAGCACTCCATGCTTCTAAACAGTGCTGTATAACATGAGAGGCTTTCTCACCTGTTAAAGGTGTAGCAAACATAACACCAGAGCAGGTGTCAATGGAAACATGTAAATATTGATTTCTTCCAAAGGAGGAAATATGAGTGACATCCATTTGCCAGACCTGTAATGGCCTGATGCCTCAGGGGTTTACCCCTACATGAGGAGTATGCAGAAATTGACAACAGTTTTGACATTGGGTGACAATGTCACGAGCTTTCTTCCTGGTTAAAGTGAAACAGCGGTGTAATGTTTCAGCCATCATGTGGAAGCGTTTATGAAACTCCCTTGCAGCCTCTAACTTTGAGGACAGAGCAGCAGCCATGATTCCAGTGGCTTTGTCTGCTAAGTCATTTCCATGAGACATGGGGCCAGGAAGGCCAGAATGAGCCCTAACATGAGTAATATACACAAGATGTCTTCTATGTAACAGGGCTGACTGAATTTGCTGAAAAATGTGAGCAAACTTGCTAAAGGGTCTAATTAAGCCAGCAACTTCAAGCGTATTAACTGCATTAACCACAATAAGGAATCAGATATAATATTGAGCGGTCCCAGAAAAGTTTCAAGGACCTCTAGAACTACCAAACACTCTACAACTTGGGGTGATGTCTCATTATATTGTTTAGATGTTACTTGGTCATTTACTACATATGCACTTATACCAGATTTGGATCCATCTGTATACACTGCTACCCCATCCGGAAGTGGGTGTTTGGCTGTTACTACTGGAAACACTATGGCTTGGCTTAAGGCAAACTAAAATTGGATGTTTTGGATAATTATTATCAATTTGTCCTGAATAGGAGGCAACCAAGACTGCCCAATCATTAGTTGTTGCTGCCAGGGTTTGAACTTGAGCAGAGGTATAAGGCACAATTAGCATATGAGGTTCTTTCCCAAAATGAGTAATGGCTGCTTTTATCCCCCGAAGTGCAAGTTGAACAACTGCATTAGGATACCAGTCAATGACTTTGCAGGGGAAGCATTAGGGTGAACCCACAATAAGGGTCCATTTTGCCACAAGACTGCTGTTGGTAACTGTGCAGTTTTTAATATGCACAATTCAAATGACTTTGACTCGTCAATGCGTTGTAAGTGAGCATCTTGTAAGGCCTTTTCTATAGTTTGTAAAGCTTGACATGCAGCTTTCACTACAGTCATCCAATCGGCGGGGGTCATTGCCAGAGTAGCAAGCCTTTCGACTTGTGCTATAGTAAAACTGGCATTGACTCCATAGTTATGGACTGACTCCGTAAGTTCTTTAATCTGTATATACTCCACCGGGGCGTGAACGTGTGTCTGCCATTGGCGCCTTCAAAGACTGAGAATGCTTGCTGCACTATTCTCTGTTCCTCTTTTGAAATGAATGAGTCTGAATGATACCTCTGCACATAGGGCGGAGGTGCACTAGGACCCAGAGGTCGAGGGCCCGGATACCGCACAGCGATTTGACATTTGTCTCTAGCTGCTTTCATGTTATTCTGTAACTGATTAACTCGTCTTTCATCTGGCTGGTATCTTTCTCCCTCATAGCCTGCCGCTTCTTCCTCTAAGTCTGTTTTCTCAGAGGAGCTAAGTTCCTTATCCAATTCTGAGCTACTGACAGCTAGTGCCTTGAACTCATCTAATGGCAGGTAGAGGCTCCTTTCTTATGTGCCTCCCCAGCTCGATCTCTCTTCTTCTCTCCCTTTCCATCCCTTTTTCTAAGCTCTCCCAGGGCATTTTTTTCCCCTTATTTCTCTTTTCCTTGGGCTCAAGGCCTGTGGAAAGGCCTTTATTCTTCAGTGCACCTTGTTTCCTCTCAGCTCTTACTCTCTCTCCCCGCTCTGTCTCTGATAGACTGTCTTGAACCTCCTCCAGGATCTTTTGCCCTGCCTCAACCATTTGCTTACAATCCTTGTCGGTTAAGCACGATCTTACCAGTTTCCACAATGGCATGGTCCCTGCTTTAAGTTTGCAGTTCTGCTGTTCCCTAACTAGATCTCCTTTCAGTTTGTCCCATGAGGCGACAGTTAATGACCCTGAGCAAGCATACCATGGTGCCACATGGTCTATCTCCCTGACAAATCCCTCTATAGCCTTAGTGGCGATTTTCAGGCCACACTGCTTCAAGACCGACCGTAAGGCCGTTACTACAGAGTGGGAGATTCCCATACTGGTCGCTGTCCAGGCCTGACCTCGACTGAGAACCAGTCAGCAGTTCCAGCGGTGGAAGCAAAACGAAACCGAAAGGGAAGGAATAATCACCGTGAAAACAATCAAAAGGGCGTCTAACTCTGGAGAAATTTCAAGACTGTACATACCTTACAGAGCCTTAATGTCCTGCAGTTCTGATTCCGCCCTGCAAACGGGGGATCTCCCTTGCACAGGTGTGATGGTATAAAGTTCCCGGGTTCCTCGGCACCACTTGTCCCGAGCTATTGTTCTCGCCTGCAAGAACACACTCGGACAACCAGATTCTTCTGCAGCAAAAAGCTTTATTGCTTCTTCAGGAGGGAAGACCCAGACCCCAGAAAATGGCATTGCTTATATAGCCCTCAGCCATGGCGTTTCAGCACCTGATGTGGTGTGTCAGCTCCTGATTTGTTGTTCGCCCATCACCCCATTACTACGCCCCGAGATGGGCAGTGACTAGGCGTGAGTTCACTCTCACACCTGTGTACAAGGCTTGTTTACTAGTTAGGCACAGTGGAGACCAGTGCCATCTCTCCACATAACCCAATTAAAAAATGGGGCTCAGAGCTAAACAAAGAATTCTCACCTGAGGAATACCAAATGGCTGAGAAGCACCTGAAAAAATGTTCAGCATCCTTAATCATCAGGGAAATGCAAATCAAAACAACCCTGAGATTCCATCTCACACCATTCAGAATGGCTAAGATGAAAAATTCAGGTGACAGCAGATGCTGGCAAGGATGTGGAGAAAGAGGAACACTCCTCCATTGTTGGTGGGATTGCAAGCTTGTACAACCACTCTGGAAATCAGTCTGGCAGTTCCTCAGAAAATTGGACATAGTACTACATAGGATCCCGCAATACCTTTCCTGGGCATATATCCAGAAGATGTTCCAACTGGTAAGAAAGACACATGCTCCACTATGTTCATAGCAGCCTTATTTATAATAGCCAGAAGCTGGAAAGAACCCAGATGCCCCTCAACAGAGGAATGGGTATCTACACACTCTTAAGGGAGTGTGGAAGAAGAGGGAAAGAGGAGAGGGAAGAAAAGGAGAGGGGAGAAGAGAGGAGAAAGACAAACAGAGACACTGAGGAAGACAGAGGCACAGAGACACAGAGAGGCAGACACAGAGAGAAAGAGAAAGAGAGAGGGGGGGAAGGGAAGGGGGAGGGGGAGGCTATGAGTGTCTCATCCATTAGCTACCCTGCTATAGAAACACCACTTTACTGAGAACAACAAGCAGAGCTGGCAGCTGTGGGTCTGGCACTTGCCCATGTTTGGCTAAAAACCTAGCAACCTGGCTAGCTTCTGCTGCTTGTGACAGCATTTACGAGAAGAAGGTTAGATTGCATTATCAGTTGGGAGAAAAGAGGAAAGAGGCATTTCAATGTAGTAAACTACATGTGCTCATAACTTAGCCTCACAGTCCACACAGGAACCAAGAGTCAATGTAAACAAGAGTGCATTTGAAGTCTTTTTTTTTTAATTTTTAATATTTTTATTACATATTTTCCTCAATTACATTTCCAATGCTATCCCAAAAGTCCCCCATAGCGCCCCCCCCCACTTCCCTACCCACCCATTCCCATTCTTTTGGCCCTGGCATTCCCCTATATTGGGGCATATAAAGTTTGCAAGTCCAATGGGCCTCTCTTTCCATTGATGGCCGACTAGGCCATCTTTCGATACATATGCCTCTAGAGACAAGAGCTCCGGGGTTCTGGTTAGTACATCATGTTGTTCCAACAATAGGGTTGCAGATCCCTTTAGCTCCTTGGTTACTTTCTCTAGCTTCTCCATTGGGAGCCCTGTGATACATCCAATAGCTGACTGTGAACATCCACTCCTGTGTTTGCTAGACCCCGGCATCGTCTCACAAGAGACAGCTATATTTGGGTCCTTTCAGCAAAATCTTGCTAGTGTATGCAATGGTGTCAGCGTTTAGAAGCTGATTATGGGATGGATCCCTGGATACAGCAGTCTCTAAATGGTCCATCCTTTCATCACAGCTACGAAGTTTGTCTCTGTAACTCCTTCCCTGGGTGTTTTGTTCCCAATTCTAAGAAGGTGCACAGTGTCCACACTTTGGTCTTCATTCTTCTTGAGTTTCATGCGTTTAGCAAATTGTATCTTATATCTTGGGTATCCTAAGTTTTGGGCTAATATCCACTTATCAGTGAATACATATTGTGTGAGTTCTCTTGTGATTGTGTTACTTCACTCAAGATGATGCCCTCCAGGTCCATCCATTTGGCTAGGAATTTCATAAATTCATTCTTTTTAATAGCTGAGTAGTACTCCATTGTGTAAATGTACCATACTTTCTGTATCCATTCCTCTGTTGAGGGACATCTGGGTTCTTTCCAGCTTCTGGCTATTATAAATAGGGCTGCTATGAACATAGTGGAGCATGTGTCCTTTTTACCGGTTGGGACATCTTCTGGATATATGCCCAGGAGAGGTATTGCTGGATCCTCCGGTAGTACTATGTCCAATTTTCTGAGGAACCGCCAGACTGATTTCCAGAGTGGTTGTACAAGCTTGCAATCCCACCAACAATGGAGAAGTGTTCCTCTTTCTCCACATCCTCGCCAGCATCTGCTGTCACCTGAATTTTTGATCTTAGCCATTCTGACTGGTGTGAGGTGGAATCTCAGGGTTGTTTTGATTTGCATTTCCCTGATGATTAAGGATGTTGAACATTTTTTCAGGTGCTTCTCTGCCATTCAGTATTCCTCAGGTGAGAATTCTTTGTTCAGTTCTGAGCCCCATTTTTGAATGGGGTTATTTGACTTTCTGGAGTCCACCTTCTTGAGTTCTTTATATATATTGGATATTAGTCCCTTATCTGATTTAGGATAGGTGAAGATCCTTTCCCAATCTGTTGGTGGTTTTTTTGTCTTATTGATGGTGTCTTTAGCCTTGCAGAAGCTTTGTAGTTTCATGAGGTCCCACTTGTCAATTCTCCATCTTACAGCACAAGCCATTACTGTTCTATTCAGGAATTTTTCCCCTGTGCCCATATCTTCAAGGCTTTTCCCCACTTTCTCCTCTATAAGTTTCAGTGACTCTGGTTTTATGTGAAGTTCCTTGATCCACTTAGACTTGACCTTAGTACAAGGAGATAGGAATGGATCGATTCGCATTCTTCTACATGTTAACAACCAGTTGTGCCAGCACCATTTGTTGAAAATGCTGTCTTTCTTCCACTGGATATTTTTAGCTCCCTTGTCGAAGATCAAGTGACCGTAGGTGTGTGGGTTCATTTCTGGGTCTTCAATTCTATTCCATTGGTCTATTTGTCTGTCACTATACCAGTACCATGCAGTTTTTATCACAATTGCTCTGTAGTAGAGCTTTAGGTCTGGCATGGTGATTCCACCAGAGGTTCTTTTATCCTTGAGAAGAGTTTTTGCTATCCTAGGTTTTTTGTTATTCCAGATGAATTTGCAGATTGCACTTTCTAATTCGTTGAAGAATTGATTTGGAATTTTGATGGGGATTGCATTGAATCTGTAGATTGCTTTTGGCAAGATAGCCATTTTTACAATGTTGATCCTGCCAATCCATGAGCATGGGAGATCTTTCCGTCTTCTGAGATCTTCTAGAATTTCTTTCTTCAGAGACTTGAAGTTTTTATTATACAGATCTTTCACTTCCTTAGTTAGAGTCACGCCAAGATATTTAATATTATTTGTGACTATTGAGAAAGGTGTTGTTTCCTAATTTCTTTCTCAGCCTGTTTATTCTTTGTGTAGAGAAAGGCCATTGATTTGTTTGAGTTAATTTTATATCCAGCTACTTCACCGAAGCTGTTTATCAGGCTTAGGAGTTCTCTGGTGGAATTTTTAGGGTCACTTATATATACTATCATATCATCTGCAAAGAGTGATATTTTGACTTCATCTTTTCCAATTTGTATCCCTTTGATCTCCTTTTGTTGTCGAATTGCTCTGGCTAGGACTTCAAGTACAATGTTGAATAGGTATGGAGAAAGTGGACAGCCTTGTCTAGTCCCTGATTTTAGAGGGATTGCTTCAAGCTTCTCACCATTTACTTTGATGTTGGCTACTGGTTTGCTGTAGATTGCTTTTATCATGTTTAGGTATGGGCCTTGAATTCCTGATCTTTCCAAGACTTTTATCATGAATGGGTGTTGGATCTTGTCAAATGCTTTTTCTGCATCTAACGAGATGACCATGTGGTTTTTGTCTTTGAGATTGTTTATATACTGGATTACGTTGATGGATTTCCGTATATTGAACCATCCCTGCATCCCTGGGATGAAACCTACTTGGTCAGGATGGATGATTGTTTTGATGTGTTCTTGGATTCGGTTAGCAAGAACTTTATTGAGGATTTTTGCATCAATATTCATAAGGGATATTGGTCTGAAGTTTTCTATCTTTGTTGGGTCTTTTTGTGGTTTAGGTATCAGAGTAATTGTGGCTTCATAGAATGAGTTGGGTAGAGTACCTTCTGTTTCTATTTTGTGGAATAGTTTGTGAAGAACTGGGATTAGATCTTCTTTGAAGGTCTGATAGAACTCTGCACTAAACCCATCTGGTCCTGGGCTTTTTTTAGTTGGGAGACTATTAATGACTGCTTCTATTTCTTTGGGGGATATAGGGCTGTTTAGATCATTAACCTGATCTTGATTCAACTTTGGTACCTGGTATCTGTCTAGGAACTTCTCCATTTCATCCAGGTTCTCCAGTTTTGTTGAGTATAGCCTTTGGTAGAAGGATCTGATGGTGTTTTGGATGTCTTCAGGATCTGTTGTTATGTCTCCTTTTTCATTTCTGATTTTGTTAATTAGGATGCTTTCCCTGTGCCCTCTAGTGAGTCTGGCTAAGGGTTTATCTATCTTGTTGATTTTCTCAAAGAACCAGCTCCTTGATTGGTTGATTCTTTGAATAGTTTTTCTTGTTTCCACTTGGTTGATTTCGCCCCTGAGTTTGATTATTTCCTGCCGTCTACTCCTCTTGGGCGAATTTGCTTCCTTTTGTTCTAGTGCTTTTAGGTATGTTGTCAAGCTGCTAATGTGTGCTCTCTCTAGTTTCCTTTTGGAGGCACTCAGAGCTATGAGTTTTCCTCTTAGAAATGCTTTCATTGCGTCCCATAAGTTTGGGTATGTTGTGGCTTCATTTTCATTGAACTCTAAAAAGTCCTTAATTTCTTTCTTTATTCCTTCCTTGACCAAGGTATCATTGAGAAGAGTGTTGTTCAGTTTCCACATGAAGGTTGGCTTTCTATTATTTATTTTGTTATTGAAGATCAGCCTTAGTCCATGGTGATCTGATAGGATGCATGGGACAATTTCAATATTTTTGTATCTGTTGAGGCCTGTTTTGTGACCAATTATGTGGTCAATTTTGGAGAAGGTACCATGAGGTGCTGAGAAGAAGGTATATCCTTTTGTTTTAGGATAGAATGTTCTGTAGATATCTGCCAGATCCATTTGATTCATCACTTCTGTTAGTTTCACTGTGTCCCTGTTTAGTTTCTGTTTCCATGATCTGTCCATTGGTGAAAGTGGTGTGTTGAAGTCTCCCACTATTATTGTATGAGGTGCAATGTGTGCTTTGAGATTTACTAAAGTTTCTTTAATGAATGTGGCTGCCTTTGTATTTGGAGCATAGATATTCAGGATTGATAGTTCCTCTTGGAGGATTTTACCTTTGATGAGTATGAAGTGTCCCTCCCTGTCTTTTTTGATGACTTTGGGTTGGAAGTCAATCTTATCAGATATTAGAATGGCTACTCCAGCTTGTTTCTTCATACCATTTGCTTGGAAAATTGTTTTCCAGCCTTTCATTCTGAGGTAGTGTCTATCTTTTTCTCTGAGATGAGTTTCCTGTAAGCAGCAAAATGTTGGGTCTTGTTTGTGTAGCCAGTTTGTTAGTCTATGTCTTTTTATCGGAGAGTTGAGTCCATTGATATTAAGAGATATTAAGGA
Organism: Mus caroli; assembly: GCF_978045245.1. Classification (NCBI taxonomy): domain Eukaryota; kingdom Metazoa; phylum Chordata; class Mammalia; order Rodentia; family Muridae; genus Mus; species Mus caroli. The sequence continues at coordinate 74,913,637 of NW_028227266.1, forward strand.
AAAGTAATTGTTGTTTCCTGTTATTTTTGTTGTTAAAGTTGGCATTCTGTTCTTGTGGCTGTCTTCTTTTAGGTTTGTTGAGGGATTACCTTCTTGTTGTTTCTAGGGCGTGGTTCCTGTCCTTGTATTGTTTTTTTTTCTGTTATTATCCTTTGAAGGGCTGGATTCGTGGAGAGATAATGTGTGAATTTGGTTTTGTCGTGGAATACTTTGGTTTCTCCATCTATGTTAATTGAGAGTTTGGCTGGGTATAGTAGCCTGGGCTGGAATTTGTGTTCTTTTAGTGCCTGTATAACATCCGTCCAGGATCTTCTGGCTCTCATAGTCTCTGGTGAAAAATCTGGTGTAATTCTGATAGGCTTGCCTTTATATGTTACTTGGCCTTTTTCTCTTACTGCTTTTAGTATTCTATCTTTATTTAGAGCATTTGTTGTTCTGATTTTATGTGTCGGGAGGTATTTCTTTTCTGGTCCAGTCTATTTGGAGTTCTGTAGGCTTCTTGTATGTTCATGGGCATCTCTTTCTTTAGATTTGGGAAGTTTTCTTCTATAATTTTGTTGAAGATGTTTGCTGGTCCTTTGAGTTGAAAATCTTCATTCTCATCCACTCCTATTATCCGTAGGTTTGGTCTTCTCATTGTGTCCTGTATTTCTTGGATGTTTTGAGTTAGGATCTTTTTGCATTTTACATTTTCCTTGATTGTTGTGCCGATGTTCTCTATGGAATCTTCTGCACCTGAGATTCTCTCTTCCATCTCTTGTATTCTGTTGCTGATGCTCGTATCTATGGTTCCAGATTTCTTTCCTAGGTTTTCTATCTCCAGTGTTGCCTCATTTTGGGTTTTCTTTATTGTGTCTACTTCCCTTTTTAGGTCTAGTATGGTTTTGTTCATTTCCATCATCTGTTTGGATGTGTTTTCCTGTTTTTCATTAAGGACTTCTACCTGTTTGATTATGTTATCCTGTTTTTCTTTAAGGATTTGTAACTCTTTAGCAGTGTTCTCCTGCAATTCTTTAAGGGATTTTTGTGCTTCCTCTTTATTGTCTTCTACCTGTTTACCAGCGTTCCTTTGTATTTCTTTAAGTGTGTTATTAAAGTCCTTCTTGAAGTCCTCTATCATCATCAGGAGATATGCTTTTAGATCCGTGTCTAGCTTTTCCGGTGTGTTGGGGTGCCCTGGACTGGGCGAAGTGGGAGTGATGGGTTCTGATGATGGTGAGTGGTCTTGGTTTCTGTTAGTAAGATTATTACGTTTACCTTTCACCATCTGGTAATCTCTGGGGTTAGTTGTTGTCGTTGTCACTGTTTAAAGATTGGAGCAGAAGCTGTGTTCCACTCACCAGCAGTCTCAAAATCCTGTGGCTGGGGTCGTGGGTAGCTGGAGGTACCCGGTGCTGGTCCAGCAGGAAGAGGCCTGTGGTCCTACTCAGGCCTGTTTTCTGCTTCCCTAACTAATGCAGTCTCAGGTCCCGCTTGCAATTGGATTGGAGCAGAAGCTGTGTTCCACTCTCCAGAAGTCTAAGATCCTGTGGCGGGTGTTGTGGGTAGCTGGAGAGTGTCTGCCGCGCCCTAGCTTCCCAGGTGCTTTTCTGACCGGAAGAGGCTTGTGGTCCTATGTAGGCCGGATTTCTGCTTCCCCAACCAGAGCAGTCTCGGGTCCTGCGTGATTGGACTGGAGCAGAAGCTGTGTTCCACTCACCAGCAGTCTCAAAATCCTGTGGTGGGGGTCGTGGGTAGCTGGCGGGTGTCAGCAGACCCTGCGCTCTAGCTCCCCTGGTGCTGATCCGGCCGGATGAGGCCTGTGGCCCTACTCAGGCCGGTTTCTGCTTCCCTAACTAATGCAGTCTCAGGTCCCCCGCGCAATTGGATTGGAGCAGAAGCTGTTTTCCACTCACCAGAAGTCTTAAGATCCTGTGGAGGGTGTTGTGGGTAGCTGGCGAGTGTCTGCGGACCCTGCGCCCTAGCTTCCCAGGTGCTTTTCTGACCGGAAGAGGCATTTGAAGTCTTAACACTGTCAGCTCTTGGGGGAGCACTTCTGTTTAAGTGGATCATGGCCAAGATCAATGTACCTTTATCACAAAGTGATCTCTCTTATCTCCCAAATTTTACCTAGATATTAAAGTTACTATGTCTGTGTCCAGTCTCTTTGCCACTGCTTTGTTTTAGGTGTGAATTACACTTGTTAAGGCTGCAGAGTTGGCTTAATGTTTAAGAGCACTGGCTGCTCTCAGGGAGGATGGGGATTTTACTCCCAGCACTGTAGAGCACTTATAAATATCAGTTACTATCGTTCCAGGGGATCTGATGCCCTCTACTGACCTCACATATGGTGCCGACATACATTTAGGGAACACACACACACACACACACACACACACACACACACACACACTACATTTTGTAGAATCCTATCTGATGTCTATCTAAACTACAATGTTTAGGTTTGAAATCCCCAGGTGACAGGGCTGCTGATGCCTGCTCCAGCATGCAAATCCTCCTTGCCAGTCCGTCGCTGTTCGACTTTTATTTCATAGCATGAGTTTCACATTTCCTTTTGCCTGTCCATCAGTTTTCACGTGTCTGATGCCATTTCCTGCCAGAGCCTATTTTCTTTTTAAATGATGTGCAACTCCTGGCAAGAGAATACCCTTTTCTTCTCATTGTGAATGTGTTACTTCAGCCCAGAGCAGCCTTCCTTCCATCTGCTTGTAAACTCAAAGAAGTGCTTTTATCCAGAACAAGACATTTGTTTATTTTTTCATTTAACTTTATTTCCAAACTTAAAATATTCTTTGCATTGGGTGGATATGGATAAGAATTGAATCCTCTTGATGATAAACATTTTTAAATATTGTCTAGCTAAATAGGAAACACTGTAATTTTTTGGTACTATCTATTCTAATTTTAGTTTGATGTCCTGATAAAACACTCTGGCCAATGCAATTTAGAGAGAACGGGGAATTTGGCTCACATTTCTAGGTTATAATTCATTGTAAAGGGGAATCAGGGCAAACTCAAGGCTAGAAATGGAAGCATAAGGAGGAATGCCATTTGCTGGCTCACTCTCTGGCTTGCTTTCAGACTCATGGTCAGCTAGCTTTCCTATACAACCCAGGACCACCTGCCTGGGGATTATACTTCCCAGAGCTGGCGAGGTCCTTCTGCACCAATTAAGCCAATTGAAACAATACATCACAGATATGTCCAAGGAACAACCTCCTAGACAACCACTCCAAGATGTTTTTAAAGTAACTCTAGGCTATGTGAAGTTCTTAGCAGTGAGTGCAACCAAGGGTTTCTGGAGAGATGGTTCAATGATTAAGAGTACTGATGCTTTTCCAGAGGGAACATGTTTGGTTTCAGCACCCACATTAGGGGTCTTACAACCACCTGTAACTCCAGATCAAGGGGACCCGATGCCATCTTCTCACCTCTCTTGGCACTCTCACCCAGGTGCCATGCACACATAGACATACACAGTATGTAAAAAATAGAAATAAGTCTTTCAAAATAATGCTGAGTGGGACATTAGCTTCATCTTACCTTGTTCTTAACACTTAAAATAATTAAATGAAATAACAAGCTGAGCAGAGACCTTTTACCTTCTTAGTTAATAAGGAACCGATTTTAAAAGGCTATGTTTGAGAGGCAGTGAGCTGGCACATAAATCATTTGAATATAACCTGTTCCCTCTCTGCAAGTAAGTACATCTTAATAGAACGAAAAATGCCAAGTTCTACCTTGACTTGAGAAGAAAAGTAGTACTATAATGTACTTAAGGGACACCAAAGCGCCTAATGAATTAGTAACATTAAAAAGACAACTATACTTACTTCAAATATATTTACCTTTTAACCTTAAGAAAATTGTAACTGTATTAGTTTATTGTAGCTTTGTTTTCCTGATAGCCGCAACTTAAGGGAGCCATAACAGACATAACCTAAGGGAGAAGGGGCTTATGGGGCATAACATTCAAGATTATGGTCTATTATGATAGAGGAAGTCAAGATGACGGGAGCTTGAAGTAGCTGGAAATACCCACAGGAATGGAGATCAATGGATTTGTGTTCTTCTTCAGCCCATTCTGTCCACAAATATAGTTTAGGAGCATAGTCATGAAACGGTGTCACCCACAGTGAATAGATCTCTCAGCAGCAGTTAGGAAAGTTAAAGCAGTTTCCTAGAGACCATTTACTCAGATTATTCTAGTTGGTGATTAACAGCAACCATCACAATGACTGAGATATACCTCAAGATATCAAGAAAACATCAAGAGAACGAGAACTAAATAAACATAAAACGTCAAAAACAGTTTTTGGAAAAAAATTCTAAATAAAAGTTATCTGTATGTTATATCATGTACTGGATGATTAGAGCATACCTGGGAGTGCCAAGATCCATAAACAAAGGTGACTCACACTTCAGCTGAGGTCTGGACAAAAATAACCTAGTCCATCCTCAGAGAAATTTGGACATGACAGCTCTTACACAAGGCATCATCTTTGAGATGAAAACTCTAGATATGCATTTGTTTTTTTCCATATCTTAAAATTAAAGTCTTGTATCTGTGATATAGTTTTAGAAACTCTAAAAAATTGACTTCCTGAAACTATATGCATATAAGTACATTTGTATTTTTCCCCTCAGTTTTGCTTAACACTCATATCTTTGAATTTTCTAGTACTTTTAAATTCCTGGTTTTCTAAATGATTTTATTCATTTATTGTTTATTCAAACTGTCATTATAGTGCCAAATGCAATCATAAAAAATAACATAGCACGAAGTGGAGGAAAATGAAGAAATAGAGGTAATAAGTAAAGCTATTAGAAGAAAGTTAAAAGTCGAGTGGAGATGGTTGCACATACTATTGGCCATGACATTTTGTATATTTACAAAGGTGGGATGGAGCAGGCTACAGATTGACTTGTTATCCTTCCAACCCTAGGAATGTTTCTCTAGAGTGCTATTATGGTGTATAAATACACAAACACAAATAAACACACACATACACACACTTCCTCTGCAATAGAAGACAGACCTACCCATGGTTAATATTAGGATGAATTCAAAATACTGAAGAGTAATAAAAATATTGCTAACACCTATAGAAAACTTTGCTAAAATACCATTTTCTGTGATAGGTCTTGAGATGACAAAAGGTAGAAATTAGTTCTTTGCGTTTTTTGTATCTATGGTTAGCTTCTAAAAGCCTATCTGGAAGTCTGTTGCTAATGAAGCCCCAGGTGGCACCATCTGATAGCGGTGACAAGTTTAATTTTGACATATATTTTTTAACATAAACTATTTTTAAGTTGAAAATTCATATCAGGAAGAACCTCTATGAGTCTGACGAAGCTAGACTGTGCCCATTTTACCAGAGAGGAGCAAAGCTGTATAATTTAGGTCATGGGATGGTGAGCGTATGTTGAAATGTCCTGAACATTAAGAAACCAAACAACAAAGGGGCTAGACAGGCATTCTTCCAACCCTAGTTAGATATGGGAAGATGGAGCCACAGCCTTTCTCCTTGAGACCAATTTGCAAACGCTCTAAAATGAATAAATGAATTGTTGGCCCCTTGAGGCACAGATAAGTACAAATTGAGAGGGAGAGAAGAAGGGAAAAATATCCACACAGCCAACAGAAGCCAAGAAAAAGTTGGTATGACTATTAAAATACTTGATAGAAAAGATATCAAACACAAAATTATCAAGGAAATATGAAGACCACTACATATTTAAAAAATAAACAAATGCAAATACTTATGCATTGAATATCAGGGATCCTAATTTTTTCATAAGACAAACACTAAAAGGCCTGACTGAGACATCAGCTAAATCTTGCTATAATAATTATAGTAATGGCCAGAGACTGCTACACTTCATATTTATCATTAGATAGATCTTCTAAACCCAAAAACTAAAAGTGAAAATTTATAACATAACTCAACTGGACTTAATAGATATTTATAGCATATTTCATCCAACTTGCAGGGAATATACATTATTCATAATGGTACATAAAACCCTCCCTAAAACTAATTATAGGCTTCCAAGCAAGTATTTAAAAGTACAAAAGAATCAAATGTAGAACTCAACATTAGAGAACCCGCAGTGTGAGGGTTAATGCTGCCCACTTGAGATTTATAAGCTCCCCTCCCCGCTGTCTGTGAGGATGTTTTCTCTTTATGTTGCTGCAGATCAACACAGTAGTGAGTAAAACAGTGAATACACATGGAAGCAATACAAGTGACTGGAAGCAAAGCAATATACTTTAGAAAGAACACTTGTGGGCCACTGAAGAACCAGTAAGGACATTCTAAAAACCATAAAAGCAGAGAAAATAATGGTATGACTTTTTCAGGTGTCTGAGATGTGGCTTAGTCAGGATTAAGAGGAAAGTTGTCATCTGTAAGTACTGCCATTAAAAAGTCAGAAAGAGAAGAAACAAATATTCGAATGATGTGCCACAAGGTCCCAGAAACAGTAACAAGCCTACCACAAATACAACAGACAGCAAGAACTATTAAAGATTGGGGGAAGTGGAAACCAAAGGAACAATGCACAGAATCTGTCCAGAAGTTAATTATTTGAAGAGATAAGTGAATTTGACAAAGCCCGATGCATACTAATCATGAGATAAGATAAGGGACCAAAATAGAAAAGATTAGAAATTAAAAAAATTGCTCTAACAGGCTCTAGTAAAATACCAAGTTTTATTAGAGAAGAAATATCCTGCAAACTTACTTATATCCCCTTTAAAAAAATGAAAAGCAGTAGGAAATGGATAAATCTCTAAACACATTTGCCCTCCTGAAATTAAATCAAGAAGATGTAAACAGCTCAAATAGGTTCACAACAGGCGATGGGACAGATAATTAAATATCTAACCTAAAGGGAACAGTAAGCCCCGATGGAGTCACTGCTTACCTTCAGAAAAGAAGAAAAACAATGCTTCTTATGTTCAATAGGAGTTGGCCTTCTTCTCCAGGGAAGGGTTGCCTGATGCAATCCCAAATGGTCAGCCCAAACACATAGACATGTCAGCAACACTGAACGAACTCAGCACTTATTTACACACACACATATGTGACAATGATCATTAAAGAAGAAGCGGTCATGAATTTAAAGATTGTAAAGAAAGAGAATAATAGAAATTCAGTACTCACACATGAGGTTCACCAAAGAATAAATTAAAAGGATGAAATGTGTACAAAATAAAAGAACTGTTTCACAAAGTAGAAAGAGAAGGGGCCCTCTTAAACTAAGAGTTCACAGTCCGTATTATTACCAAACCAAAGAGTGATAAGGGCACAGAAAAAGACAATACCTATAATCCAACTTACCTGATGAACATAGATAAAGAGCTTCAGAACAAAATACTTGGAAATTGATCTCAAGAACACATTATAATTGCCCTTCACCAACATGTTGGCTTTATCCTAGAGATGAAAGGTTGGTTCAACATATATCAATGGGACAGTGTAGTACAGCATATAATTAGAATTAAGTGCAGAAATCACATAGCATCTCTATGTATACAGGAAGACCTTTGAGGAAAAGGACAACATGGCTTTAGGACAAAAGTTCTAAAGAAATTAAATGTAGAAATGCACTGTAGGTGTCAAAAGTACATTGAGAAAAGACAGTTTCTTCAACAAATGCTGGTGTGACAATGGTTGTTTATGTGGAAATATAAATGTAAAGGTTACATATTACTTATGACAGAACCACAACCAATATTATATTAAATGGGGAATATTGAGTATTCTTTTGCAACATGGAAGAAGATATATGTTTCCACACTCTCCACTCTTATTTCATAAAGTGTCCCAAATCTTATCTAGATAATAAAAACGTATATGTGTGTGTATATATATATAAAACACACACACATATGCTATCTCTCTCTCTCTCTCTCTCTCTCTCTCTCTGTGTGTGTGTGTGTGTGTGTGTGTGTGTGTGTGTGTGTGTGTCTGTCTTTCTCTCTCTGGATATAAATAGAAAAGGTAATTTAAAATGACCCTGGCAGATGACATGATCATTTCCTTAAAAGAATCCTAAGATGCCACCACATCTCTAATGTCTGATAACCACTTACATCTAAGTAGGATACAAAATAATTAAATAATAATCAGTAACTTTTCTACAAATCAATAAAACATTTTCCAGCAATGGGATAAAGATGAGAAGCTCATTAAAAATAAACAATAACAACAGACAAGCAAACCAAACCAAATCAGACAATCAAAACAATGTATCTGCTTATCGAGGACAATGGCATGTATGTGGTTCCTAGAACTTAAGTAAATAAGTACAGAAATAAATTAAATCAATATACAAATAAATAAACAAACATAAAAGTAAAACATCCAAGAATAAACCTTGTAGTAATAATTTTAGTTTTTTCAGAAACAGAAATATTATAAGAATCTCTTTTCTTTTTAATTCCAGATGTGGGATATGGGCTGCCTCAGATTATCTACAGCAGCTGACTATGATTTGCTTAGTACTCTTACAGAGGTGTGATAGCTGCAGATAGTCTCTCTCTCTCTCTCTCTCTCTCTCTCTCTCTCTCTCTCTCTCTCTCTCTCCCTCTCTCTCTCTCTCTCTTCTTTCTCTCTCCCTCTCTCTCTTCTCTCTCTCTTTCTCCTCTCTCTCCCCCCTCTCTTTTTCTCTCTCTCAGAGAGAGAGATTTGGAATTCTGTGCAATCTTCAGAGGGTATATAATTGCTAGAGCCTGAGAGAGTGGATTGTGGTAGGTTGTTTGTGGGTTGTGGTTGATTACTGTTGGTTGCTGCTTGTCAAATAGTTGTGCACAAAGAGATGAGACAAAATTAGATATCCTGATGGTGAAGATCAAACTTGCCACAAAGAACTTGGTGCCTCTAATTAGCAGAAAGTAGTCTGATGATATCTGATTTTATTCTGGGATCTCTCTCTCTCTCTCTCTCTCTCTCTCTCTCTCTCTCTCTCTCTCTCTCTCTCTCTCTCCTTTATCCTTCTTCTTTTTTTCCTAGTGTTAGGGGATTGAAAGTGTGGAAATAGAGGGGTGGAGAACTTGAAAGAAAAAGGAATTCACAAACCAGCTACAAAACCTAGCAATGGAGGATGACTAAAATGAAATCTTTAAATAATTACATAAAATACTTGAATAGGGGTAGGTGCATGTTCTCTGGCAGCCCCAGGGAGTTTAGAGGTCTGGTGAGATGGGGAGTCGGGGGGGGGGGACATCCTTGTGGAGATGGGGGCTGGGGGACAGGGGGCGGGTAGGAGTTATGGGATATGGAACAGTTGGAGGGTGAACCAGGAGGGAAATAACATCTGTAGTTTAAGACAAACAAACAAATAAGTAAATAAAAGATTTTTAAAAAGTATTTGAATAGGACACTAGATGCCTGAAGCACATTTGATGATGCCAACAGATAGGTAGACTGTTGGGAAAATTTCTATAATATAGAAAGTATTTGACTGGTTCAATGTAATCTCCAGTGACATTCTTCCTAGAATTATAAAGAAATCCTCAACTTCATATAGATGAAATGCTTTCAAATAGACAAAGCAATGCTAGAGCTATCTTATGTATTGATCTCAAGTTATACTATAGTCATGGTTGAAGACCAGGTGCTGGCACAAAAACATACCTTCAGACCAATGGAGAAGAACAGGGGCATACACATGAATCAGTACAACTAAAACTACTTGGTTTTCAACAAAGGTGTCAAAAGGATACTGAAAAAAAGACAACTTCTTTAACAAGTGCTGCTGTGACAATGGGTATTTATATGGAAATTACCTCCATATATCTCATCTTGATCAAAATTTCATAATGGGTTTAGCTTAGTCCAAGTTCTCAAACTCTCAAATTTCTAGAACAAAAGAAGGCAAACATTTCATGCTATAAGCATGAACAATGACTTCTTCTTCTTCTTCTTCTTCTTCTTCTTCTTCTTCTTCTTCTTCTTCTTCTTCTTCTTCTTCTTCTTCTTCTTCTTCTTCTTCTTCTTCTACGTTGTCGTCGTCGTCTTTTTTTTCCCCAGTTTTTCGAGACAGGGTTTCTCTGTGTAGCCCTGGCTGTCCTGGAACTCACTCTGTAGACCAGGCTGGCCAAACAATGACTTCTTAAAACAGATAAATAGGACAATATGGAATTTAAAAATATTCTATACAGCAAAGGAAACAACCAACCACCAAAGCAAGAGGTAGAATGCAAGAAACATTGTCTCAAATATACATTTGACTGGGGATTGATGTACATGTGTATGTAAAGATGACATCATCATTTACATACATATGGATATGCACACATATGTCTCATCAAAAACTGAACACTAGCAAAACACATCCTCTAGTTCACAAAAGAAAAAAACACAAATGACCAATAGATACTTGAAAACTTGTTTATATCATGAGCCATGAGGGAAATGCAGATGAAAACTTCTTTGATATCTTACCCAATTAGAATTTCCACCACCAAGAAAACAAACAGCAAATCTTAGCAGGAATATAGGAAAGCAGTAACTTTCTCTCTCTTCTGATATGAATGTTTCTGGTACCAACTCAATATCAAATATCTAAAAATAGAATGAACAGAAGACACTGCTATGCCTTTCCTGGACGTATGCACAGAGGTCTATTGGTCCTATCATGGACATTCTAGCAGTTCCAAGTTTATTTCTTGGTGATAAACTGTGAAGTGTCTCTTCCTCTTCCTTTCTCTATTTTTTCTTGAGCTTAGATTCATTTGCTTTGTAGTGTGCTACTTGCTCACTTCAGGAGACAAGGAGAACCTAATGGAGTTGGATGATACCTGGCTGGTGAGTGGTCCTGGTGCTTTAGATGGCAGGGCAAAGGTTAATTTGGAGGAAAGTGGAACAGGTTGAACAAGCAGAATCAGATGATGAGGACAGGACCAGAGAATGCCTCAACAAGTTCTCCTCTGTTACACTCGTGGTACACGGCCATTGGCTGGATTGGAAGTTAGAAGACTGTGGATAACTCCCTCAACATTCTCATCTCTGAGAACCTCCTCTTTGAACTTCAATGCAAAATGGCTCTTTTCCTCAAGGAAAGCCAAATAATATTCGATTATACCTCTGTTTTTAAATTTTTTATTTGTTTACATTTCAAATGTTTTCCCCTTTCCTGGTTTCTCCTCTGGAACCCCCCTATTCCATCATCCCTCCCCCTTCTGTGATGGTGCTCCACCTTAGGAGTCAAATGTTTACCCCTGTAAATAGAATAAAATGTTCTGACTAAGAATTGGTTTTAAGAATCATTTAAATCATTTACACTATAGTTTGAAGTCCTTGATAATCAGCTGGCTCAAAAAAAAATAGTCAACTAAAGGTATTGTTTAAAAGTTTAATATTTTATACTCATGCATTTTCAGACTATAATAATCATTTGTAAACTAAGGGGGTTATTATTCTAAGTCACAAGCAGAGGAAAATTCTGACTCAGACAAAAGCTTTGATTTTTACTTCTATAAATGTGTGGTTTTGTATAACTTTTATGAAATATCTCTGTGTTTAATATTAACTTTTATTATAGTACCTCCTCTTAGAAATAATATTAAAAATCTTTTATATCATAATTATCCCTGGTTATATAAACTTATTGGAAAAATATTTTGGTCATCAAGTACTGCACCAGGGTTAATTCAATCCTTAACTGCAAAGATTTGACAATAATTATGAGCAAATATCCAATTTATGTATTGAACAACAACATCATTTTTCACATAGGACAGCAGGACAATGTGGATGTGATTATGAATTTCTCAGTGACATTTTACTTAAAAATTACAGAATTCAACCTTCACACTGGGAGACATGTAATCACATTTTTTTATACAAAAAAAAAAGATTTTCATGAAGACACAGTACAATCAAGCATAAAGATATAATTATTTTAAATAAATAATTATTGAGCAACTGTCATGCTGATACATACATAGATACAATAATAAAAACATATTCATGAAAAAAACCTAGATTTTCTAACTCCAAAGTCTATAAAGAAAATCTAAAAGAATAGAAATACGTGGCAAGGCAGGGGAGTCTTTTGTCCCCCTTTTCAAGAGTGTAGAAAAGCATTCCCTTTGAACTTTGAGAACTAACAGTGATTTTCATGTTTATGTTGTTTTCTTCTGTGCATAAAGTAATAGAAAGGATTGTAAATGAATATTTTCCTATTTATATAATGACCTTAAAATACCATTGTTTTGCTTCAAGCAATGTGGAAACTATTTGAAAGTAATCTAATGGAATTTATGCTTTGGCCTGTGGTTTGAAGGAGAAGAGTAAGCTGTTGAAAGTTAAGTTCCACTGAAGGGTTTCTAATTGTAAGGACTAGCCATGTTTCTTGAAATGCAGTTAATTCCTGTTATGACTCACAGCTAATGCAAACCTGATATTATTACATTGTATCAAAGTGCTAATAGCCCTCATTTCAGTTATTATTAGTAACAACTCTAGACACATTCAGATTGTCACTTAAAAGCATAGTTAATTATTCTTCCTGAATTAATGTATACTGGAGTGAAACTAGGTATTACTGTGCCTGACACTTTTACACTGAACTTATCAATAGTTTATAACTACTTAATTATTCCACATTGTGGAAAATGTAGAACTCATTTTTTTTCCTCTCTCTCACACACTTAGGTTAATATTTAACCCCAAAGGAATAAACTCAAAATATCAAGGTTTTCATGATATTATAAAAATTCATAAATCATTCATCTCAAATATATTTGGTAAAATTATTACACTGTCTTATTAGCAACAAAACTAATGACATTGACATCTCACATTGAAGGCTTGAAATATAAAGGAAATAAAGGTAGGTCACTGTCCAATGTTCAGCATTGCTCAGTTCTAAAGCAAAACTTTCCTATGAAGTCTTCTCATTTGCATCGTTAGCACACAATGAAGTAAGTAGTTAAGCACCCCAACACCATTGCTATGTTTGGGGGCCTCCTATTTTTTAACCACTTGTCCTATGAAGGTCACCACATTAATCCAAATCTCTCAGGATTCCCGGGCCCTAATGCTGAGAAGTATATACGCGGTTCATGATTCCATCCCCCGCATCATTTATGCATGTGTCTTATTCATCAGTTTTCTTCCAGGCAACAATTATTCTTGAACATGAATGGCTTCCACAAGACGGAAACTTTAGTAAATGAAAACTCAAGTCATCCGGGTCATGTATAAAGCGCATACGTGCCTTAAAGTCCATCTTCTTTAACATCACACTAAGAACACAGTGGCAATTGTTTTGTAAACTGTTATCTCTTTGAGCAGACATGGGTGAGATTCCATAAGGATGCTCGGGCCTCTTCTCTCAGACCTCCAGCCAGGTGGACAGGAGTGAGGATGGTACTCCCTGCTGTAGATACCTGTGCAGCAAAAGACTTTATTTCACATGGGCTAATACGTTGAGGCCAGGAGACACCATTTAGAGCAGTGGTTCTCAATGCTAAAAGTGCTTTGTAATCATCCATAGGATTTGTAAGCCCCTACATTCCTGGTTACCAAACCCACAAGATTCAGGTTCAGTAAGTTTGGGATATGTGTTTAATATTAACTTTTGCTAAATGTGGGTGTGCTGGTTGCAGGGAGCACACTGCACTGAGAATCACTAATTTAGAACACTGAAATTCTGACTTCTGATGGCCATACCAACACCATCTCTCCTTTCCTCTCTTCTCCTCTCTGGGGCCCTCATCTTTTCCTCTCCCCATGTCTCTCTCCATCTCTCTCCACCTTTCCCCTCTTAAAGTTTCTCCTCTTATTTATATAACATGAACTATCATCTTGAGATCTAATACTGTCTCACAGCTTACAGTTAATGAACTCAATTATATTGGAGAAAAATCGTTATATCATGCTTACTGAGCTGCAAGGCTATTAAGGCTTATTACCAAAAAGATTTGAAGATAACTTCAAATCTGAAAGTGCTAACTGTCATCACAATCAGAAAATTACAGCTCTCCTTGCATGTAGTGTATAGTAGACAACACTCTCAAAAGGGAGAAAGGAGACATTGAAAGTGATTGTGTTCTAGATATAGAACATCATGATATTCAGCCATATAATTTTCATAAACCTCATAGAAGAGGGTAGTCCTGGCTTAGAATACTAAAAGGCACATGGTAACAAAATCCTAAACCCTTGAAAAGAAAGCATGGATAATTTGAATGTGTTACTTTTCGCTGAGTTGGGCAAAAGACAAAATGACAATGTAAGTATTTTCAACTAAAATCTCTCCCAAATATTAAATATATCCTGTTTCTTTATAATCAGAGTGCCTACATACTACCACTACACTATGAGATGAGGAACAACTTGATATGTACACTTTCAAATTCTTAATTTAGAAGTGGATACTTACATCATCAGAATTTTGCAGAGAAAGAATTTGAAATAATCATTCCAATCTCATAATTTAAATATATACAAAACATACTCTAGAGTTTCCATTTGTGTATGAGTTAGTATCAAGCCTTCCACTTTTCCAGCTTCCTGTCTTTTAGCCTAGGCATGCTAAAATTAGTAACACAGAGAGTGTGTGTCATTCAATGGGGGTGGGGTGGGGGTTGTAACAGTCCTGCCAGAGTTGTGGTGGGGACCACTGTCTTTGGTTGTGTGACTTCTGTGCCATGCCTGGGAATCTTCAGCCTTCCTCTCTCACTAGACTACAGTAAGCCTTGGTTCATTTATTTGATGTTGTTCATTTTAACTGATGAGATTTGAACCCCAGTCTAGTGCAGGCTGCTAGGGAAATGCTGAGCCACTTAGCCCTATCCCAGACCTAGAGTACAGCCCTTCTTGAACCCTGTCTGCAGCTTCTTTGACTCACTTCCTATTACCTAGTGTACAGTCACATTCTTAATCCAGCAAGGCTGACTAACTCATTGTCCTTAATTAGAAGAATAATCTGATTTTTATCTCTTAATTTAAATCTTAAATCCTTCCCCAGAGATGAAAATGATTGTGTATTAGCAGTTGCTGCAACTTTTTTTTTACTTTAATACAGTCATTTTGATTTTGTATTATACACACACACACACACACACACATACACAAACTTTATATATTGTAAGGTTATATACCTGAGAACATTTAGTAAATGGAAAATAAAATCAGTGGCAAATTAAGCTTAATTGTATATATTTTATGTGGTTTGGAAAGATATACTTTGAATATATACAAATTATATGCTTTTCCATTAATTAGTATTCTCCCAGGTAGCACATTGTAATGATAGTTTTTATGATTTTTTTTAAAAAATTAGTCAATTAATATTGCTTGTTGTTAACTAGGAGTTAATAATTGTTACTTCCCTTATTAATGATTAATTTTTGGTGATTTTTATCAATCAATTTAAATTGTTAAATTAAAATAATAAAGGGTTATAGAAAGAATTAGAAATGTTCAAACCCTTAACGGCCACAACTTCAGTTCACAGAATTAAGAAAAACTAGCTTGAAATAAATTCAGCTTAATTTAAACTTATAATATGTTCGAGTAAATGGTTCAGGAACTATTTCAAATTTGCTTTTTATTTCCAAAGAGTGATCTATTAAAACCAAAAATGGATTGACAAGTAATTTTAGGTT
The DNA here is from genome assembly GCF_978045245.1 of Mus caroli. Classification (NCBI taxonomy): domain Eukaryota; kingdom Metazoa; phylum Chordata; class Mammalia; order Rodentia; family Muridae; genus Mus; species Mus caroli. Next base: position 74,929,265 of record NW_028227266.1, read on the forward strand.
TAGATCAACTGGATACTAAAACTGTTCACAGAGTTTGTATAAAAGAATAGTTTGAGTCGGGCATCCTCATCATAGCAATAGATATTCTACCAGTTTTGAAGCGGTCCTGCCCCGTTGGCTGCTGGGAGTGTGCTTATGCTGGTGAGCGCCACGTGCTCTGAGAGTTTTGATACATTGTCCAAGTTGCTGATCTGTGTGGTCAGGGACTTCCTGCTCTCTGTGCTCGTGCGTCCCCTGGCGAGGCGGTCTCCTTGGCGATGATGAACCCCAAGACAACAAGAAAAGGCAGCTTTAAATTCCTCTCGAAATTTTCCTGTCAGACCAGAAAGCATGAAAGGAAAGTGAATTATGCATAAACAGCTCAACACCTAATGCGCAGGGTACAAATGAGGCGTTCCCTTGAGCCAAGCTAACAGTGAGGTGGAGCATTTTGCATCAGTAAAGGAAATAGAAAAAGGAAATTAAACGATGAAGTATTTTCATATGTGATACTTGGCATTTGTTTTCCTTCTTTAAAGTCAACCCCCACTGTGTTTCTCAAGTTAGTTTTTAACCCTGTAATAATATCAAATAGCTCTTAGGAAAAGTTTTCCTAGACTTTCAGTTGCTTTAAAAGCAATGAAATCTACCCTGTGTATACGCAAGAAGAGAGATACATTATATTCTAAGGATGTTGGTATCTAAAAGAGTTCAACAAAACAAGAAGGAAATACACTGAAATATTTATGAAAAAAATCGTTTTCATAATCCAAGTGTGGCAAAATAAGAAAATAAAGAAACTGGAAAAATCTGAGGAGGTAGTTATCTTTAAACTATTAATGAGATGGTAGGCAGTTAAGACAATGCAATGATCACCCCCATTAGAGAGCCAAGGGCATGCTAGGATTCTGTTCTTCGTTCTCTTTGTGCCTAGGTCACTCTGCACTAGGCTGCTGGGGTGATTGTTCACAGGCCTAGGACAATGGCAGGCACACACCACGGGCTTGTCAGTGCCCTCACTAGCTCCTCTTAACCTCATACCAGAACTCTGCCTTGCTCTGTGCCTTCTATTTCTTGTCTCCCTATTTCTTTCTGGGTCTCAGCTACTCAGTGCAAGGTCAGAGCACTAGTCAGTATGCAATGATTATTTCAAAGTGACAAAATCCCTTTCCAGAATGAAAATTGGTTGTGCTTTTCTTTTACCTATTATAACTTTTTAATACACGATATTATAAAAATTATATTTCTAGGCTGCCATGAGATATTTTAGGAAATGTATGTAATTTTCAAGGCTTGAAAGGAATTAAATGGATGTAAATGTTTGTTATGCATTCATGGTAGAAACATTTAAAATCCTGTTTTGGTTTTTAAATTTTTGAGACTGATAATAGAACCTTCTATTTGTAGTTATCTTTCTAGAAAGTCTATATCCCTATCTATTTGTTTAAGTTCTAAGTACTTAAACAAATCAAGCAAACCAAAAAGGACAATATGAAATTGGAAGACACTCACTGTTTATTAAATATATAACAAAAATTTAAAAGCAAATAAAATATATGTATAAAATGACTGTATTGTTAGACATGAAAGTAAGAAACAAGCATTTTGGACTAAAACTGTACAAAGATGTGGTTAATCACAGCACAGTTCTGACATGGCCACTTGTTGGTTTCCTAAGTGCTGGTGGATGGCCCTCCCTCATAACTTACAGACAATTTTAGAAAAAAATAAACATAAAATTGGTAGGGGTACATTTGCCAGATTATGAGGAGAATTTGGGGGGAAGAAATGGGGTAGATGAGATCATATCTCATAGTATTTTCTTGTGTATGTATGTGTTTTTCAACATAAGTTTAATGTAAGGCATGCAAGATACCCATTTTTCCCTTTAACATTTATTCTAAGTTTTCCAAGGAAAAAGATTAGATCATTTTCTCTGACAAGCTAGGTGTCATGTATTCACTTTCTTTCTTTCTTCTTTTTTTTTTTAACAATTTTTAATTAGATATTCTCTTCATTTACATTTCAAATGCTATCCTGAAAGTCCCCAATACCCTCCCCCAACCCTGCTCCCCAACCCACCCACTCCTGCTTCCTGGCCCTGGCATTCCCCTGTACTGGGGCATATGATCTTTGCAAGACTAAGGCCTTTCTTCCCAATGACAGCCGACTAGGCCATCTTCTGATACATATGCAGCTAGAGACACGAGCTCAGGGGGTACTGGTTAGTTCATATTGTTGTTCCATCTATAGGGTTGCAGACCCCTTCAGCTCCTTGGGTACTTTCTCTAGCTCCTCCATTGGGGTCCCTGTGTTCCATCCAATAGCTGACTGTGAACATCTACTTCTGTATTTGCCAGGCCCCGGCATAGCCTCACAAGAGACTATAAGTAAATGTGCAATTGACACGGGGATACTTGAGGAGCCCCTGAGCTGATGTGTAAGCTTTTCTGTTTCCTGCTTACTCCTCTTTCATGAACTATTCTAGCTCTACTGGGCATCAGGAGAGTGGCAGAACAGTCATTCTACACAAATCTACTCAGGGGCAATCACAGCTCAAACAGAAACGAAGCCCTCTGTCTACTTTAGAGTTGCCTCAGGGCATCTGCTCTAGAAACTCCACCCTTCAGTAGAGGCTCAACAAAGAAACATTGAAAACTCACCACTGAGAAAATTATAAATAATTGGGTTTGCAGCACTGTTGGCATATACAAGCCAATGAGAAAAAGTGAACCAAGCGTAGACAGTCTCTCTGTCTTCTGTGTGTGTGAACATCCCAAACACTCTGCAGGAAAAGAAACGGAAACAGAACATCAAGAGTCTTAAATAATTGAATCCTAAGGAGTACAAACATCATAGATATTTCTGACCCTGTCCTCTGTAAAGGTACTGACAGCATAGCCTCTTGGGAATGGTCTCCTGTACCCATCAGAACCCCCAGCTCAGAGAAAAACTCTCCATGTCTTCCAACCAGGAAATGCAAATCTCTTGTCAAGAAGAGAGAAGCTGAATATTTATCTCCCTTCTTGTTATCTTGTTTCTGAGTGTGCTTGAGTAACTTTCTGTTGGTATTCCACCATGTGCATGCATGTTTTTATTTGTTTGTTTGTTTTAAGCATGTGGGTGATATGCCTACATGTCTGGGTACCACTTGTGTAAAAGCCAGGTATCTACAGAGGTAAGAAGAGGGTGTGGATTTTCTTTAACTGGAGTTATAGATGGCGGTGAGCTTCCAAGTGGATGCTGAGAACTGAACTGTGGCCACTTCCTGTAGTCAGGCAAGACTCTCAGTGGAGAAGTAAGGACAACAACCTACCCAGGAAACCTTTGATCCAAAATGTGTCCTGCCTACAAGAAGTGCAGGGACAAAGGTAGAGCAGAGACAGAAGGAATGGTCAACCAATGACTGCCCCAAATTGAGCTCCATCTCATGGGCAAGCTCCAATCCCTGAAAGTGTTAATGATACTTTCTTATGCTTGCAGACAGGAACCTAGCATAACTGTCCTTTCAGAGGCTTCACCCAGCAGCCAATAGAAAGAAATGCAGAGACTCACACTCAAACATTTAATGGAGCTCGGGGAGTCTTACAGAAACATTGGGAGAAGGGTTGGGGGACCAGAAGAGGACAGGGACTCCACAGGAAGACCAACAGAGTCAAGTAACCTGGACCCTTGGGGGTTCTCAGAGACCAAAAAAGTGAGCACAGGCTGAACTGAGTTCCCCTGCAAACGTAGCAGAGGAGCAGCTAGGTCTCCATGAGGGTCCCCAACAACTGTAGCAGAGGCTGTCTCTGAGTCTGTTGCCTGCCTGCATGTGTATCCTGCACCCTTAAATGGACAGCCTTGTCTGGCCTCAGTGGAAGAGGATGTTCCTAGTCCCGCAGCAACTTGATGGATGTGTGTGTGTGTGTGTGTGTGTGTGTGTGTGTGTGTGTGTGTGTATGTTAGTGGGGGGGGGGCTATCAGAGGGGGATTCTCCTTCTCAGGGGAAAGTGGAATGGTGGAGTGGGGGAGGGGATCCTGGGAGGAAAGAAAGGGCTGGTATTGGGTTGTAAAGGGAATAAATAAATAACTTTTTAAAAATTCCTTTGAGGAAGTTAGTTTTAACCAACAAGGCTATACATTCTATAGCTTACATGTCAAGAAAATAAAAAAGGTAGGACTTTACATTGTATGAGCAATAAATGAAAGCAAGATTTATATGCAAGGCAAGATTAAATTTAAATACATATCATTTTTAAAAACTGTATTCAGTAAAAACATTTTCAAAGTTATTTTAAAATGTGTGTGTGTGTGTGCGTGTGTGTGTGTGTGTGTGTGTGTGTGTAAAAACACACAGATTGCTCAAAAACTTAAAAAAAAAGTTTTAAATTATACTTAGATTTCTTTCCCACCCTGGAAAAGGAAGCTATTTAATTCAGAATAATAACATGGATATTATTGACAAGAGGGCATCTGGAAATAACTAGAGGGAGAGGTGCAAGCACAGAGGTATAAGAAATTCAAATATGCATCCCACAGAGTGCTAAATCCATTTTCAAAATATTTGATCTGGATTGGTAAAGAAACAAGGGGAGAAGGAAAGAAGAGGGGGAGGTAGAGGAGGAAGAAGGGTAGGGAGAAGAAGGCTAAGGGGAGGGAGAGGAGAGGGAATAAGAGGACAGAGAAAGGGAGAGGGGAAAGGAGGGATGAATCTATTCATTATCATTCATGATTCTGATGCCCTTTTTTTCATTTATTTATTTATTTATTTACTTACTTATTTGTTCACTTTACATATGAATGGCATCCTCCCCCCAGTCCCACCTTTACAAGCCCTGACCCTCCCACTACCCCCTCATATTCTCTGAGGAGGAGCCTTGGGCACTGCCCTGACCCTGACCCTGACCCCTCCCCTTGCCATGGAAGTTGCCTGCCACTGGATTCCCTTCTGCTAGCAGGACTGCCTGGTTTATGGTGTTCTTAATAATCAGGGATGGGGTGGCGGGGCTAGCTAGCAATGCATTTAATACATTTGTGTGCGAGGAAGAAATCGAGAGGGAACCTTGGCAGGAGCAGAGGGTAGATTGTTTTGTGAATGGAGTTTTCAAAACCCTTAAAACATACAAGGCTATATTCTTTCTGAACAAATGTTCATTTTCTACTTTGTCATTGAGGAAACCTTTAAAGAATGGAAAAACAAAGGCCAAAGAGGAGAGGTCTTCGCAGCTGGTTTATACCACTTTTTGTCTGACTCTGGCCAAACTTACCTGTCTCCCCAGCTGTGAGGAATATGACTCTGACTTTGGGAAAAGAGACACGCGAAATTTCAGGCTAAATTTGAAGCCTCTTATAAAGAGAATTAAGGCTGCCTTGGGACCAGTGGGTGTACGTGTAACAGCTTTGATGTTTCCTGAGAAAGCTGGCTACTCATGTCCTGCACTGGACCTGGGACTCAGCATCTGCTCGCTGTTCTTGTCACTGGTCAAAATCATTTCAGCTTCGGAGTTTTGTCTATGTACCTGTGCTCACTGGAAATATAGGATTGTTGAAATATTTGAGAACAAATTTTTATAAAACTCATTTACTCTCTTCCGAAGTACTTTAGAAGTCCAGTGGACTTTTATTTACTTACGAAATTAGTTATTGAAACAATTTTTATTAAAATATTTTCTCATCTAAACCTTAGCAGTCAACAACAGGAGATTAGGAAAACAACCATTTTATCTGCCACTCAACTGAGAATCTTCATCCACTGAAAGAGTGTATTTCCTGTCTGTGCTAGAAGGCTGGTATTGCCTTAAGTGCGCAAAGAACTCCATCAGCTCAAGCAACCGAGTTGATTGGCCAGACAAAGCACCTAGGGAGAGGGAGGTTTGTCTGTTTAGAAAGAAAAGAGATCTTAATTAAAATGCCAAGCTGCTTCACTTTTAAATAAACGCACGGGTTTTTACCTCTTTAGCACATTGAGGATGCTGATTGGTAGATAGCAAATTGCAAAGACCAGAAGTACAACCATGAGCATCCGGGCTGTTTTCCTTCGTGCTCGGATCTGCTTTATCTCAGCAGCAACAGCGCTAATCCGGGCCTTGCTCTGCTGTCCGGACCCCCGGGGCTGAGAAACCGGCTGTGGCTGCTTCCATTTTCTCTGAACCACAGAAGAAGTTCCGGGAATCTGAAAGGAGATGGAATCCCTCATTGGTACTTATCAAAGTTCTACAAAGAAGATGTAACCACAAGAGTGAGAAACAGAAGTTTGGAGTTTGAAATTTCCGTCTCCCCAAGCACTGGCTAGGCGGAGTATGTTCTTAGCACACATTTCGTCAAACACCAAATAGTTATATGTCTGGGGAAAAGTTAAAAGTAAGCTTATATTCTTGTGTTAAAACAGGATAATCTTGTCAAGGTCTGAAGAGAACAACAAAGAATACATTCCCTTATTAAACAGAGAAGGGATGTGTAGAGAAAAGAACGCTAAGAAAATTCAGATTATAAGATTTCATTATAAGTTCTAAATTCAGATGTCGCCTAAATTTAAACACTCATCAGATAACAGGACCGCCTGCCCTCCCCACACACACCGAAAAACAAAAAACTTAAATGACATTTTGATGCATCGATACTGCCACCTGGTGTCGAGTAGAGACACGGCACCTAACCAGCTACTGGGTTTTCTGTGGTTTTCTGTCTCCTGTTGAGACAAAGCAAGTCCATGTGTAAAAGGAACAGAAACTATTCTTCGTGATTTAATGTTCGCACTTACAAAATTGCCTGAAACTAATTTTGCAATTTGCCCTTCTTGAAAGTGCACGAATACACCGAGAATCCTTCCAGGTCTTACACTAATGTCTCAAATAGCCACGATTTGTAGCAATTACATTACACAACGTGCGTTTCCTTTGATTTTTCTGTTGGTTGATAATAGCAGAAAGTTCTGCCAAGTATAATATTTTCTTAATTATAATCTCATGAATTGATAGATCTTAGCAAAATATTAAAATGCAGCTTGTTCATTTTTTTTTTTAAAGATGTGCCAGTAAGTCCACCGCGGGGACAGCTTGATTGTGTTACAGTTACTCAGCGGCTACTTTTATCTCTGCGCCGCACACAGTACAGAGCAGCGCGTTCCCGTGGCCTCTCAGAATGAAGGTTACATTGAACCCGTGGCTGTTTACACTATGAGATCAAAGTCTATTAGAGAATCTTTCATTTGAAAATGGAGCTTTGCTTTGATGTCCAAACAGATGAGTCTCATTACATGAGACCCCACTTGACCATCTTCTTTCAGTTCAGGAGATCAATCACGCAGATTGAAAACCGGCCCTGAGACAGAAACTTCTCAGAAATGGGCAGGGCCACCTCACGAAACCACTGGCTGAGGAGATAAAAGAGTCACAAATGCTCCCATTTTGATGATTCTATTTTTAAATTTTCTAAAAAGATTTTTCAATTTTTATTTTGTGTGTATGAGTGTTTTGATCTTTTGTGTATCTGTGTGTCACGTGTATACCTGGTGCCTGCACAGGTTGGATAAAGGAACTGGATTCCCCGGGACTGAAGTTGGATGGTTGTGATCGGGTTACACTTAATTGCTGAGGATCTCTTCAGTATTGTGGCTCTCCTTTTAAAAAAATAGTTTTAGAAAGAATTGTTTTAGATGTAGCACTAGATCTTAGAAAGTTCCAGAATAATTCTATCACAAAAGCTGGTAAGTATCCATAAGTGGTCTTGAAGTGGAGTCTAAGTAGAACCATAAAGATCATTCTATTTTTAATGTTCCCGTGAAGGGAGAGCCAACATTCTGCCTAGTGACGACTTCTTCAAGTATCAAAAACATTCCCATGAAGAGAGAGTGGCGCAGGGGGCAGAGTTGTGGCCCTTGCGATGAAAAGAAAGGGACATGTGCTGGTGTCACTCTCAGATAACAAACTGAAGGCAAAAGAGGCTTAGTCCTGCCTTCCATGATCCGCTGATAAGCGATGCAGAGAAGCCGAGCAGCCCAAAGGGGACAGCAGAAAATTCATCAGGAGCCATGACATCAACTGACATGCAAGAATTGCACATAGCCTTAAGTCAAGTTCAGTGTGTCCTTAAAGGTAAATTGGAAATTTTATAGATTTGACTGAGAAGATACTAAGTAGAAGACAGCAAAATACTTCAGACCATGTATTTAATTTGTATAGAACTTCAAAACACACCTTATTTTTCAATTGTGAAAGGATTCCTCTTACAAATTTACATACAAGAGAGTAAGTCTTTATATGCATGCATGTGTACAGTTTTATATGCATCCGTGTGTGCAGTTTTGTTTGTGTACATATGTGTGCACAAGCCTTGGAGGTCAGAAGACAATGTAGTCTGGCATTCCTCAGTTGATAGACATCTTACTCTTTAAACAGGGTCTTTCACTGGCCTGGTGTTTGCCACGTAGGCCAGCTGGTCTACCTAGTTAGCCTTAGGGACCTTCCTGGCTTCCCTTCTCCAGCACCGAGGTTACAATTATGTGCCATGATACCCAGATTTTTTTTTTTTTTTGCATGACTTTGGAATGTTAAATTCTTGTCTTCATGCTTACAAGGCAAGACATTTGTAGGCTGAGCTATCACTCTAGGCCCCTGAGTTTTGAATGCATACCTTATAACATAAAAGTACTAATAATGATTTTAAAAAGCCAGAAAAGACACATCCCAATTGTTTGTCCTTATGGAAGGTCTTTCACCAATATGGCACTGAGAGGAATTTTTGTAGAAAGCAAATCACAGCAATACATGTTCACTATATTTTAAATGAACTGTGTAAACTCTCTTTGATATAAAAAAAACATACTGCAATACTACATACTGAAATGTGAACAATAATTATTAGTTCAAAGTACCATACAAATGATGAATACTGAAAAAGAAATGAAATAAGATGCCAGCCAGATAGAAGAGAGGCATTTCATGTTTCTGGATTGGCAGAGTTAATTTAGTGAACATGGTTATACGAATAAAAGTAGCTTGCATATTCACTATAATCCCCATCAAAATTCCAGTGACATTCCTTAGATAATCTAAAAAAAAATCATAATCAAATGTAAACAACAAGTGACCATGAATAGACAAAAAAACCTCTAAACAGAAAGAATACTGTTGAAGATAGCTTAGAACCCAACCCTAGACTGCTATAGAAAAATAGTGAAAAAGACAGCATGGTATTGGCACATAAACAAACATGTACACCAATAAAACAGGATAAAGAACCCATTAATAAATGCACAACAATGGCTACCTAAATCTGAAAAGGATATCAAGAGCATACATTGCAAAATGGCAGGCTAGTCAAGAAATGGCATTGACAAAGCAATTTTTACATGCAGAAGAATGAGCATCAACTTAGATCCACATCTTCATCCCTATACAAAAGTCAATGCAAAGTGTTCACAGATGAAGATGTAATTTTATTCTCTGTCTCTGTCTGTGTGTGTGTGTGTGTGTGTGTGTGTGTGTGTGTGCTGTGAGTGCACATGCCAACAGAGTGTGTGTGTGTGTGTGCTGTGAGTGCACATGCCAACAGAGGCTGAAGGTGTTCGGTCTTTCTGGAGCTGGAATTACAGACAGTTGTGAGCTCCTTGAAATAGGTACTTGGGTCTTCTCTAAGAGTCCAACATGTTTGTAACAACTGGTCCACCACATGACCTTAATTTAAAACTGAGATTTTTGAGCAAAACACAAGGAATATACTTGAAGTTAAGGGCATAAGCACAAACTTTCTTAACAGAATTCCCACAACCCAGACTAGTCCTATGCATCAAGAAGTGGATTGTGTGAAATTTAAAAGTCTCTATGCAGCAAGGAAAATCATCAGCAGAGCAAACAGATATACCATAGACTAGGAAGAAAGTCTTTGCCAGCTCATACAGGGTGAGGGTGTTGATATATAGGATAAATAAAGCACTATAAAATTTAAATACCCAAACCACAGAACTGCCAGTGGATAAATGGGCTAATGAAACAAGCAGTCAGTTCTCAAAGGAAACACAAATGTCCAATAAATGTTTTCAGAACAGTTTAACATTCCCAGTTATCAGACAAATATAAATTAAAACCATTCTAAGATTCTATCTCACCCCTATCAGAATGATTACTGTTTTAGTTAGGCTTTCTATTGCTGTGATGAAGTATTATGACAAAAAAAACACCCCAAAACAAACAAACAAACAACAACAAAAAAAGCAAAAACCCTAACCACTTGAGGAGGTAAGACCCCATGAGGAGAAGTTTGGTAAGAACTGGAGGCAGGCACTGAGGCAAGAACGGAAGCAGGGGCTGGGGGGTGTGCTGCTTGGTTTGTTTCCCATGGCTTGCTCAATCTGCTTTCTCATGGCACACAGTGCCTCCTGCCCAGTACGTCATACTCATGATGAGAGAGTCCTCTCATATCAGTTGTCAATCAGGAAAATGCTGTTGTTTTTTTTTTAACATGGAGATTAAGCCCAAGTTCTCATGTTTGTAAAGCAAGCAGTTTACCATGTGTGCCATCTCTCCAGAGTCACAGAGTTCTTACTGTGAAAAAGTTTCTTTGCTCCCTAAAATCTAATTAACACTATTTACCACAATGATAGCCCATTGTAACCCCATGAAGTTGACTTCCTTACTACTGGAATTGATCTTCCAGTGACTACAGGACACACACATGGATAACTCATAGACTGTGTTTATTTCTCCATTAGTATTTTATTATTTTTTTATTGTTTTCTACTATACCATCTAAATTTTATTGTGTCTTTCACTAGATACTTTTTGAAAAAAAAGTATTTTCTTAGTGGTTACAATGAACAGCTTCATCTAAACAATGATTAATGCTAATCAAATTTTAATCTGTATAAATATATATAGTTTTTCAATATCACTCTACACCCCCTTCATCTTTCCTTTAAGTTACACATTTAGAAGTTGAATTCTTGGTTTTATTTTACACAGTTATATTTCAGTCTGGATACAATTAGAAAAGAATGACAAACAAAAATACCTTTATAGAAAATTCTTTTTGCAAGACAGGGTCCACTATATAGCTTTGGTTAGTCTGGAGCTCTCTCTGTAGATCAGGTTGGCTTTGGACTCAGAGATCTGACTGCCTCTGCTCACTAGGTGTTGGGATTAAAGGCGTGTGCATCACCACTGTCTGGCAGTAAGGCACTACTTTCACTTGTGCTTTTGATTTCCTTGTGGGACTTGAAGCAGTCTTCCTACATCTCCTCTTCCTCTATGACCTTCTGTCCATTTTTTCTCACACTAGACTAATTGTGATCACTTAATATCACGGCATCAATTCTAACTTCTCTAAAACTGTGGTGAACAAAAAGTAAATGGGCCCACGGACACGGTCATAGGATGGAAAACCTTTCAGTCTGTGGAAAGTTCACATCCTGTCTGACTTCAGAGTATATTGCTGCTTACTCCTAATGCCTCATATAGTATGACACACATAAGTGCTTACTAATATTTCTGGAATGCATTAACAAAAGTTTACATAATAACTAAGATCTGTTATTGGATTCTCAGTACTGGATTGAACACTGAAGTATGCACAAGTAGCCAGGTGGGTCAGGCTTAAGAAGTTTCTAAATGAGAGGATCTTGAGAGACTAGTCTGTAAGTCTCATAGCCAGTCAATTCTTTGAATTATATTATCAAGGAAAGGGAAACTTAAGTTGCTAATTCGAGCAAGACTATTGGTACTTTTTAAGTGATAACTGAAGTTCTTAACAAAGTCAGACAAGGGCACACAATTTGCTCAGTAATAACAACATTTGCTAATTCAAAAGTGTAAAACAGAACCCATGCATCTTCATAACTTTAAGCAAATAGGATAGGCCCTTCCCTTGATGGCTCTCTGGATATGGCCCGTGGCAAAAGCAATGCCTGACAACTTTGTTTAGAGGCAGTAACAGTTAGAAGCCAAGCATTGCTCAAGCAGACTTCTATTTAATTATCCATCTGGGGTCAATTTACTTTATTACAGCTGTAAAGTGGGCTCAGCTCAACTTGCCAATTTCCATTCCAATCTGCTTTTAAAATGTTTTAGTTTCACAGTTCAGGCATTTTACTGCAAATCTTGTGAATCATGTGGATAGTACTAAGTGGGACATTTTGTCAAAAAATGTAGATCATTTCTAAGCCTGTAATACAAGTTAAATCTATCTTAAAGGTTTGGAAATTGAGAAATATAAGCTTAAATAATAAATAAGCACACTGTGCATGGTTTAAGAGTCATTTACACATTAAAAAATATTTTTCAAGTTCCTTCTTTGTGCAAGGTAAAAGATATAACAGTTGTTGTCAACACAATGATAGCAAGACAAATTATATATCACTCTTAAGGGTTTTAAGGGCATATTACTTTTTAAGCAAGTGAATATGCAAATATATGCAAATATATGTAAAACTACATAATGGGATATCTTGGTAGTTAATCCTCAGAAACTCAATGTACACTTAAAACCTGTGCATAACTGTATTATGCATTGACACCTTCTTTGAGAAACTGTCAGAGTTTAATTTTTCTAAAGCATTCCTTGGAATGGCAAAGCAATCGATTGCTACATGTCCTTACTTATTTAAACTCTCAGTAGATGTTTTTATGCGGTATTCATCAGGCCTGTGATGATTAGAAGAATACAAAGATTTAGGCTACCATGAACTATCATCCTTTAGTGGCCGAGGAAACAGAAGAATCATTACAGGAATGATCTAAAGCCCCATGAAGAAAATTTTTTAAAGATTTATTTATTTTATGTATATATGAGTACACTGTAGCTGTCTTCAGAAACACCAGAAGAGGGCCCTGGGTCCCATTACAGGTGATTGTGAGCCATCATGTGGTTGCTGGGAATCAAACTCAAGACTGCTGGAAGTGGTTAGTGCTCTTAACCACTGAGATATCCCTCTAACCCCAGGAAAGTTTATTTTTAGGAATGTTATTCAATCAAAAGATATGTCACTTCAGGGGAAAAATTCCTGAATAGAACAGCAATGGCTTGTGCTGTAAGATCGAGAATCGATAAATGGGACATCATAAAATTGCAAAGCTTCTGCAAGGCAAAAGACACCATCAATAAGACAAAAAGACCACCAACAGATTGGGAAAGGATCTTTACCTATCCCAAATCGGATAGGGGACTAATATCCAATATATATAAAGAACTCAAGAAGGTGGACTCCAGAAAATCAAATAACCCCATTAAAAAATGGGGCTCAGAGCTGAACAAAGAATTCTCACCTGAGGAATAACGAATGGCAGAGAAGCACCTGAAAAAATGTTCAACATCCTTAATCATCAGGGAAATGCAAATCAAAACAACCCTGAGATTCCACCTCACACCAGTCAGAATGGCTAAGATGAAAAATTCAGGAGACAGCAGATGCTGGCAAGGATGTGGAGAAAGAGGAACACTCCTCCATTGTTGGTGGGATTGCAAGCTTGTACAACCACTCTGGAAATCAGTCTGGCAGTTCCTCAGAAAATTGGACATAGTACTACCAGAGGATCCAGCAATACCTCTCCTGGGCATATATCCAGAAGATGTCCCAACCGGTAAGAAAGACACATGCTCCACTATGTTCATAGCAGCCTTATTTATAATAGCCAAAAGCTGGAAAGAACCCAGATGCCCCTCAACAGAGGAATGGATACAGAAAATGTGGTACATTTACCAATGGAGTACTACTCAGCTATTAAAAAGAATGAACTTATGAAATTCCTAGCCAAATGGATGGACCTGGAGGGCATCATCCTGAGTGAGGTAACGCAATCACAAAGGAACTCTCACAATATGTACTCACTGATAAGTGGATATTAGCCCAGAAACTTAGGATACCCAAGATATAAGATACAATTTGCTAAACACACTAAACTCAAGAGAACGAAGACCAAAATGTGGACACTTTGCCCCTTCTTAGAATAGGGAACAAAACACCCATGGAAGGAGTTACAGAGACAAAATTTGGAAGTGTGACGAAAGGATGGACCATCTAGTGATTGCCATATCCAGAGATCCATCCCATGATCAGCTTCCAAACGCTGACACCATTGCATACAATAGCAAGATTTTGCTGAAAGGACCCAGATATAGCTGTCTCTTGTGAGACTATGCCAGTGCCTAGCAAACACAGAAGTGGATGCTCACAATCAGCTATGGAATGGATCACAGGGCCCCCAATGGAGGAGCTAGAGAAAGCACCCAAGGAACTAAAGGGAACTGCAACCCTATAGGTGGAACAACAATATGAACTAACCAGTACCCCGGAGCTCTTGTCTCTAGCTGCATATGTATCAAAAGATGGCCTAATAGGCCATCACTTGAAAGAGAGGCCCATTGGACTTGCAAACTTTATATGCCCCAGTACAGGGGAACGCCAGGGCCAAAAAGGGGGAGTGGGTGGGTAGGGGAGTGGGGGCGTATGGGGGACTTTTGGTATAGCATTGGAAATGTAAATGAGCTAAATACCTAATAAAAAATGGAAAAAAAAAAAGATATGTCACCTTGCACAAAGCTCAAGTCCAAGTGGATCAATGACCTCAACATAAAAGCAGATACACTGAATCTAATAGAAGAGAAAATGGAAAAGAGCCTTGAGCTCATTGACATGGGGGTGGATTTCCTAAACAGGACTTCAATGGCTCAGGCTTTAAGATCAAGAATTGATAAATGGGACCTCATGGAACTGGAAAGTTTCTGTAAGGCAAAGACAGAGCCATTATGACAAATCAGCAACCTACAGATTGGGAGAAAATCTTCACTAATCTCACATCTGATAGATGACTAATATCCAAACTATATAAAGAACTCAAGAAGCTAACCACCAAAACACTAAACAACCCAATCAAAAGATGGGGTATAGAACTAATCCGAGAATTCACAACAGAGGAATCTTGAATGGCTGAGAAATACTTAAAGAAATGTTCAAAGTTCTTAGTCATCAGAGAAATGCAAAAACAACCCTGAGATTCCACCTTACACCAATCAGAATGGCTAAGATCAAAATCTCAGGCAACAGCACATGTTGGCAAGGATGTGGAGAAAGAGGAACACTATTCCATTGCTGGTGGGATTGCAAACTGGTACAAGCACTATGGAAATCAGTGGAGGTTCCCCAGAAAATTGGAAATAGATCTATCTGAAGACCTAGCAAAACCACTCTTGGGAATATACCCAAAAGATACCCCACCCTCTGCTGACTCCTGTGGTTGAATTAGAGGAAAGCTAGAAGAAGCTGAGGAAGAGGGTGACCCTGGAGGAGGTCCAGCAGTCTCAATTAACCTAGACCCCTGAGATCTCTCAGATATTGGACCACCAACCAGGCAGCATGCACCAGCTGATATGAGGTCCCCAACACACATCCAGCAGAGGACTGCCGGGTCTGTGTTCATTCAGAGAAGATGCACCTAACCCTCAAGAGACTGGAGGTCCCAGGGAGTTTAGAAGTCTGGTGGTGTGGGACGAAGGGGGTGGGAGCATCCTCGTGGAGATAGGGGCAGGGGAGGAGGTATGGGATGTGGAACAGACAGAGGGTGGACCAGGAGGAGAATAAAATCTGGAGCGTAAAATTAATTAATTAATTAATTAATTAAAAGGATATTCCACTCAGTGGCAGGCTATGAGTTTCATCCTCTAGTATAAAATGAAGGAGGAGGAGGAGGAAGAGGAAGACAGAGGAGGAGTACAAATAAAGGTTCCCATCCATTTAACATGTGCTAATGTAGAAACATAATCAGACTTAGTTGAAAGTTCAGCTAACAGCATAGACTGCTAAGGTACTTTATTCAATGATACTTTAAGGATTTTTATTCAATGATACAAATTTCAATTATTTAGATCCATCTAATAGGTATGATTTTGTGAGCTGTACATCCCCAATATAAACACCATGAAAGTGAGGCTGGAGATGTGACTCAGTGGCTAAGAACACTGGTTGCCTGCCCAGAGCAGACATGTGGTAGCCCGCAGTCTTCTGTATCCCGACCGCAGTAACTCCTACTCCAAGATATACGGTGCTGGTGCCCTCTTTTGGTTCCCACAGGCACTGTACACACACAAGCCCCATAAGATTGGATTAAAAAATAATGATGGCCAAAGTCACAGGAATCATTGACAAACTTTGTGCAACTCTCAAGTAACATGCTCTGAGTTTAATTTCTTGCATTCTTGCCCATAACTGCATTTTCACATTTTCATGCTGTGACATTCCATATCCTCTACCTTCAACTTGTGAGAAGATCCTTATGGCTCTGTGATTTGTGCCTTTTGTCAGAGAATACTGAAATATGTGACTTTGGAGGGCAATGGAAGATTACAAGACAAAAGCTTCTAACAGAAATTTCAAGTGGTGGTGGATATTTTTTTCCAGCATTTCTGTCTTTACTGAGATACCCAGAATGGCATCTCCCAGAAAGCATCACTCACATAGTCTGGCAGAAGAGTAGCTGAGACTAGGACTGGCATGACATGGGAGTGAGACAGAACTGTCGCTGAGAACAGTATACATCTTGGATACTACTATTACCTAGCAAAAGCTGATGCAATAACACACACAAGGAAGTGGGGTGTTACCATAACAAAACATCCTAGAGTAAGTGACATTGGCTTTAGGACAAGTAGAAAGTCTGACAAAATAGTTGCTGGAAATTAAACACATCACTGCTCATGTCTTACAGTGTTTATACTTGTCTTTCTTTGTTTTGATGAAAAAAAATTGGAGAACAATATGTGACTTGACTTCACTGCTAAGTCACAGAAGTTGTAAAAGATTTAAAAAATATACATGTAAATATATGACTATGTATATAAAGATAATGAAAGGAATTATTAAAAATCTTACGTTGTAAAAATAGAAGAAAAAAGAAAAATTAGGACTTACAGAACAGATATGCCTTGACATTGGAAAAGTTGTTTGTTTCCAATTAGTGAAAGATGGTCTTAAAAAGACACCCATGGAAGGAGTTACAGAGACAAAGTTTGGAGCTGAGACAAAAGGATGGACCATCTAGAGACTGCCATATCCAGGGATCCATCCCATAATCAGCCTCCAAACGCTGATACCATTGCATACACTAGCAAGATTGTGATGATAGGACCCTGATATAGCTGTCTCTAGTGAGACTATGCCGGGGCCTAGCAAACACAGAAGTGGATGCTCACAGTCAGCTATTGGATGGATCACAGGGCCCCCAATGGAGGAGCTAGAGAAAATACCCAAGGAGCTGGGGGGAATCTGCAACTCTATAGGTGGAACAACATGAAGAACTAACCAGAACACTGGAGCTCTTGACTCTAGCTGCATATGTATCAAAAGATGGCCTAGTCAGCCATCACTGGAAAGAGAGGCCCATTGAACTTGCAAACTTTATATGCCCCAGTATAGGGGAACACCAGGGCCAAAAAGTGGGAGTGGGTGGGTAGGGGAGTTGGGGGGAGTGTATTGGGGACTTTTGGGATAGCATTGGAAATATAAATGAGGAAAATACCTAATTTAAAAAAAGACAGTTTGAATATCAAGAGTTGAATAAAATAAAAAATGAAGACTCATCCTCAAAAACAAAATAGGACATTTTAGTTTTATATATATGCTTATAAAATAGTAAATTATATGCCCGTGTATGGATATAGATACAGATACATTCATATAAGAGCTTAATGTTTTAATTGGAGTTACACAGGGATAATCCTCCCAGAAGCTGTAAGTTGCAAAATAAAAAGCCTATTGCCACGTATTTAATTATTGATCAGAGGAGTCTCATAGAATACCCAAAGCAATTGCTATTGCTTTGCTTTTATTTCTGACAGATTTTAATGGTAAGACGCTGTCAGTGACAACATTTTGCACTTTGATATGGAGAAATAAAGGTGATGTTGACAGAGATGGTTCCTTTCTGTTAGCTAGTTTTCATAGTATCAGAAGATGCTACGCAGGTACTGGGGGAGGAAAGTCATCACCAGCCCTAAATCGTCTATGACCTTCTGAGCTACACTAAGGACGGGCATTTCAAGATACACCCATGAGTGCAATAGTGGCATGAATGTTATGTGGATAGCCAACCACTTTCTAATTAGAATTTAAGGAGAAATTTTAGCAAAATGATCATCATTGATTTATCCTGGAGTCTCTGAGCTGCCCAGCCCTGGAGTCTTGCCAAGGTTTATGATCTCAGGTATGGTATTTCTAGAAGAGGAAACTTATGGTGTATGACCTTAAACACTCTATTCCTATGTCTCTGCAACCAAAGGTTAGTGTATGTCTCCTACCTTTACAGCTACAGTGGCCTACATGAAACATGCACAAGATCAAGACAATCAACCTTCCATTATGCAGGTAGGAGGGGCCCGGGGTCTATCTGAAAGGTTAGAAAGTTGGTGAGTGGTCAGTAGAGGTAGAGGTTGGGAGAAATGAATTTTCTTTAAGTGTGTGTGTCTCTTGGTGGGTCAACTATGCTTCAGTGATGTCCTCAAGTCCATGAGTGTATGAGAAGCAGAGAATTGACTTGGTTGATTATAAAAAATAAAAATAAAAAGATGATATGACTTTGCAAGATCAAAGATCTGGGAGGCGTTAGGGAGAAGAATCATAGGTAAATAGGATTAAAATACATTGGATATTGGATAAATATATGAAATTCCACATATAATAGAAATATTTCTTTAAAAAGAAAACAAATGAAATTGCTCTTAATGAAGTAAGATGGTCTCTGTAAGTTCTTTCTCAATAAAAATTTTAGACCAAAGAGGCCAACAACCTGTTAGTCCACAAACTTAAGAACAAATACATCACTATACTGGCCGAAGTTATAGAGAAGTAAGAAAAAATGCATCCTTATTGCATTATATAATTTACTAAACAATGTGAGATATATACACTTGGCATATTTACAACTCTCCACGTTTGCTGATTTTTTTCAAGTTATCAATATTCAACTTAAAAGTTCCCATCCTGAGCTAAAGACCCACATCACTCAGCTCTCGAATCCTGAACTTATATTAAAAAGTTGTGCAGGGCGGTGGTGGCACACGCCTTTAATCCCAACACTCAGGAGGCAGAGGCAGGCGGATTTCTGAGTTTGAGGCCAGCCTGGTCTACAAAGTGAGTTCCAGGACAGCCAGGGCTACACAGAGAAACCCTGTCTTGAAAAACAAAAAAACAAACAAAAAGTTGTTTTCACCATGTACCTGATTATCACTCTTCTACAGCCTGAAATTACTGTTCACATGACCTGGTGGTTTAGTTTATAGGTGGTATGTAAAAAAATATTACTATAGGACAAATGAATCACTGGAGGGAATGAAATCTCGTGGCTGTTACCATTTTCTAATTTAGAATTTATTAGAATTTAAAATCTTTCAAAAAATTTCTTAACTCAACTGGATATAGAGGAGATAAAAAGGGATGGGTAGTTGGGGAGCAGAAAAACAAATTTAAATTATCTTCTTTAAATCTACAGAAAATGAGAACATTGACATTAAAGATGTAGCTCATATGTTAAATGTGTTACAAAAATTTCCATTTAAAGTACAACCATTTGTATTTAAAGTCCCTGGGAATTGAAATTAATTTTTGTTACTTATAATGAAAAGCAAATTAATAAGTTTACTTCCAGGGTCTGGAGAGATGGCTTAGCAGTTAAAAGCACTGGGCTGGCAGCTGTTTTTCTCGAGGACCCAGGTTTGGTTCTCAGAATCCACACGGTTGCTCTCAACTCTCTGTATCTCCCTTCAGGGTGTTTGTTTCCTTCTTCTGGCTTCTGAGTGTAACATGTCCATGTAGTGTGCAGATACACATGCAGACAAAACCTTTAAATGTGACGTCCAGACCAAATAAAGCTCAGCTAATTATTGAGGTTAAGAGCTTATCAGAAGTGGAGACTTCTTAAGGTAGAATTTATGTCATTTGCTAAATATCAGTAGAACAGTCAAGGGATGTTTTCATATCCAGAGTCTCGTTGTTTTAGAACAAATAATGCTGTGTTAGATGTGTTATACTAATTCAATGAATTTTACAAAAATTATATACGTTCTAAAGAAGAGTCAAACAAAATTATTGGATATTACTTACCTGTCGGCACCAGAGTTTACGGAATATTTGGAGATAAGCCAATACCATAAGACACAGAGGTGCCATGTATGTCACCAGAAAGAAGCAGATATGGTACATCTTTGGGTAAACTTCACCTGAGATGAGAGTCAAACAGTAAAATCTTCCATTAAAAAATTAAAAGACTAAATCCTTGTTTAAATAAGAGCTAAATGTAAATACAGTTCATTATTCTCATTAAAATATAAGTTTCTCAAGTGATGGGACCAGTTGGGCTCTTAAATATAAATGTGAAAAACGTTGGAAAAATAAATACAATCAATATTTGTTTTGTTGATGCATTGTCAATATACCCACATGTGTAACATTCATACTTATATTTGTAATGAAATTGAGAACTTTAGGAATTTTATAGTTAATTTTTTTATCCATTTTTTATATCCATCTCACCTATTAGTAATAATTACCTCTAGGATTATCGTGATTTTCTTATTTTTCATTAATCCTAAACACAAATATATCTATCACAATATTAGCACTTATTAAATAAGTTAATCAATTAGTTAATATAATTAAGCCTAACAGTATTTAATATTTCTCC
The DNA here is from genome assembly GCF_978045245.1 of Mus caroli. Taxonomy (NCBI): domain Eukaryota; kingdom Metazoa; phylum Chordata; class Mammalia; order Rodentia; family Muridae; genus Mus; species Mus caroli. The sequence goes on from NW_028227266.1 coordinate 74,949,886, forward strand.
TATAATAAGGATTTCTAGAAATGATAAATCAGCAATTAGTTATAATTCTGAATGTTAACAAAGCAAAGCAAAGCAAAGCAAAGATTTCACTTCACTTTTGCTTTTTTTTTTTCATTTTGTTTCTTTCTAAAATGACATATTTTATCTTGACATCAGTCCTGGCATTGATGAGGTGATTATTTAAATAAGAATGAGCCTCATAGGCTAATTATATTTGAATACATACTCATCAGGGGATGATACTATTTGAAAGGATTAGAAGGATTATGTAAAACAGTCTTGTCTGAGGAAATGTGTTTCTGGATGGGGAGTTTTGAAGTTTGAAAATCCCATGCTAGGCTCAGGCTCTCTTTCTGCCTATGAATATAGCTCTCAGCTACTTTCCAGCACCATGCCTGCCTGCATGTGGCCATGTTCCCCATCATAGTGATAGTGGATTAAACTTTTGAAACTGTAAGTAAGGTCCCAATGAGATGTTTTCTTTCATAAAAACTACCTTTGTCACAGTGTTTCTTCCCAGCAGTAGAGCATATATCTTCTTATCTGGAATTGATGAATCTAATATTTTTGAGTCTATTATTTTTTGTATTCTTCATTCTGAAATTATGTCATTTCTCATGCTTTTTCTGTACTGTATTCTGTAGATGGAACAGCCTGGTTCATAGGCTGCTGGGTGGTGTAAGAGATGATTTTGAGGTGTCATTTTTAGATCCTTTCTGGGTCAGGAGACAGACACTCATCCATTTCATTCATTTCTAATTTCCTTTCAAGTTTATCTTGTAAAACAGGTCATTATAAAGAGTGATAGAATCAAGTGCTGGAATAATAGCAGAGATTATTCCCAGTGGAAGTGCAGCAGCTTGAACAGCATTTGCTGGACCAATTTCAAAGCAACTAGAAGGTCACCTCAGCAATTCCCAGGGACCATGGTGGCTTTGATCTTTTGTCTTAAAGAAAGTATCACATGTCACATGCACTACACACATGCACACAAATGCACACACACAAATGCACACACACATACACACACACACACACAGACCTTTGAAGCTTATGCACACTGAAGCTCTAATACCTATCTCAGACTAAACTGAACAGATGGGGGAAAGTAGATTTGATTGCTAACATTTTCCCCTCTACAGTAGCAGATACCATTACTGACATAGCAAGATGGAATTTTGAATGGATGGATGGAAGGAAGGAGACTTTTGGTAATTTTGAAAAAGTGGAAAAATTAATAACTGGCTAGTAAGTATATATTATGACGAACACTTATGCAGAGAGGTTTATCAAACAAAATTATATTCCAGGCTAGAATGAGTGTATTACTGGAGAGGTTGTAATCGATAATTAGGGAAATGAAATGTCCTAAAATCTGCTTTTCATTCTCAGATTGAGAACTAGTTGCAAATTCAAATATACTACTTAAAATTCAAGTTCCATGTGTTAAAATATCCTTGAATATTTCATTTGATAGTAATCACTATCTTTAATATATATTTATGAAACTTACAATGAAAGTTACATAAAACTTGCTTTGCTTAAGCACTGCCTGAGTTAGAAAGTGGCATTTTGCAGACTGATGACTATAAATCTGCGTCTTAGGCAGCAGATGTTGCTCAGTCAATAGAACACTGGCTTATCGTGACTTGAGTTTGATTTCTAGCATTGCACAAAGTCGTGTGTGGTGGTACACATCTCTAATCTCAGAGTTCGGGAGTAGAGACAGGAAGATCAGAAGTTTAAGATCATCCCTGTCTGCATGGCAAGTTTAGAGCCAGGCTGGGCTAACGTGAGTACTTGTCTCAACTACATCAACATCATCAACAGCAACAGCAACAGCATCATCAACATCATCAACATCATCAACAGCAGCAGCAGCAGCAACAGCATCATCAACATCATCAACATCATCAACAGCAGCAGCAACAGCAACAACAACAACAACTAGTATCTTTATTCAACTGATGGAAGGCAATATCTAAATAAGTTCTTGTCTGTATGAATCTACAGAACCATATATTTTGTATTTCTATCTATCTATCTATCTATCTATCTATCTATCTATCTATCTATCTCTATCTAGTTATCATCATCTATCTTCTTATCTATTACTATCTCAAATCAAGAAATCAGAAACAAATATGGATATTATGATGTTTTTGAAATCAGAGATTAAAGAATAATATTCTTCAGAAGAGTTAAGGCACATTGTCCACCAGTATATATACCTAATTATACAAAACCTACAAACATTCTTTTCTGTCCTACACTTGCCAGGGACAAGTATGTTAAATGTAACTTGCCAATATTCAAATTGACAATTTTTAAATTTAATGAGTTTTTTAAACTTACCTAAGTATTTGTAGCTTTACCATTATCCCTCTAATGAATATCTTACAACTGTTAATTGATGTGTGTGCATGTGCATACGCGAGTGTGCACACACACACACACACACACACACACATTTTCTAACCCTCATAATGAGACAACAGCCATAATTACTCTGATCATAAGGAAGGTAGGTTCACTCTATTTTTCTTTTGTCAGACCATCAAAGTACATTTTGTTAGATCCAAAAGAAGATGTATTGTCAATCTACAATATTGTCTGGCTCTGTGGATTATTCTGAAATCCTAGCATTCATGGGGCCTAGGCACTAATAATATATTTGCTGAATCTTGGGGCTGAGGACAGCCTGGGATTAAAAGTAAGTTCTAGGACAGCCTGGGTTACAAAAAGAGTTTTAAGATAGCCTGTGCTACAAAATGAGTTCAAAGACTACCTTGGGCTACAATGAGATCCCCTCTCAGATAAAATTGTAATATCTTAAATAATATTTGGTAGATATTTATACTCATAAATCACTTGATGAAGGCATAATCAGATGAATTGAATGTTAAAAATGAGTAACTTTCTTTAAATAAAGTTTATTTAAGGAATTAATATTCATTTGCTAGCTAAGAAAGTATGAACAAAATTCTGGAAATTGTAAGCTTTATAAATATGGGAAAGGTGACAGATGAAACAATAAACATAGATAACAGTGAAGTCCAACAGCAATGAAGTCAGTAGGACACACCCACATTGTATACTAAAAAGAGCAGCTTAGACACACATATACCTTGTCTTATTTTATTTTCTGTTGGAGTTATCTGTCTTTTTGTTATTACAAAACGTGAACATGAAGAATACAATGATTTGGAAAACATTGATCCATGCATGGCCACTCATCCTTCACAACACTGACATTTAGAAAATTCCCAGTCATCTGGTACCATTTATAATGGGTATTTGCATGACTTCCCAAAGTGATTTGATAGACAAGAGACCAGTGAAAATTCCTATATGCTATCATTTGACAATTAAAGCAATACTGTTTATTTTCATAACCATATTTTTGTTAAATTTAGGGGATAGATTAAAAACTAAGAATCACAGATAATAAATTAATCTCAAGTAGAAGATACTGTAGTTTACAGCCAATGTTTTAAGTTGTGCTAAATGACATCATAGAGAAGTAGCATTATAAACTATGTGTTTTTCTATGGTGTGTGGTATTTTGAATTATGTTTTGTTTTGTTTTGTTTTGCTTTTGCCAATTTAACATAAGCTAGAGTCATTTGGGAAGAAGGAATCTCAATTGAGAAAATGCCTTCACCACATTGGCCTGTAGGCAAGTCTGTGGGCAATTTTGTTAATGACTGATGTCGGAGAGTCCAGCCCACTGTGGGCAGGGCCATTCCTGGGCAAATGGCCCTGGGTTGTATAAGAAAGCAACTGAACAAGCCACGGGTATCAAGCCGGCAAGAAGCATGAAGGCATGGTTTGTACTTCAGTTCCTGCTTTCAGGAACTGCCTTAATTTCTTGCTCTGACTTCCTTTGATGATTGACAAGCTCTAAGATGCAATAAACTTTTCCTCTCACAAGTTGCTTCTGGTCATTGTGTCTATCACAGCAATAGAAAGCAAACTAAGAGAGTTATAATTCCTATGCTGATCTTTAACATTCAATTTGGGCATGGAACTTTAAATAGTTTCATGAACAGGAGTATTCTATTTAAGAATGTTAATATATGAGATTGCTAATGATTAAATGATCAGAAACTATTTTAAATTATTTTGCATTCTTCTTGAGATCAATAAATTACTAGTAATTTGAAACTGAATAGGTGAAAAATAAATTAATGGTTTTTATTGTTTGATTATTTCATGGATTATCACCTCAATTCAATATCAATTTAGTTTGGCCCTAATAATCATTTTGAGTAACTGTGGCCTACTACCAAATTACTTTCAAATAGTTTTATCAATGATTTTTGAATATTTGTATAAAAACCAGATAATAAAATACTAGAAATAGATATAAATTTTGTGTATTTACATTTTATTTGTGATTTTAAAATGTTATGTGTACTTATGTGATACAAACAACACAATATTCTACTTAATTACATTTATGGTTAGGATTCTGTAGCTTGGTAATTTTTTCATTAATGGGGTTTGAAAGATCCTGGCAGAATGGAGGCCCAATGAAAGATCCTGGCAGAATGTAAAAGGACACAGAAGCCCTGAAATTGGCAAGATAGACGTCAGTGTTAGCAGAACTAGCTTCACTGATTTAGAAAAATAGAGGTGCACAATGCTCTGGCCACTCCTTGAACCTGTGTGTCTGCCAATGTTCTGACCAGGTGTGTGCCCATTGCTGCACCTTCATTAGACTCTTTCCTTGTACCCCTCCCATACCCATCTCTTGAGAATAGACATTGTTTAGATCTGGAAATCCCCTACTCTCCCCCTTCTCCTTCCCCCACTGAGGGCCTATAAAAAGTGGGACCTCTTTCCCCTCGAGGTCGACTCCTCTACCCTTGCGTGGGATATGAGTCGTCCCCAGAGCTCTGGCTTTCTCCAAATAAAGCCTCATGTGGTTTTCAACAAGCTCGGTCTGTCGTGAGTTCTTGGGTGTCCGCTATTGTCCTGAGGCCTGAGCTAGGGGCTCCTTTTGGAGTCTTTCAGGTTAATGATGTTTGATTATGTGTGGGGGCTATAGTTTATATATATACATATATATGTATATATATATCCACGAACATATAAATTAAATCCATTGCCAAAAAAACTTTCCTGGCATTTAAAGAGTACTAATTGTTTTCTCTAGCTGACGTTTTCATTATCTCAAGGAACACCCTCCTTTCAATAGTACTCTTGTAATTGACAGGTACACACTGCTTTCTAATTTGAACACATGGTGTAATCTCTGTAGGGCTCATTTTAGTCATGGATTAAGATAGAAGGGTCAGGGTATGGGTTGTAGGATGCTTTTCAGCTATAACTTATGGTAAAGAAATCAAGTAACACACTTCAGCTCTACCAAAGTCATTTTCTCAGGCTGCCTGTGCCCCACAAGCTATGCTTTCTCCCTTGTCTCCTTCTTCCTTAAGATGTGAGGCCCAGTTGTGGAGGTTCTGCCCTGACCAGCATAGCAGAAGTTGATGCATCAGCTATTTTTGCTGATTTTTGTTCAGAGTTCTGCTTTTGGCCTGATAAGAGAGACCTGTGCTGAGAAAGGGAAACCTATGCCAGCATAAGGTAATTTACGTCATCAGTCATGTCTAGGGGTTGGACTTACGGTGTTTGCCTTTATAAGCCTGATGCTTTGCAATAAAGTTGAGCCTTGATCAAAACTTTTGTCTTCGCTCCATTCTTCTCTCATCTCTGTCCCTTAATTTCCAGATCCCCCATTCAAAGTACCTACGTTGACTGGCAGTCGCGGTTCGACTACACCCAGTGAGTGGGGTTTCTTCTGGCAACACATCTTTTCCTTCCCTGGGATACCCATGCCCCGCTCCCAGTTCTCAGAATTGATATTCATCTTTAATGCTCGCTGGAATATTAGCAGCATCTTTGTAAACATTTGTCCAGATGGCCAGGACTGAAGGCGTTATTTCCGTACTATGGTACATAAGTCCATTAATCACACAGTGGTTTGTTTGTCTTTTAGCCTTACTGGAGAATCTGCTCTATTAGGCAAAGTGCCTGGCACACCCTGATGCTCTAGCTGTTATTTGAGCATTAAATAAATGGGACATGGACATGGGAAAGTATTTAGGAACTTTTCATTCGGTTTATTTTTGTCTGTAATATTAAAGGGATATTTTATTAAGAAATTGAAGATAAAAAACCCAAAGTATCACAATGTTAGGAAAGAAGAGTAAAACTCATTGAAAAGATACTCTATATCTTGAGTAACAGGAAATTCAAACTGTAAAATTTTATTTATTATAGTTTATTTTGATTTGTTTTGGTTGTTTTGATTTTTTTTTCTTTCTCTCTTAAGACTGAGTATCAATGTGCAGCCCAGTCTGGCTTAGGATTTAGAATCCATCTATCTGAGCCTCCCAAGTCACCTGGCTTGATTCATCTTACTAATAAATGTGGCTGCATGTATATTTCACAATCATTCTTTCCTGATGTGTAAATTCTATAAGTATGAGCCATTGTAATGCAATTATCTAAAAGAGAGAAATTTGTCCCTCTCATGTGTAGCTAGTACATGCCACACTGAAATGTTTGGTGTCCTTTTGTTATTTTTTTCTCTGTCCATATCTGTGTCTCTTCTATGCGTGGGTGGGTGTGTTCCCATTGTTAGAAGTTTTGCGGCAAAGAATCACAATGCCTCGAAAATGCTGCTTGTTTATATTACTATCACAGCTGGGTATGCACAGATGTATACCATACAGAGGTGATTCCTAATTGATATAATTCCTCACTCAGTGAGCAGGTGTCTCTGTGATACTGTGATGCTCTAAGAACATAGTTTTAAACTGAAAACAGATCATTAACATATGTGTGTTCTATTACAATTCCTACCTCTTCTCCTTAACATTTATTTTTTTCTTCCTCTCTCACAGGCCCCTTTCTAGTTTTCGGGTATCTGCCTTGCTTTATTTGCACAGAAATTCACATTTTAAAAAATTAAATGCTAAGATACCCACATGAGAGAGTATACGTAGCATTTGTCTTTCTCAGCCTGGGTTCACTTCATGTAATATTTTCTATCTCCACTCATTTCCCATGAATTTTTTTTTCATGGTTGGATAAAATTCCATTGTGACATGTACCACATTTTCATAGACGTCTATGTTGATTCTATTCTTATTAAATATTATGAATAAAGTAACAATAAACGTAGGTGCACAGATATCTCTGAAATAAAATACAGAGTTGTTCCGGTTTATGTTCAGGAGTAGGAAAACTGGGTTATATAAAAATCTCTGTATTTAGCCTTTTGAGAAAACTTTTAAAATGATTTTAATAAACTGTTAATTTATAATTTCATTTGTTTCATTGACTACTTGTTTGTTTTAAAACTTTAAGAAATAACTAAAAATGAGTCATTGAATAAACTCCTTGATTCACTTCCACTGTAAAAAATAATTAAATTAAAAATGAAAATTAAATATTGTTCATAAAACACCTCCAAAGGACCTAAATTATTTATGCAAATTTTGTTATGTTTCAACTTTATTTCCACCTCTTGCTGAACTCTTTTGAAAAGATATTAATAAAGTATATAAGACGAATTTAGCATAGTGATGCTAATCCAACATCTGGGTACAATGTCAATGTGAGCACAATGGTGAAGCCTACTTACCGCCCCAGTGTTCATCACATACTGTAAAGAGTGTGGTCTTATTGGCTAGGCCAGGGAGCATGCTGCTGCACTCCATGACAATGGCTTGAGGAATCATTATGATGCAGGAGACGATCCAAATGACAACGATGCTGTTTCGAGCCCGTTTGGCTGTGCTCTTGAACATCAAAGGGTGACAAATGGCGTACCATCGGTCCAAGGCAATGCAGCTCAATGTAAGAACAGACACAGACACTGACACAGTCTAGAGGGGGAAGAAAGGACCACAATTCAAGAGAATTGCTAGGTCTCAGAAAGGAACCTTGAAAACATTTACTGCATCAGCAAAGTAGTTACAGCAGAAAGGGAGCATTCAGGGTAACCCTCACCATGTATTAATTCACATAAATAATTTTCATGTTGAAGAATAATGATGAAAGTAGAAATGTAGACGTGCAAGGGGGAACTTGGTGTTTCATTTCAGATGTGAGGTAGGTGCTTTGAAACCTTGCAGTTTTCTCACACTAAATGTTCAGTTCTTCATGTTTGAATAGTTCCCATCTTTACTTTGCTTTGCATCTTTTGTACTGGCAGTGTAAGTAGTGTTTAACCTCTGAGGAAAAGAAATTATACATGCGTTTCTTCTACAGCTGAAAATTCTCTCAACCAGAATGACATGGCATTGGGTATTTTACATTATCATGTAAGTTTTCGCTGGTTACATTTTGTTATTGTAGATAAGTCATGGGTATCTTATTTCATATTTTTAAATAAAAAGGGGTACTTTATCAATTGATTTTCAATGCACTGGGACAAATAAAAGCCTAGATCACATTAAAAGAGAATTGTGTATGTGAGTATGTGTGCTATACTTTACTCACTGACAGAATTAGTAACTTGCTCCTAAAAACAGGCAGGTCCACCTAGGATAGACTTGTATGTAAATAACAACATCACAGGTGATTCTTCACTTTGGAAATCGAAAGAAATAAACATGTCAACCCTGTTGGTTCCCATATAATTAATGTATGGACCTGTCTTTAATACATGATTCTGTTCTGAATGAAGCATTGATTAAATGGAATTGTGGTGTTAATTGAGATGCAAACTGCCTAACTCAAGGCTTTCACACAAGTGCTGTGTATTTATCATCATTCCTTATATTTTAAAATGACAATGTTAATCATGATACCCTATTTATCATCGTACTTTCTGGAGACTTTTCAAGAAAGACTACTCATAAATAATATAACTAAATCCATAGATTTTTCTCAACTCTTAGAGGCTAAATTTTCTGTAGGTTAATTGTATGTTAGTTGATTATGATTGAGAAGTTTAGGTGCCTTCAAATTCCTCTTTACAAATTCCCTACTCCCTATGACCTCCTTTTCTTTATGCTTAGGAAGCCATGGATCTTAATCCCCAGATTCCACTTCCAATGTGGGTAGGAGAACAGTGTAGCTCTGCAGGGCTGCTGTTTTGTGGCTGCTGGGACAAAGTTATGTTTGTTTCTTCCAGCAATGAGAAGTACAAATGTCCATCGAGGCCTCTCAATGTACTCTGATCATTCCTGTGCTCTGATCACCCTGGTGAGTAAAAGGGAAGCAACGTGGCTCAAATTCCAATGTTATTTCTAGTAGACCTCACAACTAATCAAGTGTAATGGTTAATCCACATAAACTCACTTGAAAGACTGACATCCAGTTCCAGGAGCAACCTGAGTGTGTTGCTTCCTTTGGTGTACACAGAGTGAGGAATTATTCTGGTTTATTTCTAATATGGAAAGCTGTTGAACCTGACAGTAGAATCCATTGCGAGGGATTTGTCAACCAGTGATTTATTTCAATTTCTATATCTGTTGATGTCTTAAGACATATTTAGTGTGTAATTAGCGTCCACCTTATATTCTTGGGAAATATAAAATTGCATCTTATTATGAGTGATTGTAAATGATTGTTTTGTTACTGCTTCTCTCTCTCTCTCTCTCTCTCTCTCTCTCTCTCTCTCTCTCTCTCTCGTCAGCCTGACATTTGAGAAAGTAATCTAGAACCTAGAAATGAACTGTGAATATTGTGAATGCAGACAGCAGGAGAAAGATGTTGGGAATTTCTGCCTTTAGGTACCTTGGTCCTTCACACATATTCTGGGTATTCTGTTTAAAAGGCAAAGCCTGAGGGGGCTTGTTTTAAACCACATATAGATGTTCCAGAAAGTTCTCAAAGACCCATGATTAGGAATGACTGTGGGTGATAGAGCCTAATGGAACAGGAAGAGGCAGTAAGATATAAGTGAGGTGAACAGTCGAACCTGTCTGCTTGTTCACTGCCACTCACCCACATCTCATTTGTTTTGTTCTTTTCCTGCCATTTTCTGTGAAGGGCCTCTTCTGAAACATTTTGTCTTGTAAAAAATACTTTAAAAGAGTCAATTGATCCAGTCAGTATTAATAAATTAAGTATGTAATGATTGCTCACCAAGGATATGTGTTATTGGATATGGAATTACAAATTATTAAATATCTAAGAAACAGCTTTTAATTATTAAGTTGACTTTTACATTTATAAGATTCTTAAATAATTTAAGAATTTGTCAAAGTATTATAGTATATCACTCATAACTCTAAGATATATTGCTTTAAAAGAGAAACAATATGTAAATCAAATTAGTAAAAGCCAAATGCAACCAAATACTCCTGTGTAGCTTTGGTCCATTGAAAGTGCATTATATACGTGCATACAAAATATTTAAGTTACATATTAGGGATAAAAGCAATTAGTGCTAGGCTGTGGCAACTAGGAGAAAAACTACTTCAGTTAAGGAAAGCACTGTCACTGCGCCTCTGTGCCTCTGAAATACAGTTGGAGACTGGTTTTGCCAGTGTGTGACTTTCTTGGTGCACTTGCATGCTTCTAACAAGAGGTCGAGGTGAATGAGTGAGGCAATGGATACAGTTTGTTTTCAGACTATGATCACACATTGGGTTTTGTCTCATGGAGATGGATAAGCTGGACACTGTTTATCCAGGAGCCAGATTCTCCCTTTGTGCCTTGACATTTAGAACTTGCTCATAAGTTATGTTAGATGGAAGAATGATGCCAGTGACTTTAAGCACTACCCATGCTACCAGCATCTCTTGCTGTTAATGTTATTTCCTGTATTTTGATTTGCGCTCCCAAGGGAATTGAAAGGTGCAAGCCACAGCAAGCTTTCAGTCTATCAGAGCCAGAATGCACACTCCTGGCAAAGGTGATAGTCTACATTGCATCACCCCCTTCTTATCAAAACATGGTGTTCACGAGACAGGTATTATGTGGGTTGTCAGGCAACTGGGCACATAAGCAGGTGAAACCACCCTGACACGAAGGGAGCTGTCATTTCCTCCTGGATGATGAATGGAACCGAGAGAAATGCAGTTTACTGGTAAGAACAGGAAGGTCCTCCGGTGTTAGAATTCTCTGCTGCTTTTGATTTTTTTTCTAGTTCCTGCATGCGAGTTCATCCACAGCTGTACATTCTTACTGAGTTTTCTCCCTATGAGGTGATTCTTCTCTGTTCTTCATTTGAATATTTCTTCAAAATTTTTGTTAAAGTCCTTTTGGTAATCCATTGATGGACTTCAGCAGGTAAGCCTTGTAATACATAGTGTTTGTATGTAGCTTATCATTTCTATGGCATCATCACATTTGCTACAAATGATCTCTGATGTTTAAAAATTACTTCTCTTTATAAGAGATCAAGGAGCTGTTGAATTGAAAACAACAACAACAATAACAACAACAACAACAACACTCTAACATTTTGGTTCCAAACAGTTTAAATTATTTTTAGTAATGGGTATTTGTGAGCTCTTCTAGTTTTCTTTCATTTTTTTGTTGTTTGTTTGTTTGTTTGTTTGTTTGTTTGTTTGTTTTTCGAGACAGGGTTTCTCTGTATAGCCCTGGCTGTCCTGGAACTCACTTTGTAGACCAGGCTAGCCTCAAACTCAGAAATCTGCCTCCCGAATGCTGGGATTAAAGGCGTGTACCACCACGCCCAGCTTCCAGTTTTCTTTCATGTGAATCCCATTATCTGTTCATGCAAGCATTGTGATCACCACCTGGAAAGGGTGATGGGGACTGTGGGGTGATACAGAGAGACCACACACCTCTTCTTCTGTATCTGCTTCCTAAGGGGACACAGTGAGCTTTCCTTCACTGACTACTTTCTAAGTGCAGCACAGCTCTTAGGCATGGGTTACTACGGTCACTATCAGGAATATTTTTTTATCAAAGACTATACATTTATAAATACATTAGAAGATGATTCCTTTAAAAGTAGTTTTTAATAAATTTTTATTTGTCAAACAGATACAGAAAGGCTGTACTCACTGTTTATCACCGAGGCATCCATGGTAACTGATTCTTACTCTGAAAGCAATGCTTTGTAAAATCATGATGAGGTAATCACAGAACCAAGAGACTTATGTAAATCATCTAAATAATCTGCCACAACAGCTATCTGAGGTGGATTTTACTGTAATTACCATTTTGGGTAAGTAAGTGCCAAGAGTCAATGTATTTTATGTAATAGTGTGTCATCTAGAGACGACAGAACAGACATTCCAAACCAGAAGCAATGTCTAGACTTGCTCTTCTTTGACCACATACCTCTTAATTTTTCAGGATGAAAAGAAATCATTAAGAAAAATCTGATATTCCTGATAATTTAAAAACAAATGTTCGTGATTATTTGAGCTAGGGTTGTCTTAATCATTAGTTTGTTCAGATCATTTCTTTTATGATGAGGACTGTGAAGTAAATAACAACATTGTTGCCTCAATTTTATCTAGGCATGATTTAGTCAGTAAATCTCAAGTATTATCAACCTTAAATTGTTTATTTCCTGAATATCTATCTATTTATTTATTAACTCATTAACTATTTTACCAGACTGCAATGTCTTTAATTGAAAACATGTAAAATGGCTCAGAACATGTACAAGGGCTCAAAAAAGAATTACCTGTAAATAAGGAATGACCTTACAGAGGGACTGTCCAAAGAACCAAGTCTCAGTGATGTCAACAACGAGGGTAGCTGGAAGGCAGGTGATGGTCACAAGCACATCTGCTAGGGAAAGGTTGACTATGAAGTAGTTGGTGACTGTCCTCATGTGGTGGTTCTTCCACACTGCCACGCAGACTGATAGAGAAAAAAGAAAAAGAGATGGGGAATAAACAAAGAGACTAGGCAGCAATGAGGAAAGTCAAGAGAATTAACATGACTGTGAAGTTCTACTCATGCATGTGCTGAAAAACCCATACCTGTGTGTTTAAAGCTGTGCTACTGTCAGTCCATCTGTTAATCTCTGGGAATTTGGAATCTGTGGTTAAAATAAGTTCACTGACCCAACCCCTGTATTTCCTGTTCATAGGGCTGTGCTGTTTATCGTTTGAGTTGCATGCGAAATCAAAGGGCAGCTTCTGATTGATGTTTCTATTCCTTCAGTGTTCAGTATATAGAACAATATCAAGAAATAGTTCCTGGGCTAGGTATAGCAGCACATGTCCTTAATCTTAGCCTTGGAAGGCAGAGGCAGAGGCAGAGGCAGAGGCAGAGGCAGAGGCAGAGGCAGAGGCAGAGGCAGAGGCAGAGGCAGAGGCAGAGGCAGAGGCAGAGGCAGAGGCAGAGGCAGAGGCAGAGGCAGAGGCAGAGGCAGAGGCAGAGGCAGAGGCAGAGGCAGAGGCAGAGGCAGAGGCAGAGGCAGAGGCAGAGGCAGAGGCAGGCAGATCTCTATGAGTTTAAGATTAGCCTGATTTACACACTGAGGTCCAAGTCAGTTAGGGCTACATAATACAACTCTGCCAAAATTAAAATAAAAACTTGATGAGTTGTAGTTGAATGAGGAGAATTAGAATTAGTAATCTTCAAAGAACAGTTATAATCACCTCATTCATGACCTTGATCCATGTCTTTCCACAAATTTGCATTGTGGACAACCAGAAGAAGAAAATATTAACTATTGGAAAGAAAAACAAACAAACAAACAAACAAACAAACTAGCCTACTACTACCTCACCTTAACTCAACCCCACCTTTTGTCAAATACTTAGCCAAATCGTTCATGTACTTATATTGTGCTATTTGGGAAAATCTTACAGGAAGACACCAGGCATATTTGTGTGTGAGAAAATTGAGACAAAAACATTTATTGGACCTGTTAATAACTCACAAAGTATAAATAGTAGTAAGTTCCAAGTGATAATTGTGTCCTTCACCACTTAGTTTGTCTCCACTTTTGAAAACGAAGAGGTAGTAATAGAGTATATTTAAATTCTAGGCTCCAATTCTCTCTTTATTACTCTCAATGGCCACTGAACATCACGCTGAAATCTGACCTGCTTGGCCTCCTTACCACACTGTGGAACCTTCCTTCTTTAATGCTGTGCGGCCCACTCAACTGCTTTTTATGGAAAGAATATCAATTACTGCACACTGTGCCCTCCACCTGTCTGACACATACAAATTTCAAAACCACCAGTTTCGAAATCTATGCCTGCATAGAGTGCTAGCTTCTTCTGCTAATGAATTCCAGTAAATGGAACTGTGAATGTGTTTTCAGGGTATCCTTAGCCTGTTAGGGTTGTCATGGAAATGACGCTGTGATTGGTAACTTTAAGTAGTGGCATTTAAGTGCCCGAGTAAGAACTTATTTTTGACAATCATCTACTATAGAAGGAGTATCTTGTGTATTGTATGCATGCATTACCTGTCAATTAAAAAACCTTAGGCCTATGGCTAAAGCAGGAAATAGAAGTGGAACACCCAGGAGGAAAAAGAATTCTGGGATAGAGCCAGGTGAGAGGTCCAGGGGAAAAGATGTGAGGAGAAGGATGCATGGCACAGGTAACTAGCCATGTGGCAAGATGTAGGTTAAAATAATTGTGTTATTTTGGTTATGATGTAGTCAGATTAGAGCCTAGCTATATGGCCAAGGTATTTTCCAATATATTTTGAGTCTGTGTCTTATTTCTGGGAGGGACTGGGAGGAAGAACCAAAGCTTAACTTCTACAAAATGGTGCTCAACTGACAGCAGTTAGAAGCCAAGCTTACAGCCAGAAAAGGCCTGGGTAAAAAGCAGAAAAAAGTCAGGCTAGTCTGGCCTCTTTAAATGCATACATACATAATACATATACATACATACAAACATACATACATATATATACATACATACATACATGCATACAAACATACATACACACATACATACATACACACATACATACATGCATACATACATACACATACATACATACATACATACACACACACACACACACATAAAATAGACCAAAATAGACCAAAACCAAAGCTTCCCAGAACAGCACAAGATGAGCTGCTGGGAAGGAAGATTCCTAGCCAAGGAGAAGGAGCCTACAGAGAGATAATACAGAATATGGCTTTTTAAAAGAAGCCCCTAGTAAATTTAACAGCAGAACACAGAAGTTGTGGCTTCTCCCAAGGGCAGAGTGGATGAGAAAGAGGCAAAACTGGCCTGAAGTTCAACAATCTACCATTAGAATTTTCGTATCCTGGCAAAAATACATCCACTAGTTGCTAAGGCTGAAATTAGCTCTCACCTCCCAACATGAAATTTAAGAAAATATTTATACTTTGGAAGATTTAGTTTTTGAATACTTCACTCAATCCTTTAACTTCAGCAAGGTGACAGCCAAAGCATCAGGTGGCCTTAATTAGGATACACTCCAATGCTTCCCCTTGAAGGTGATACTGCCAAATATATTATTTTACATAAATATTTGAACTATACATATCTTAGCAACTGGAAAGCACATGCTTATGGATTATAATAAGAAAAATGAATACCAAATAATATTGCTGGGACCTTTTTAATATATGCTAAACTGTGCAAATTAGACCCAGAAAAGAACATGCAGTTAGTTCTCCTAGCCCCCAAGCCTGTTTGGAAGATCTCCCTTGCTTCCTCCTAGCTTTAAGGTGTGGTCTGATGGTAGTTATGGTTGAGTCTGCAAACTTTACATGTGTAGTTCCAATCTCTGCCTCAGTGGTCACATGATGCTCTCCCTTGTCTAGATTTTTGCACAGTCATCTTCTTACAAGATCATATTCATGTGGGGTTACAGGTTCACCCTAGTACAGTGTAACTTCATCTTCACAAATTACATCTCCAATGACCCAATTTCCAAAAAGGATCACCTTTGGCACCTGTAAAGTTGGCTCAGTGGCCAAAGTATCAGCTGCTCTTTAAGAGGACCAAGGATAGATTCCCAGCACCCATGTGGCAGTGGTTTAGAACTGTCTGTAACTCCAGTTCCTGGGGATCTGTGCCCTCCTTTGGCCTCCCCAGGCATCAGATATGCATGGTATACAGAAATACATTCAGGAAAAAAGTCATGCACATAAAACAAAAAATTTAAAAGCATGTATACAAAGAAAGCCACTGTCTGAAACAATAGAAACCAGGATTTCACTGTATCTTCTGCAGTTAAGGGGCAACATTGAACAGTAGCTATAATGAATTTAAAGTATTTAAAGACCACTGTTATGCCTGTTCTCCCAGTCTTTTCATCTCTGGCTAAATCCATAAGATTCTCACATATTTCTGTCATTCTGTATCACTTGCCATTGGTCCCTATATTATGAAGACATTCTAGGTTATCAGTAATGACTCTCAATGAGCCATATGTAAATGCAAGCGTTTCTATATTTAGTATGTTGAGCAAAGAAGAAGACTGCTGTGTTTTCTATCTTAGTGTCATGACATAGTGCTATACCTATTGATGATGGCATTGCTCAACCTGTATCAGAGACACTTCTTTTTGCAGTGGATGGTAACTAACAGAGACCCAAACTAGACAGTGTGCTGAGTGACATACTCATTGCAACACTCATTCCTAAAAGGGATGTCTTCATCAAACCCCTCTCAGGAAGGCTCAGGGATCTACGTGAATGAAGTAGAGGGAGAAAGATTATAAGGTAGGGAGATGCTGGATCACTCCAAGGATACAGTATATTCCAGACAAAGCAGGATTGATGCACATGCCAACTCAGAGACTGTGGCAGCACAGAGATAGGTTGAAGGCAGAGAGGGTCCCAGCACTGAGAGGGGAAGGGACCACTAAATCCAACAACTGACCAAAAAGCCATTTTAATAGGGTGACACTGGTTATATCAACAATACTCCAGTGTAGGCTCTATGCCCAGGAGCACTGGGCAAAACAAAACTATAGATTTGTTTTTCTTTTTGGAGTATGTGTGTGTGTGTGTGTGTAAGAGAGAGAGAGAGAGAGAGAGAGAGAGAGAGAGAGAGAGAGAGAGAGAGAGAGAGAGAGAGAATGAAAGAATGAGAGATGATCAAAATATATGAAAAAAAAAAAGCATAGACTGTTGCCGACCATATTAAGATAGGCATTCTCATCTCAATTAACATAATTACCTCCAGAGCTACCTGGGACTATACCACCAATCAAAGAAAACACATGGTGGGACTCATGGTTCTAGCTGCATATGTAACAGAGGATGGCCTTGTCGGTCATCAATGGGAGGAGAGGCCCTTGGTCCTGTGAAGGTTCTATGCCCCAGTATAGGGAACTGCCAGGGCCAGAAAGCAGGAGTGGGTGAATTGGGGAGCAGGGGGGAGGGGGGAAGGGGTAAGGGATAGGGGGTTTTAGGAGGGGAAACTAGGAAAGGGGATAACATTTGAAATGTAAATAAAGAAAATATCTAATAAAAAATTTTTAAAAAAAGAAACTCCCTCACAAACACTTTGCCCAGAGGCTTGTCTCTGGTGATTCTAAATGCTGTAAAATTGAAATTCAGCATTAATCATTACACATTATTACAGTAGAGGTTAACAAAAGGGAAAAATCAATAAAGAATATTGTCAGGAGAGTCCTGGAGCAGTTTATGTTAGAGCTTTATGTTAGGTTGTATTATTCTGCCACTAAAAAATAAGGGTAGTGTTTGTATTATGCCCATTCAAATATTTATAGATTATGACTTTGCTTACCCACAAGGCCTTGCTTCTCTTGAACTTTCACCATTTTTCTTATACATAGTAAGGTAGCTCCACTCCTCATTGCCCTGGCCTTGCTTGTGTAAACATTCCACATTGTCAGGACCTGTTTCTAAATGGCCTGTTAATGACACACAACCCTATAGGTATGTTTCCTGATCTGTGCACATGTGAGTTTGTTTACTCACTCTTTCAAGACCAAAAGGTACAATAGTAACCATTTTCTTCTTCTACAGCATGCCAAACTCATCCAAAACTAGATTCAAGCCTTTACTCAGATTTAATATTTCTCTGAAATGTAATATCCTCTCTTTTCCCCAGTGACCAATGCTTGAAATCTCCACAATGTCTTCCACCTGTCATGTTTTTTTTTTTTTCCCTACTCCTATTGAAAGCATCCAGTGTCACTGTAACCATTAGCAACAGCAATGTCATGCCCCTCTGAGAGCTCCTGGCAAAACATCTGCTTTTATCTTTATGGACAGTGTTCTTTGATCACATACTCTAGTTACATTAACTCTTTAATTTTCACCGGAACCATCTCTGTGGAAGATGTAGGTTATCTCTGTTTGTTGAATTAATTTTTAATTAAATACTTTCCCACTCATTGTCCCCTCCAATTCCTGCCACATGCCCCTGCTCCTCAAATTCATTGCTTCTCTTACTTTAATTATTATTATACATATGCATAAATATATCAATGTGACATGTCAAGTGTGTCTAATGTTCTTGGATATATTTTGGGGGATCACATTGCATTAGATAATCAATTGTGGGCTCAACCCAGTGGAAGACTAGTTCTGTCTAGTAGAGCATACCTGCCTGTAGTTCTTTTCTAGGGGTGAAAATCTGTGATGTCTTCCCCTTCCTGTTGACATATATAATGCTATTGCCATTCTTCATGTCTTATTTAGGCATCCATATGGACAAATCATCATTGATATAGCTTCCCTGTCATTTTAGGATGCAATAGCACAGCATATTACAGCATTGCATTTTTTACACTGCTCTTGACAAATATCTCCTCAGCTTTAGGTATGGGGTTTGTGCTGTTGATGTGCCAGTTTGTCCTGAGAACTTTATGATCACTGTTCTTTGTATTTTAACCAGTTGTAGCTTTCACTAATGGTCTTCTTTGTTCCAAAGAGAAGCTTCTTTCATAAGGGGTGATAGCTATACATATTTGTGAGTTCATGGAGAAGTGTTTAGACTTAGAAATTATACTAGCTTAGGATGGTGGTAGTAGTGGGTTCCTTTCTATTCATGACCTCAACAGCCCCAGGTATTTGACTATGTTTACACTACTCGGCCTGATTTCCTTCCTGTTGAGTAGACCTTAAAATCCAATTAGATATCTTTTGTTACTGCCAAGATATGAATGCCACTCTTGTACCTGTAGGGATATCTTACCATTATGGTCACTGTAATGGTTCATATTTATAGGCATCACAGCTGTGTAGGATTATTGGTTTCTTCCCTTCCTTGGCAACAGTCCTCAGAGAAGAGACACTGTATCATATTCAGTTTGACTCTTTTGAGCCTTGAGTTTAAAGTGCACAGTGTCTTCAGAAATAGAAATTTATGCTCAACTTCTAGGAGGCAACCAAGAGCAGATACAGCCATATTGTTTTGGGGAGTCTTTTGGACATACTGGGCCAACAACTCAAAAAAATTTCCCATGTCTGGTAATGGGGTATGTGTCAGTCTATGATTATTAAGGGGAGCATTATCACTCTAAGTAGCATAATTTTATTGAACGTATACATATATACTAATACACACGTCATGTAATTTCAGGAAAATATGGAATAATATGATTCTTCATGAGATTTTCAAATATTCTTGATGCCACTTATCCTTCTTCCCTCTCTCTTATTCAATATACACACCCTCCTGCCTCACCCACATTTCTTCCATTTTCCCCTTCATAGCACCTGGATCCCTTTATTTCTCTCTTTAGCACTCCCTTATCCCATGGTCCAGTTTTACCTTCTTGGTTTCTGTGGCTACTCCAGCTTATACACTCACATCTGAATATTTAAAACAAGGAAAGAAAAGGAGGGAAGATATGTGCCTCTTGTCTTTCTGAATCTACATGACTCAGTATAACATTTTCAATTTCCATTGTTTATCTGCAAATTTCATTATCTTTTTTTTTACAGATAAAGAATATCCTATAGTGCATATGACCACATTTTCATTATTCATTCATCAGTTGAAGGACATTAAAATGGTTGTTTGCCTTCCCTAGCCATTATAAATAGAGTGGCAATGAACATGTCCAAGCAAGTATCTATGAAGTAGGATATTGAGTTCTTGGGTATAAGCCAAGGAGATGTACAGCTGGGTCATATGGTAGATTTATTTTAGCCTGTGAAAAAATTCTCCACATTGATTTCAAGAGTGGCTACACCAGTTTTCAATTTGAGCCACGATAAATGAGAGCCCTATTTCTTCACAGTCTCTCCAGCACTGGTTCTGAGTGGTTTTTTTGACCTTAGACATTTTTACAGGGGTGAGATGAAATCTCAAAGTTGTTTTAATTTTTATTTCTCTAATTACTAAAGATGATGGACATCTTTTGAGATATTTTATAGCCATTTCTATTTCTCCTATTGAAAACTAGTCATATGGATATGACTCTGGCTGGCTGGTCATCTCAGTTCCTCTGGCTCAAAACTCCTTTCCAGGCTAATTAACTCTAGCTTCTCTTTATCTGCCTCCCTTGAATTGCTCTGCTTGCCCTTGTACTAACTTTAGTAACATGTGCTAATCTTCCATATCTTTCTAATTCTCTGGGATTAAAGGTATGAGCTAAGGGCTGAGCCACACCATAACACAATCTCAGGGTTCACAGTATGATCAAGTATCCTGCAACATTTATGTCATTCTGTGTCTTTAATGTTATTAGTTCCCTTATGAAGTTGGCACTATAGAGTTGGGTGCATGTATGTTTAGGTTGTAATGTTTTCTTTTGTTAAATGTGCCCTTTATTAAAATAATGCCTCCTTTATTTCTTCTGATTTGTTTTAGTCTGCTTGGTTCCAGGTCCCATTTGATTAAAATATATATATATATATATTTTTTTTTGTCAATCCTTTCACTCTACAGTTGCACCTATTTTTTAAAGCTAAAGTGTATTTTTTAAAAAAGAAAACAGAAAGATGAATTTAGTTTCTTAACCCATTCACCCTGAGACTGAAGAGCTGAGACTGTAGACTTCTGTTGGTTTTGTGTCTGATGTGGACATAGAGAGGGATGAAAATTAACATAGGACCTTCAAGTTATGGTGGATAAGGCCTGCCTGGGAGGGAAGAAATCAGGTGGACAAAGGGGGCTTGGCTGGCACTCAGTATGTGAATTCTAGTCCAAACCAGGAGTATGAAGACTATGTGGGTAGGGGCTTACTAGATAATGCCTGTGAACTGGATATTGGACCTGGGCTAGATCTAAGAAAAGTACAATATGAGTAGGATCAGGAACACTTAGTGCACTGGGCCATGGTATAAATTATTTGGTGACAGACTGGATCTGGGAGTTGTATTCAGCATGTAAAGGATGAAGTTGAGTGGGCACAGAAAGCCTGGACTGGCACATGGGATGTGTGCCCAAGTCTGAAGCCTGGTGATCACATGAGTGTGGTTCACCATAATAGGCCTGGACACTGAATGTGGGGCCTAGGCTAGATTCTAGTATTGTGGAGGGTTTGTGATGGGTAGAATTAGATGGACTCACTAGGATGAGTCTCAGTGCAAGATATACAGTTGGCTAGAAGATGGAAATATAGCAGAAAGGATGAAGTCAGGTGACTGTAGCAGGGCTGGGCTGGTACTAAGCACCTAGAACTAGATCTGTAGAAGTGTTTCTTGCTTTGGAGATTTGTTCTTTCCCTTTTGGGGTAATTATTTGTATCTCTGTTTAATATTATCTCCACTTCTCAGGGTGTAAATGACTGAATGGTATTTGGTGTTCAATCTTGGGGCCACTCTTGGTTTGCCTGTGGAAATCTAGGGTAGTCTTAGAGATATGTGACAGTCTGGTCAGACTCTACATGAAATGGGATCCCCAGCAAGGTTGTGGGTGGTGTGAATGGCAGGCAGGCAGACAGAAGGGGAAGTGTGTCTGGAGACTTCCAGGTTCTTCGAGAGGGTAACAGTGGGATGCAGATGTTTGGTAGAGTGGTAGGTGGGACTACAAGCAGATAGATGGAAAATGGAGTTCCCAGGTAATCTTCCTACTACTGGAATCTAGTGGGATTGTATCCATCTACCAGAGCCCCCAGTGAAACACACAGAAAATCAGTGAATGTGTGGCATCTCACTTGCTTGTTAAGTATCGTGGTGGTTTGAATATGCTTGGCCCATGGAGTGGCACTAGGTGGTGTAGCTTTGTTGACATTTGTGTGGTTTTGTTGGAGAAAGTGTGTCACTGTGGGGGTGGGCTTTGAGACCTTACTTCTAGCTTTCTGGAAACCAGTCAGTCTTCTCCTGTTTGCCTTTGGAACAAGATGTAGAACTCTCAGCTTCCCCAGTGATATGTCTGCCTAGACACTGTCATGCTCCCACCTTGATGCCAATGGACTGAACCTCTGAACCTGTAAGCCAGCCCCAGTGTTAGACGTTGTTCCTCACAAAAGTTGTCTTGGTTATGGTGTCTCTTCATAGCAATGAAACAGTAGCTAAGACAAATATCATAAGTGCATAAAGCATTAGTCTCAGGGTTCCCAACATACAAAAGGACAAGGCAGGAAGATTGCAAGTTTCAGGACAGCCTGGGCTACATATGTAGACCCAAAAACAAAAACAGCAGAAACACAAAAAGTTTAAGCTGGTATATTTTATGTTATAGATTTTTATCACAATTTACAGAATTGTCTCTGAAGATAAAAAAATCCATAAAAATAGTTGCAACATAATAACATCTTTCTGAAAATTTTTGTATGACAATATCTTTTATGAATTTACCTTATTTGAAACCGATAAGTACAAGTTGATAACTATATGTAATAATGGGGGAGTGCAGTATTTTAAATATATGTATTATTGTATAATGGTTAAAATAATACAAGTGTATCTGTTCACTCACATAGCTGCTATTTATGGTAAAACTTTATAATTTTTTCTCGTAATTTTTAAAAATTAGAGTACATTATAGCTCCCTGTTAATGTCCTGCTATGCACAAGTTCACCTGAACGTCCCTCTTCCCCAGCTATGACTAGTAAACATGGATCGATATTTCCTCATTCACTGTTACCGTATCTTCTTAGCTCCTGTAGGTGCTATCCTAGTCTCCTTGATTATGAGATCATCTGAGTTTTTTTTTTCAGATTACTCATATGAATGAGACCATGTAAACTTGTCTTTATGTCCATTGCTTATTTCAACTAAAATTACAATCTCAAGCTCCATCCGTATTGTTGAAAATAAAGGATTTTTGGAGCCTTTGTAGCATTTCATTTTGCTTATGTAACATTTTCTTCATTCATCCCTCGATTATTGGGCACTTTGGTTATCCCTATTTCTTGACAGATATGAATGGTGAAACAGTTAACATGGCAGCACACATCTCTTGGACTCATAATTTCATTTCTTTTTGGTATTTATTAGAAGTGGACTTCTAGAAAACTTCAAACCTCCTAGGAGCTGAAGTTGTGTAAGAAAACTTGTGCATGATCCACCTTTCCCAGGTAAATTGTTTCTTCTCTTTCTCTCCTTCTCCTAGCACTCAGCCACCTGCAAATCCACAAGCTCGGTTTCATACACAGAACCAGCAAACACACCATCTTCATGTACCACCTATCTTTCCATCTTTCCTGGATGAGTTGCCATCTCTTTCCTAGACTCACTGCTGTCTACAGATCCACAAGTCTAGTCAGATCTGGGTCTGGGACCCTCCTTCATTTATGAACACTCTTTGCCTTTCTCAGGGATAAGCCCCCTTATTTGTAGTCCATTCAGAGTGGTCAGCCTTGAAATCATACATACATACATACATACATACATACATACATACATACATACAAAAATGAACTCAGGAGAACACACATACACATGAATAAATACACACATGAATAAATGTACACATGCATAAATACACACATGCATAAATACACACACATGCATAACTAAACACATACACACACGTAACAATAATAAATAAAAGAGGCTATCAACTTGAAGGGTAGGAGGCTTGGGAGGGACACAAGGGAGGGTGGCTGAGAGGGGCTGAAGAGAGGAAAGGGAGAGGGAAAGTTATGTAATTCTATTTCAATTAAAAACATTTAAAAATTAACAATTACAGTCTCATTGTGCTAATGTAGTATCAAAGAGAGAAAACATGATTTATTGTAGAAACTTTCATTGTGTTCAGTGAAAATAAGAATTATCTAAAACACAAAATTGAAGCATAGATCAGCAGTGTAGGTATTTACACATTGTCTTATAGATATTCTAATGAGATATTACAACTTTATTCTTTTCTAATTTGCAGCTATATATAGAATATGCATTGAGACACTTAAGAAGACAATCTCTCATCTACATTCATATAAAGTATTAACCATTTCAAGAAATTTGTAAAAAAGAGTGTAGTTCCATCTAGTACCACCAAGTGTCAGTGGAAGCCTTTGGAGTCACCTACCTTGGCATCTCAAGGAAGTTTTCAACTTTGAATCAATTGTAACTTTTATTATAATGTGGAAATTAATATGTCCATTTAAAGTCACATTTCACATGACAGAAAGAATGCTGACAGAAGAATAAACCATCCTGTGCAATCTCAATTTATGAAAATGAGTTAGTCAAGATGAAATAATGCAAAAGCCAGCAACAAAATCTAGGTGGTGGAGCCTGCAGTTAACCTTTTCAGTATCCTGTATTGAGTCATTCATGGAATAACTAGGGGGTAGATATAGGAACCCAGGAAGTCATCAGTATATCCCTAATTCTAATATACCACTAAGGCCCTTTCCATGTCTGTGGCCCTCCTTATTTGTAATTTTGGTTTTAATGCCCGTCTCCATATGTAACAATAGACCTGTCATATCAACCCTTATCCACCTCCCCACTTAGGCAAAGTTCTCTATATCTCTCTTGCTCAGAAACATTACACAAACAGTGTTTCCATTTTTACATGCTTCATGGCTGGATTCTTGTCATAAGTGCAACTGAATTATTATGAATTTGTCAACCAAATTTTCAATTAATATTAATAAATAGGAAACTTTTTAAATGCTACTATAAATGTACAAGTGTCTAAAATGACCTTCACTTTTATTTACTTAAGAAAATATAGGTCTGTAAGTGAACAGGTATCTTGGGTACACCTGATTTTTATGTGAATGTGGCCAGGTCTTCTATTAAAGACTAAGAATGTCACCATGGTGCTGATGCTGGGAGGGAGTAATTGCATCACTATAGGAGGAACTTGCTGGGAAGAGATGTAGAAAAATACTGTCTTCATGTACATGCATAGATACATAGATACATACATGCATACATACATACATACAGTGAAAGAAAGAGGGGAATATGGGAGAAGGAGGAAGAGAGAGAGGACAGGGGGAGAGTTTAGTGATAAATTCTTACAGAAGGAAAAAAAACAGTGTAAAGAGTGTTGAATATGTTTAGCAACTGCCTCTGCGTACTACTGGGACTCACCAGCCGGAGGGATGGACTGATTCAGAACTGTCTCTAAACCTTTTGTGTAAAAGCTCCCAGAGAGACAATATCACAGTTATTAATATGTATGAATAGGCAACTAAGGCTCCACTGAAGCACTGGACCAGAAGTTGTGTAGTCAGGTCCTGAGATAGTGTCGATGTGTCCTATATAGTAATTATTTCAATTTAGAGTCGTTTGAGTGGAGTTTGTGTTGCTCATTTCTTTCTTTGTCATTCTTTACAGGTAAGTCACTGCAAGTCCCTACCCTAGTGCAGTTCTACTCAATTGTACCTGCATTTTTACCCTGTGTCAGAGATGTTTTGGGGCACGTGGCCAGTTTTCATTTCTGACCTTTCTGAACTCAAGAGTTGACACACACAAGCCTTCTAGTGTCATTTGGCTTCTGTTCAATCTAATGTCAGAAGGACCTCATAGTTTGATCAGTTTACAGAAGAAAATTTTTCTTTCAGTATAAAATATATGTAATCCTGAATTCCCTTGTTTTCCTTCTCCCCTGCATTTCCCTTAGTTACTGTTATTTGTTTTTCACCCCTCTAGGGTTCATCTCTGGTAGACTGATGGTTACAATCAAAAATCTGAGTCTAGTTCTTGGATAGCTCTCACTTTTAATATCCCAAGTGTCTTATGCTGTGGTAGCCAAAAAAAAAAAAGTAACTGGAGGAATTTAAAAATTACATGTGACTTTGATATAATATCAGAAAGATCAATTTTGAAACTATGTTTCAATTTTAAATCAATAAATTCATGGCCAAACACTGGTAAAATATTAATGATACAAAGGTTACAATGGAGCTTAAATAGAAGGCTTCAGTGGGTGAATGATTAGCTATAACATAAACATGAATTATCCTCAAAGAAGATGTGAGGAAAATTACATGTGGTGTCAAACATTTGTCAACAGTCACTGAACTGGAAAGAAAGAATTAAGAGACTGTGTTCAGGAGCAGAAATATAAGATGAAGAATCCAACCATGGTTCAGAAACACATGTAAATTATCCTACTGTGAAAATCCAGTATATTTTGTAGTTCTATTTTTCACGACATATATTTCATTTAGAGGTAAACATTTATGGTTCACTGGAATAGAGACCATAATTACAGCAGTTGAATGAATAAGATAGCAATGACCTAAGTCATCCAGAAGATGGAGACTACTCAAGAAAATCCAGTTGTCCCCTGAAGTCACATTTGCTGCATTATCCTACACACAAAAAAAGTATATTCCTGGTAGCAGCAGATAAGTTTGCTGCAGTTCAAATACCCTATAAGACATGTGGAACCTAAGACCATGGGAGCAGGGATCAGAGCACCTTGCACATGCCCAGTCTCTCTAAATCATCAGAGCCACGTAATTTGCTTCTTTGCAAATGGAAGACCATCTTCATGGCAATAAACAAAAGGAAGAGCATCTTTGGGTTAAGAACAGCAGAAAGAAAGGTCCCAGTACTCAGTTCCTCTGTTAAAATAATATGAGTGTGCTGAAGAAAACAGAGAGCTGAGCTCTTGGGAGACTGTGAGCTGAAACTTGAGAAATCCAAATGAAAAGAGGAAAATTACTGGAGTTCAGGCTAATCAAATCAGCTAACATTTTTGCCTGTAGCTGTAGCTCCAATCATAAACTCTTAAGGGAAATAACTGTAGCAGACATGGGATCCAAAATGATGAAGTCCATATCCTTTCTCCACTGACTAGAAAGAATGTTTCTGTCTCAACACTAACTGCACAAAGAAAATAAATTCTCTAGGGAAAAGAAGACAGTGTAATTCGAAGCATCAAATACTTTCTACAATGATTTTTTAAATTATTATTAAAAATGCCACTCCACAATCCAATAAAAACTGCACCTGTGCAAGAATACAATACAACACAACAACAATCTAGGCAGGAAAAAATTGAGAAAATTGAGGATGACTGTATAATAATTGTAATAGATTGCTTGTTGTTATTGAGACTATTGGCTAATAATCAGAGAAATTAAAGAGAATGTACAACTAAAATATGGAAAATCAACAAATAGATTTTACTGATTAGATGGAGAGGAAAACAGAAAATGCAGAAAAGCATACTAGTAAAAATATGCAAGAAATTACATTCTTTACATGTGTGTAGAGAAAACAAAGTGAAAGAAATATTTTGGAAATACTAGCCAGGAAGATATATCCCTCAAGATTTACCCCAAACAGAACTATAGCATCCATTCACAGATTTAAGAACTAGCCAAAAATCAACTAAAATAAATATGAAAGAAACTCATGCTTTTCTATAAAATTGCTGAAAAGTAGCATTGAGGATAATCTTAAAGTACAAAGAAAAATGCATCATCATTAAATCATCATAATGAAATTGGCAGTTAAGTGGAGCCCAGATCACTTCCTTTTTCTCTTTATCACATTCTACCCCTAGGAAAATAGTATTTTAATAAAGCTCTGATCACAAGCTGATTAAGTTAAACATGGAGAGCTCACTAACACACTTTATTTTTAATTTATGAAAAAATCACACACACACACACACGCATATAGTAAATAACCGAAACAGTAAATTTAAATTTAAAAAAGTCGATAGTATTTAGTACGTGGGTACATCAAAAAATATAAAAGATGCTACTTGATGCATCTGTTTGAAAATGTCAATTTATGTCCATATTTATTACAGATAATGACTTTTGTTGGTGCCATCCCTGGTGTTGATATTTTTAAAATTTTTCAATTGCAGGACCACATATACATACATGTATTTCTGGGGAAAGTGTCATGAAAGGAATACATCTTGGAAGCTACTGTTCAGACTAAGAAATAATGTATGATCACTGCTCAGATGTGATGATGTTCTTGTGTCTTCTTTGATAACATCTACTCTGTAGCCAAAAGGAAACTCATGTGCTGACTTGCAAAGCAACAGATTAAGATTTACTGTTGTTATCCTTATCTAAATGAATAAAAAAATATCTGTTGTTGTATATCTGTGATTTTCATTCTATAGCAATTGCAAGGTCATTCATGCTTTATGGATAACTTAGGGCCTTTGTTTTGATTGTTAAATAATATACCAGTGTATGTTACTACCTTATCTCTATTGCATTCTGTTGTGGTAAACATTTTGAGTTATTCAGACTCCCTCTCTCTCTCATATATAATACACACACACACACACACACACACACACACACACACACGTATATATCCTACTTTCTTTTTATATCTTTCAAGATACATGTAGGTAAACTTATACTAACTTTAATAAAAGTGCATTTGTAGAGCATGACAGTAGCCATCATCACTGCTACATAACTGCCAAGAGCAGTACTTGATGTAGTTGAGTCTTTATTCTTATAAGCAGGTGAGAGAAAACCTCAAAATGTAGTTCTTTAATATACTTACATTTAGTACTGTTGCATGTTTTTTCCCCAGGTTATAGATATTTTGACAAATTTGGTACATTTTGTTTACGGTTTGTTTTAATATTTGTTATTTATACATTGGCAATTTGAGATTTGTGTAGGAAACGACTCTATAGGTCTTATTAGAGATATCTTGTGAAAAGATATCTTGGGTGCTTCATGGCTACTTTAGAATATGACTCCTTTTAAAATTAGCATGATGGTTACTTTGTTTAAATGTATACTTGTTTTAAAATGAAGAATTTTTTAAATAGTATTTGTGAACACTTATATCTCTACTATTGTATATTATAATATCTAGTGCTCCTTTGAATTTTATATACCATTTTAAATCAGTGATCTTTCATTGTTTTCTTTTCTTTTTATTATTTATTTACTTATTTATTTATTGCACTCAAGATTCTATTTCCCCCACCCTGGTCCACCCTCCAACTGTTCCACATCTCATACCCCCTCCCCTCCCCACCGTTTCTACGAGGATATCCCCACTCTCCACCCAACCAGACCTCTAAACTTCCTTGAGCCTCCAGTCTCTTGACAGTTAGGTGCATCTTCTCTGACTGTCAGGAATTCTTTTTAACAATCTAGTTGGTGGCCAGTAAGTGGTTGCTATCATGCGGTATCCATATGACTAATTGTCTCTTTTATATTAGAGTATTTACCACAAATGTTCAACTTAGAAGAGAACAATACTTTAAGTATATCATAACACCCATCTTTTCTAATTTTTCCAACTTAGATTATTTCACACACATAAACCCACTAAATAATATAGAGTATCTCAGCTGTAGGCTGGAAACAACAGACTGACCTTAAATAAGAGCATGAGACTCGTCTTCACCTTACCAGAAAGCATGGGAAAGCTTTCTATCATGACATAATGCCCCATATCTACCATAAACCACAGTGGCTTCTGCTTTATACTGACTTGTTTTTAAAAGATGCAAACACAATTATTTCTTTATTATTATATGTATAGCTTAATTAGCCTTAGTATTTGTAATAACGGTTTTCTTGCTGCCCTTGAATGTCATTTCAATAGATGAATACATAATTGACAGCAGCATCTATTTGCATATTTCCTAAACATGACTTGCTTTAACCTTTTGTAAGAAAACAGTGTACAGCTGAGATTTGGGTAACAGTGATCACTTTTAGCCTATTTGCTTATTATTGCTTCAGCTTTAATATGTGTTCAGGTGAGATATGTGTACCTATCTCAGAGAGATGTTTCAATGAAGAAAGAATTTCTCCCAGTTTAGATTATAAATGTATTATAGATACTCACTAAAAATGTATACTTCCAATAGAGTAAAAATGTGATCTCTGGCATATGACAATCAAGACTTTACAAATGATTATTTCAGAAACTTAATTGAAGACATTATTTGAATTCCATTTTAAAACTGTCCATTAGTTATCCATAAGCATTCCCTCGTTTTTTGAGCTGTCAATGACTAAGGTAAGATGACATCCTTTTAAACAGCATGTGGGAAATAGATTGATTAAAAATAAATCCAGCCTTAGTCAAGAGGTGAGGTGGGGACTGTCCACCTAGTGACACAAGGAGCAAGAGCAACGGCACGCTCTCTGAGGCTTCAGAACTCATGTCCCATGGCTTCAGTTACGGTTGTAAATCAATTCAGGGTTGTAGGATGCATGCCAATGGATGGATATGTAATCACCATGACACTTAATTGCCCAATTGACTCAATGATTTTTCTATCCCAGCGAATGCATATAAAAGTGAATCACATGAAAATTAATGTTGCATGCTAATGATGCAAAAGAAATTAAAATATTAAAAACTGTAAACCATATAGAATGTATGGTGTTATCATAAACTATGAAAAAATGGGCCAGAACTATTCAAACCATAGAACAGTACCTTACTGTTATTTTGATTTGTAGAAAACTTCCCAATTGTCAGTCCACAACACACATCACCCTTACCTATATTTACCATATAAAACAAACAGGCCTACGGGTATACAATTGATAGCAATATCAATTGAGTTGGTTTCTGAACTCATCTGTGAAAGTGCTGGTAACTTATGTAGAGGATTTTATAAACCCTGTTCACACTCTCTATCTTTTGTCACTAATGTACCAGGCTTTTTCTTCTAAAAAATGGATAAGCATTGAAAAGAAGCCTGTTTAAAAAAACCAGAATTTTATAAAAACTATAAGAATATTAGATTGTTAATCCCAAAAGGTTTAAGAATGCTGGTGAGGGTTGGAGAGATGGCTCAGAGGTTAAGAACACTGACTGCTCTTCCGAAGGTCCTGAGTTCACATCCCAGCAACCACATGGTGGCTCACAACCACCTGTAATGAGATCTGACACTCTCTTCTGAAGACAGCTACAGTGTACTTACATATAATAATAAATAAATATTTTAAAAAAGAATGCCGGTGAATTAGGTGAATTATGGATTTTCTAAGAAATTTGTTTTTACATAGTCTAGACATTTAAACGAGACCTCCATAGACAGGAGTGTGGTAAAACTGCAGGTGCTGCATGTTCCATTTATATACATCACTAGAACATGTTACTGGGATTTTCTTAGTTTGCATCTGCCAACATTATTAGAAAGGAATTTGTGCTTCCTATGAGAAGGCATGCTCATGAACAATACTGTGCCCTTAACTTTGAAATAAGCTAAGTACTTTTAAATGCAGAAATCCTTACAATTTGCTCTACAGTTTAAGCTAATAATATGAAGAACCAGACTTTGATATCTAGATGCCACATGATAAAACCTTACAGTATTATAAGTAAAGTTTAATATATTGTTCTTTTCCTTATTAAAAATCATAGTTGTTTCTAAGTCCCACATAAGAAAATTTCAACCCCTATGCTTTGATCTGTTTTGTTTTTTCCCCCCTTTTTTCAGCTCTCTTCCTCTATCATTAGTTTGGACTCATTTTCCCATCCTAGAGTGATGCTCTATTATAGAAATATCTCTTACAGCTTAAGAGATGAATTTTCTGGACCTTACAACCAGTAATGATGTTTAATAATACTCAATACTGTTATCTTAGTGTGTACTCAACTTGTCTGTTTAACCTGTCTTTACGAGAACAATTTAACAGCCAACCTTAATAGCCTTAGATTTCCCACGGAATCAACATTTACAACCTAAACTAATGCATGAGTGTAATCTTGCATTTATACTTTTCCATGGATGTGACCCAAAGGAAGTGCATATGTGTTTATAAATATATTAGGATCATCATTTTGTGGAAACAACAAATATAGCCTAAAATCAAAGTTATAAATGAATATCCACCATAAATATTGAATACAACATGCAGATAATTGGCAAAAATGGTGTTTATTGTACTGTTTGCTCTCTGGGTCAGATGGAATCAGTTATAGTCAGTTGGAGTCAGTCACTTAATCCTTTGTAAAACAATCTATTAGATATTTTTTGTAAAATATCCCTAATTCTGCCCTCATGTCATGCTTTCTGTGTTGTTCATTGAAAAAGGAGTGCAAAGCCCTTTGTTAAGGACAGGCATAGATACACATACAGGAGTAGATTCACAAGATAGTCTTCAGACAGACACAGATTGAAAGTACACACCAAATAGAGACGTTCAAGACTCAGGGAGAGTAAAGTAGAGAATTCAAAAGACACCAAAAGAAAATGATGTATGTATTTCTGTCCTTAATGTGACACTGGCATCTTATTTGCGACTGAATTTATTATCAATGCACCACCGTGCAGTTCTTTCTATCATTCTGCAGGCCCATATGCTCTCTCCAGGATTCTGATTCATCTGAACTTGCTACCCTTTCCCGTCTTCAGCCATGACTTGTATATCCAGATGTTCAAACCTAAACAAGTTCCTCCCTCATTGTCTGCCTGTACTGCTGTGCCCAAACAATACAGAATTGTCTTCCAGATTTTTATCAGACCCAAATGACTTCCTGATTTCTTTTTAATTTAATTTAATTTTTAATTTATTTTTTACATTCCATATTATATCCCCCTCCCCCCAATCAACCCTGCAACTGCTCCACATCCCACACCTCCTCTCCACCCTACCTCATCTCCAAGTGGATGACCCCACCCCGCACCCCCCACCCCCCACCCCACCTGACCTCTAAATTCCCTGGGGCCTCCAGTCCCTTGAGGGTAAGGTGCATCATCTCTGAATGAACACAGATCAGGAAGTCCTCTACTGTATGTGTGTTGGGGGCCTCATATCAGCTGGTATATACTGTCTGTTTGGTTGTACAACTTTTGAGAGATTTCAGGGGTCCAGATTAATTGAGACTGCTGGTCCTCCTACAAGATTGTCCTTCTCCTCGGCTTCTTTCAGCCTTCTCTAATTCAGCAACAGGGGTCAGCAGCTTTTGTCCATTGGTTGGGTGCAAATATCTGCATCTGACTCTTTCAGCTGCTTGTTGGGTCTTTCAGAGGGCAGTCATGATAGATCCCTATTTGTGAGCGCTCCATAGCCTCAGTAATAGTGTTAGGCCTTGGGACCTCCTCTTGAGCTGGATGCAACTTTGGGCCTGTTGCTGGACCTTCTTTTCCTCAGGCTCCTCTCCATTTCCAACCATTTCTTTCAGACAGGAACAATTAGGGGTCAGAGGTGTGACTATGGGATGGCAACCCCATCCCTCACTTAATGTTCTGTCTTCCTGCTGGAGGTGGGCTCTACAAGTTCCCTCTTCCAACTATAGGGTGTTTCATCTAAGGTCCCTCCCTTTGACAAGTAAGGAGAGAGGGAGAGACCTGA
This sequence comes from Mus caroli, assembly GCF_978045245.1. Classification (NCBI taxonomy): domain Eukaryota; kingdom Metazoa; phylum Chordata; class Mammalia; order Rodentia; family Muridae; genus Mus; species Mus caroli. Next base: position 74,983,394 of record NW_028227266.1, read on the forward strand.
GAGAGAAAGTGGACAGGGTGGGAGGAAAGTGGAGGGGAGAGGGGAACCTGATCTGGTATTGGGTGAGGGAAAAGGGCTTAAGCTCTGAGGAACAGCAGAACGAATGTAAACAGGCAACCTCAGGAAATAGGAGGTTGGGGGACACCCCAGAATGCACCATAGACCTGGGAGGTGAGAGACTCCCAGGACTTTCTGCTTTCTAAAGGCAATTCTATTACCCATTTTTAATCAATAACAAATGCCATTTAATTTTTATTTATGCTCTCTAATCTCTACCTAGGCTATTGGTATCTTTCCTGTACATACAAAATCCTTTGCAAGACAGAGGTCAGTGTAAAGATTGAGGAAGCAAATTTTTGAGTAATTCTTTCTCCTACAGAGTTTTACAGGGAAAGTTCAGAGTTCTATTCCTTTTTTATTGTTGTTAAAAATGGCTTTTATTAAAAGACTGAACATATTCTCACTAGCTGGCAAACCATATTTGGTTCAAGTTTATACAGAAATAAATCTTAAGGCATATCATGCCATGATGTCTTTAAAAGGCTCTAACTTCTAGCGAAAACCTATTAAAGGAAGAAAAGGTGACTTGATTATAAATGCTAGGTTTTATCTAGGGTCACAAAAAATGTAAATTCTTCAACTGTCTTTAGTTAGAGCATTTTTATAGGCATTCAGTATTAAATTACTACATTGTGTCTTTAATAATATTGCCATTAGAAGACAAAATAAAGGGGGTTCTGTTACATTCGCTATTTTTATAAACTGTTCACATTACTTTATTCAATCTTCCATTCAAGATAGAAAAATTTTCAATACCATCAGAAATCATACAGTAGATTACTTAACCATTTGTTATGTTTAGAAGCTTTTGTGATGCTTCATTCATTCCACCTTTTATAATTGTTATTAAATGTTCTTTCCAATAGTACTTTACATTTTTATTCTTACTGGTTCAATGAATACAAGCCAACAAAATAGTGTTGCCCTTATATCCCATATGTTCACAATCTGGTTCAATGTTTAAATTTATTTAAAATGGTAAGCCTTCTTTGAAACAAATCAAGTCTATGGTGTGTATGCATATGCGTGTGTGTGTGTCTGTTTATATTTCTTATGGAACACACACACACACACATATAGAAGAGCAAACTTTAACCTATGGATTTTCACATTTAACTGAGTACCTGGCAAAGAAGTCATTTAATTCTTTATATTATGCTTAACTTAAAACATTAACAAATACTTTCATTAATAACTTCTTTATTTAACAAATTAAGAATAACTCATATAGAATAGAATTTAAGACATTTTAATTCATTGATCAAAACAAGTTGGATAGATTTCTGAAATTATTAACAGTCCTACCATTAAGTGGATTGAGTGGACCCAACTTTAGTAATCTATGACTTTTCATCTCTAAAAAACAAAGGTTCTTGAAATAACTTAAAATTATCTTCAATATTCTTGTTTCATAGAAATTTCAACAAAGATGGACAAGTATAAACTTATTTTGTATAGTCACACAATCAATTAATTGTAAAGACAAAAATTTAATTGATTGTATATTCTAAACAAGTAGATATTTTACATTATGGTAAGCTATAAACTAGGAAATTACCCCAACTCAATGACATAATACAGGCAAAATATATTCTACTAGTTAGTTAAGTATTACCTTTGCTGTTTAATGTAATATTTTAAGTTGAAGTCATTAATAATTAATTTAATCCTAATTTTCTCTTTCTTTTTGTGGTACTATCATTTAAAATGAGGGCTTTTTGTATAGTAGGTAAGAATAAATATAATATTTTATAATAATATATACAAATCATTTCTGTTTCCAATATATGTTATGTATGCTATCTTTCCTTCATTAATTATTATCTAGTTAGAATAAACCAGGACATGACAATAACTCTCCTATGAGAATATATTTAAAATTGTAAGTGGCTTCTTGAGTACTGATAGGTGGTAATAGTTTTATCATACTCCTTGTAGTCCTGTTTTTCTCCCAGAAGAAGTCAGATATTTACCAAAACATGTGTTTTGCTTTTGTTTTTATGGTACTGGGACTTGTACCTTGAATCTTGTGTAAACTAGAAAAATATTAACTCTGAGTTATATCCCCAAGTTTACTTATTATACTTATAGTCTTACAATATTATGAGCCCTACTTGCTGCATCAAAATCTTTATCATTTCCTTATACTTAATTTGGTTAGTGGATAATTAAATACAGATCACCTTTGTTCTGAAAGAGTCCCCCACACCTTAGCACAACTGACTCCATAGTGGAAGTACTATTCAGCACTCACTACCTGCCAAAACTAAAACAAAGGCCTACTCCATCAAAGTCCATAGTTTTGGGAGTCTCTAAATATACTACTTTGCTTTTTTGGCTTCTATAGTTCTACTTTTGGATAACTGTTCATGGTAACTGAAGTATGTCAACCCAGGATTTGGTTTTTATGCTTAAAAGCTTACCCCAAGGAAGGCTCAGAGCTACACTGAGATCTCAATTGGTGTAAGCCCATATCCAATGAGTCTTCTCTGATGATAGCCCACAAGACTTTCCTCTCAAAGGAGATACAGAAAGCCATCAACTACTATCTAAAGAATGGTATTGCTTCTGGTTATAGTTGTCTCATGATTTTACATTTCATAATTATCTACTATCTAAAGAATGGCATTGCTTCTGGTTATAGTTGTCTCATGATTTTACATTTTATAATTATCATCCGTGGTTCTCTAGTTTGCTTTGTAAATGTTTTCTGTCTGATGAATTCAAATAGGCCATAAATATATAAAATTTTATGTCAGTTATAAAATTTTAAAAAGCCTTTTACTTGTATTTGTATAGCTCCTGCAGACACACACACACACATTTAAAAACCCTCTTCGAGGTATAACTTAGTTCTTTTATTTATTGATTTTTTTTCTTTTTTAAAAATTTATTCGTTAATATTTTGTTACAGTCCAGACTTTATCCCCCTCCCTGCTCACCCTCTGACTGTTTCTCCTCCCCCACCTTCTCCAAAAGGATGCCCCCACCCCCTGACCCTCACCCAACCAGACCTCCCACTCCTTGGGGCCTCAAGAATCTTGAGAGTTAGGTGCATCTTCTCTGACTGAGTCCAGACCCAGCAGTCCTCTGCTGTATATGTGTTGTGGGCCTCATATCAGGTGGTGTATGCTGATTGGTTGGTGGCTCAGTTTCTTAGAGATCTTGGGGGTCCAGGTTAGTTGAGATTGCTGGTCTTCCTATAGGTCATGCTCCTCCTCAGCTTCTTCCAGCTTTTCTCTAATTAAACCACGAGGATCATCAGCTTCTGTTCATTGGTTGGATGTAAATATCTGCATCTGACTCAGCTGCTTGTTGTGCCTTTTGGAGGGCAGTCATAATAGCCCCCTTTTGTGAGCACACCATAGCCTCAGTAATAGTGTCAGGCCTTGGGACCTCCCCTTAAGCTGGATCCCAATTTGGGCTGGTCACTGGACCTCCAATCCCTCAGTCTCTTCCCCATTTTTGTCCCTGCAGTTCTTTCAGACAGGAACAATTCTGGGTCAGAGTTTATTACTGTGGGATGACAACCCCATCCTTCCACCTGATGCCCTGTCTTTCTATGGAGGTGAGCTCTACAAGTTCCCTCTCCCGACTGTAGGGCATTTCATATTAGTTCTTTGCAAATTACCAGTTAAGTGAATAAACTATAGTCTTATTATGACAAGTTATGATTAAATCATTCCTAAAACTAAAAAATAGTATTTATCAAATACCATTTAAACAACACAAAACAGCCCACTTAAAAAAAAAATAGGGATGGAGAGATGGCTCAGCTAAGAGCACTGGCTGCTTTTCCAGAAGTCCTGAGTTCAATTCCTGGCATCCACATGGTGGCTCACAACCATCTGTAATGGGATCTGATGCCCTCTTCTACTGAATACACTTTAGTTTTTACTCCCTATTTTTTTTCCTTAGGTTTCAATGGCTCTGCTAAAACATACAACCAAAGACAACTTGCTGAGAAAAGATTTACTTCTGCTTACTATTCTAAATCACAGTCCATCACTGAAAGACATCAGGGCAGGAACTCACACAGGGCAGGGTCCTGGAGGTAGAGGCAGATATAGAGGACATGGAGGAATGATGCTTACTGGTTTGTGCCTCATGGCCTGAACAGCCCACTTTCTTTTTGTACCCATGACAATCAGCTCAGGGGTACTGCCCACAATAAGCTGAGTCTTCCAAATCAGAGAAGAAATGCACCACAGGCTTGCCCACAGGGCAGTATGATAGGAGCATTTTCTCAATTGATTCCTTCTTCCAAAATGACTCTAGGATGGGTTACGTTGACATAAAATAGCCAGCATAGTTGATCTGTTGTTTATTATTCATCTCCAGCATCTCATATTAATAGTAATATCACAATATAAAACAATCCAATCTCTAAAAGTCTCACAGTCTACAAATGCAAGCACTTTAAACGTCTAGTCTCTGTTACATATGCAGCTGGAGCCATGAGCCATACCATGTGTTTTCTTTGATTGGTGGTTTGGTCCCTGGGAGCTATGGGGGTACTGGTTAGTTCATATTGTTACTCCTATGGGCTTGCAAACCCCTTCAGCTCCTTGGGTCCTTTCTCTTGCTCCTTTACTGGGGACCCTGTGCTCCATTCAATGGATGGCTTTGAGCATCCATTTCTGAATTTGTCAGGCACTGGCAGAACCTCTCAGGAGACATCTATATCAGGCTCCTGTCAGCGAGCACTTGTTGGCATCCACAATAGTGTTTGGGTTTGGTGATTGTATATGAGATGAATCCCCAAGTGAGGCAGTCTCTGGATGGTCATTCCTTCTTTCTCTGTTCCACACTTTGTTTCTGTAAGGATGAAAGTATCTACATTTTGGCCTTCTTCTTGCATTTCATGAGATGGTCTAGTTCATCATCAATGGGAGGAGAGGCCCTTGGTCCTGTGAAGGCTCTATGCCCCAGTGTAAGGGAATGCCAAGGCCAAGAAGTGGAGTGGGTGGGTTGGTGAGCAGGGGGAGTGGATAAGGGGCAGGGGTAGGGGGTTTTCATAGGGAAAACCAGGAAAGAGGATAACATTTGAAATGTTAATAAAGAAAATATCTAATACAAAAATAAATGAAAAAAAATCTAGTCTCTTAAAACACCCCAAACCTAATACTCCAAGGCCTTACCAGTACTTTAAAATCTCTTTTAAAATCTGTCTAGTGTGAGATCTTTTAAATAATAAAAAAATGAACATGTTCTTACTCAAAGATAGAAAAAGCAGGGAATGTTCAAAGTAAATAAAAGTTGAAGAGTATTAAAAAGTGAGGTGCATGATGTCTGGGACCCATGTTCTATCATCTGTGCTTTCCAAGGCTTCATTTCTCCAGCTCTGTATTTAACAGAATAAGCACCTTGACTAATAGGCTTGGGTTAGTTAACTCTTCATCTGATGCTGTCCATAATGGTTATCCCATGGTACTAGTATCTCAAAAATGTTGAGGTACTGTAACTGGGCTGCATCTTCACCAATAACTTACCCCGAACTCTCTTCTCTGAGTGGTCCTGTGCCATGGTGTCAAGCTTCAACTTCTCTCCATTACCCCTTCAATCCTGGGGCTTCTATTTCAAAAGAGGGTGTATATTCATCAATCATTCATGGTCTTTCATGGTGCAAAGCCTCAGCTGCTTTCCACGAGTTTTTCATGCCCACCAATCTAGGAACTTCTGAGAAACTCTTACATGACCTTGGTCAGCTACCACTACAAGGTACAGCATTGGACCCTCTGTATTACACAGCATCTATGCGCTAATCCCAAGGATACACTTCTCAGAAGATTTGCTGTTTTTTTCCTAATCACAGCTTATTCTTTAGACCTAGCTGACTAGTATCACTGCTCCAGAAAAGCAAAATATCTCATGGATGCTCCCAAGAGAAACTTTAAAGACTCACAAAATTCCCCTCTGACACTGAGCCAGCCTCCATCATTGCAACTGCTCTCAGCATTATCTTCTAAGTCCCCACCACAGTTTATTAAGTTCTGAGCACACAATGGTTTTTTAGCCCCAAAATTCTAAGTCCTTCCACATTCCTTCCCAAAACACAAAGTCATGTCTGTCGGAGCAATACCACATAAACCAATACTATTTTTCTATCTTACTTAGGTTTCTTCTGCTGTGCTAAAACATTAACCAAAGGTAACTTGGGGGAAGAAAGGGTTTATTTCAGGTTATAGTTCCATAACACAGTCTGTCCTTGAGGGAAATTAAGGCAGAAACTCAAACAGGATAGGAATAGTTAAAGCAGAGGCCATGGCTACCTGGCTACCTCTTTAGAGCTTGTTCAGCCTGCTTTCTCATAGCACCCAGTACCACTCTCCAAGGGTGCCACCACTCACAATGAGGGGAAACTCCCACATCGTGTATAAAATATAATAAACCACACGCTTGCCAACTAATTTGCAACTAAAGTTCCCTCTTGCAAATAACTCTAGCTTGTGTCAAGTTGACATAAAACTAGATGGCACACATTATTTCATGAAAAACACTTTTCTTAAGGTAGTTGACGAGTTCTACAATACCAGAGTAGGCACTAAAACTGCAATATTCACTTCATTTTCTAAATATAATCTTCAATCTGGATTTTACACATTGCAGTGCTGACTGGCATTTCTACTTTGGTGTCTAATACCCAGTTTGGTTAGATTATTGCCAAACTTTGCTTTGCTTGTTTAAGACAATCATTTTGGTGATTCCTTGAGATCATTCTCATATTCTATCTATCTATCTATCTATCTATCTATCTATCTATCTATCTATCTATCACCTATCATCTCTATCTATCTCTATATCTCCCTGCTCCATTTTCACAATCTATATATCATTCAATTTCTTCATCTTCATCTTTGCTGTATCCAACTTATGATAACTTCTTTTTAAAAAAATTATTGCTACCACCTGGTTCAAGCTTTCATGTTGTCTGCTGAACTACTAGAGAAATCTACAGTTACTTCTACTTTTCCTTGTTTAGCTTAATTTTCTTTAAACCAAGACTCTAATTAAAACATTAACTGCATGTAGTTTATTTGAGGACTTTTGAGAAATGCTTTTAAGAAATGGGGTATTCAGGTCAAAGATTGAAAAAGCCAACCCAAATGTAAAGCAGGCTCTCAAAGAGAGAGCAGAGTATATGTGTATGCATAACCCCACCACCAGCCCTGCACATACCCACAAACATACTCTGCAGATATCTTTGCAAGATGCATGAGAGCTAGAGTACTATCAATCAACTTCCATGAATAAAACAAGGTATGGACTGAAGGGTCATACTCAATGTCACTTTCAGCATGCCCAATATGTGCCTGGGAGAGGATTGGGATTCTCAGAGGCATGTTTTGGGTGTTAACAAAAAGCTCCCCTGTACAAAGTAGGAGTTGAGTCTGGAAGTTGGCATAGTGGTTAAGAGACCTTGCTGCTCTCCTAGGAGACCCGGCACACACATGGCAGCTTACAACCATACATAAGTCCAGTTCTAGGGAATCCATCATCCTCTTCTGGCCTCCTAGGGCATTGCATTTGCATGGTACACTTGCAGATATTCAAGCAAAAACTCCTATACATTAAGAAACAAAGAATTAAGGTTGACCAAAATTGACAAAGGCCTGATCTCAACTTTGAGGATGTGTTTTTAGTCCAACAACAGAGCAATCCTCTGAATCATGAGACAGGATATGCTATATTTCTACTTAAATAATAAATCTCCATCTTACTATGGGAAAAAACAATCAAACTGCCCTGCTCAAACATGAAGTTTTTTGAGATGGTTAATAGGTTCCTACCAAATAGTTTCTTTGTTTCCCAATTTCATGTAGAATTGCATAGCATTTAATATTTTAAATAGAGTAAAATTAGCAAGCCATACAGTTCACAAAAAATGACTTAAATATTATTTTGGAATACTTGCTTTGTGAATTCATAGTTTAGAAAGTCCTGTATTAATAAATGATGTTATTCTGAATTGAATCTGAGGAGAAAAAGTTCCCAGCACTTAAGTCATATAACACTCCACTGGGATTTAACATTGTCATTTGGTTGGTCTGGATATTGATCTTCCAGTTAAAAATGAATGAAAGAGAGAAGATTCAGTGGCAAAGTAAAAGTGAATTAGGTGGGAGAATGAAGATGGAACATATTTAGAATTGTTCTACGAAACAGATGAAAATATTGGGGAACATTTTGCTAATGTTTCTAAAAGATGGCACTGTCATGGGATCCATTCCAGAAAGTGAAAAATACAGAAACAATCTAAGTAAGATATGGCCACAGCACAGCAGGTAGAAGAATTAAAAATGAAATTGTGAAATAAGTAGTATTAGTTAATTTTTTGTCAACTTGACATAAGATAGAGTCATTTGGGGAGAGGAACTCTCAACTGAGAAAAACGACTCCAGAAAATTTGCCACTTGGCAAGCCTGTAATGCATTTTCTTGACTAATGATTGACGTGGGTGGGCCCTGCTCACTGCAGGCAATGTCACCCCTGGACAGGTGTTCCTAGATGCTATAAGAAAGCAGCCTAAGCAAGCCATAAGGAGCAGGTCCTCAATTTCAGCTCTCACTTGACTTCCATGCATGATGCGAGGGTTACCTGAATGCTGTAAACTGAAATAAACTGGGTTTGTTTTAGTCATGGTGACTTTTGGTTTTGGTTTTGTTTGTTGGTTTGTTTTTTATGTTAGCAATAGAAACTCTAAGTAAGACATAAGGATTGAAGGGACGTAAATCACATGTGAATAAGGGGTGATAGAATCTAGAAAAACATTCCAGAATTTGTAAGAATTCTGAACACAATGAGATGTAACTCTTCAAGAGAAGATAGTAGACAAAACAGACAAAGATATTAAGACTGGGCATGGTAACACATGACTTAAATCCCTGTACTCAGGAGGCAGAGGCAGGTAGATTTCTATGACTTTGAAGCCACCTTGGTCTAGGTAGCAAGTTCCAGGCAGAACCAGGCCTGCATAGTTGAGATCTTTTCTAAAAATAAAATGTGTACCATGGAAGAAATTTTAACACAAAGCAAGCAATGGAAATATCCATTTAAAAAATAATACCCATATCAAATAAAATAGATTCATAAAATATGAGATAAGAATGATTACAAGGCATGGAGGGAATGTCGTTATTTTTAATGAGCAGAGGTACCAGGTTTATCATTTCCTCACAGCACTAAAATGAAAAGACTTCTGGGCAAATACATACAGAATAAAATCCAAAATGTTTATGGATAAAGGATCTTATGTCCAATCAACCTTAAGCTAACTTGCTTATGAATTGCATTATCTGATAGAATAAGGGAATTTTGAAACACAAAATCAGTGCACATATCAAAACCAAGGATGACAGTGGGAAACAAATTGAATAAACTGCAGTTGAATACTGAAAACAATTAAATACCTGAATAATAACATCCATATTAAACTATGTATAGAGACCATTTATAAAGTATATCATGTTATATAAGATGTATTGACACTATAATAATAGATATGAAGTCAAAATTAAATATTTTATGGAGGGAATGTGGTTATTTTTAATGAGCAGAGGTACCAGGTTTATCATTTCCTCACAGCACTGGCCGTAATATGAAATTACAGATTTAAATTTTAATAATAAGACCAAGAAAATTTGATGATCTATCAGGAATTATATAATGCTATAAGCAGGTTTGAAGAAGAAAGAGCAGTGGCTGCTTTATGCAATAATTGATGTACTTAAAGACAAACATTATCAGAAATCAATTTTAAGTGATGACTTTCAAATCACCAAATGGTACTTTTTAAAAGTAACATAGACACAGGTATAATAAAGTATCTAAACAAAAGAAAATGAGAAAGTATATATTAAAAGAACAATAAGTGTAAATGAAAATGTTTTGTGGGTCATACCATGCACATCTTGGTTGCCGCAATGCGGTGGGCAAGTCCAGTAGGTTGTAATGTTCCCTTGGGCAAAGTGCAGCAGTGACTAGGCCAGTCTGGTGACAAAGGCCAGGCTTCAGTCCCCATGTCTGTCTTCATTCAGAACTCAGGACACACACAGCTCTTAAATGTATTCATTCAAGGACTGAGCAGTTGGTAGTGTGCGGTGAATCACATTCTGATGGATTTAGATTTTTCCACTGACTCATTAAATCCTCCCTTATGAATTTTTCATTTCATTCACTCAAACAGGAAAAACCTAGAATTTTAATATATTATCTGGGTATCTCTGTCAAATCCTCAATTACAGTGAAGGTCCTCTCCTTTCATCTTGAAATTATCCCAAGATCAGTTAACTTTTCTCAAAATAAAATAGATTTTATTATTTTGGAGCAAACGTGAGAAACATAAACATTTGAATTATAGCTAACCTGAAAGCCTTTCTGCTGTCTAGTTTCTGTAGTACCAGAAAATTCTGAGCAAACTGATGAGAGAGGCAGCTAACAGTCGTACCAAGGTGCAATGCCTATGAACCACAATGACCTCCATGGCATGATAGACTTAAATCTGCAATAAGTGGCATGTAGACAGCTGTCTACACAGACTTGAGACCCACCCAACAGCAGAGAAACTTTGTCAGGTACTGGAAACATAGCCACCTTCCTGAGGCTAAAGAATCTACCAACACCAACTTGCTAGATCTGCACATTTCCTTACTCCTTTCTTAATTTTTCTACTCACAGATAAGTGTAACCATCACCCCTTATCAATGAAGCTTCTCTTTACAGCATATAGGGCATTTACAGCAAATGCCTCTTATAGCATATATAGCTCCTTACAGGATATACAGCAAAACACAAGTACAATGAAGAGATCAGTGTATAGTGACAAGACCAGCCGCAGTAGATACATCTGCATCACAATTCTTGCATCTATGTCTCAGGCACCATGGCAGAAAGTGGGGGCCAAAAAAGATTTTTAAGACTCAGAATATCAGTGAATCTGCCATGAAACAGTCTTTTCTAGAAATGATTTTATAAGCAAGACTAGAGCTATTACAATGTCTATAGATGTGTGAAGTAGAAAGGAAAATATTTCCCTGGGTCCCCCTCTTAAACAAATATATGCAATTAAATATTGGGAGAGGGATAATTAGCCTCTTTCACATGTATTCATACATATATACTATGTAAGAATAATAATAAAAATAGGGATATCATTTTGAGAGTGGAGATCATGGAAAGCATTGGAGGGGTGGTACTTAGTGGGGGTGGGGCAAGGAGAGGGAAGAGGGAAGTGATATACTTCTATTTTAATTAAAAGTACATTTTGAAATGGAACACTAAACACTATTAAGTTCTATATGCATATTTACACTTTTATTTATTTGCTCAATGCTGACTAGGAAAAGTTGATGAACTAGGAAAAGATAGAAAACTATTTTGTAGATTGAAATAAATTCTATTTAATAAAATCCCAGTGACCTAGGAATTGTTTCCTACCAAGCATTTGCATTGCCTGAGACAAGGAGTGACTTGTGTTCCCCAAAGCAGTTTATCTATAGTTCATTTTATGGGCAGGAGTTTAGTATTCTCCATGTTCTTAAAGGAAAAGCAGACTTGTCTTTAAATTATATATATATATATATATATATATATATATATATATATATATATATATATATATATATACATATGTGCATTCATTTAATTATTTATTTATTTAAAGAAGGGATTCATTATGTAGCCTTGGGTGACCTGGGGCTCACTGCATAGATCAGGCTGACCTCAAACTCAGAGAGATCCACCTGTCTCTACCTTCTGAGTGCTGGGATTAAAGGACTGTGCCATAGTACCTAGATCATCTCCCAGTTAATAACATGACACATACACATTGTGGCTAATTCTAGACTTAGTTTTAAAAATCAGACTGCTCAGATTAGAGGTAGATTGGAAGCAGATGGGGTTTGAATGAATATTTTAGGGTTAGAGTTCAGTGAAGTGCCAAGTTTCAAGGTGCAGTATCCATGAACATTTGGGGCCATAAGTGGGGTTCGGTTTAGTGTTAGTGCTGTAGTTTTGTTAAGACACTAGGTAGACTGGAGACAGTAGTCTCCCCCATTCATTAGACAGAGGCTGGAAAAGCCATGGTTCCAGCGTACACATCACATACATGGGGCAAAGTTAATGAAGTCTCCCAGGGGTGCAAATTATTAGAGGGAAACTAGAGGTTTCTTACTTACCTTCCTTCTTTGTCCTCCCTCCTCCCAACTTCCTCTTTCTGTCTTTGTTCCTACTAAGATGATGCATGCATTTTTCCTACTTAACTTTTTATTTTGAAGTAATTCATCCAAACCTTGTGAGTATAAACTAAATAAAGTGCATATAACAACAACAACAACAAAGACAGAAAAGCCTTAGTCTGACTAGATCGTTGAATTCATCCATTTGAGCTCTGCCCCTCATTGCTGTGAATTGCTCTCATGGGTCTCCACTGTAATGATTAAAGCTCATGGTGTCATTGTATCAATTTTCTTATTTCCCTTATCTGCACCAAACTTCTGCCAATAAGTAACAAACAGAGAATTTTAGATGCACACACTAGATGATGTTTAGTTTTGTTTCTCATTCTGCAGCATGGCAGGCAAAGCTTCACACCATCCTACTCTGTCCCATCCTGATGGAAAATCTCTCTTCTGCTCAGCATACACATGTGGTATATCATACTGGGTTGTTAGCCACATGAGATCTCAGTGCCTATGTTTACAAGTGTGTGTGTGTGTGTGTGTGTATATACATACATATATATATCATTATTAACTAACAATTATCTCCAAATGAAATAGCATAGGTGATGGAAATTAGGATAAGCCAAAGAGACTCTAAAAGAACTTCTTTTTAAGTGAAAGGATGAAAATTCTTGACTTAACAATGAAATGGAAGGTGAGCATGATGCTGAGACTTTTGGTAACTCTCTCTTCCCCTTGTTCCTCCCCATTCCCCTTCCTCCTCCTCCTCCTCTTCTTCTTCATTGTCATTACTTTCAACTCTGCCTGACTTATAAAGCTTTTATCTTAACTATGTCTAAGTATGTACACACAGAGAGACAGAAAGAGACAGACAGACAGACAGTGATACACACACACACACACACACACACTTTCTGAGGCTTCAAGCATCTACCAGAGGCTACTACTACACTACTATAGGTGATTGCTTTTAAGTGGAAAAGGAAAAGGTCTTGGTTATTTCTATGTCTAATGATTCACACTAGCAAGAGTCTTAAAAGAAAATATATATATACACTTGTTTTTCACAGATCTATGAAAATGTAACACACTGTGATTTTTTTTCTTGGATGACCTCTCTTTGACCTTCTAGGATGACTGAGGGAAGGGAGATGGAAAGTCAGGTCTGTTCTGGGTCTCTACAGCTCCATCATCTTTCTGCAGAGTAGAGGAATCCAGGTTCATCTTCTAAAGGAGAGATAGTGTCAGCAGAGGACAACGAGCAGAGGGGACATGATTGTCAGGAAGACAGATATGTTACGTCTCTTTTCCCACAAGCATACACAAGCTCTTAGAGCTATGGAGAGAAACTCTCAAACCAACCAGGCTGCCTAAAAGAAGCAGAGCTTAGCTAAAACAGCCCAACAGAAGGAGAGACCTACTGAGCTTCCTGTAAGCGGCTCAGCCAACTTTTCTTCCAAAGGATACTTTCCAATATATTGAGCTGCCTGCAGGTCATGCCCTGTGCTCCAGGTTTCCAGTTTTCACCAGTGGCCATCTATCCTGGGAGGGCTTTTGGTGATGCAGCTGCATTTCAGTCATTTCTGCCCCTGTAAGTCACCCCTCATCAGCTTTCCTGTAACGAAGCCCAGTAAAACTCATGGGTTCACCCAGTTAATTGTTGGTGAGGTCCTTACTTCATCCTGTCATAGTTTCCCTATCTGAGGTGAGTGGGGGTGTCCATGTCTCCCCAGAAACTGCCATACAAGAGCAGCATGACCTATTCTGGCTTGTGTGGTTTAAAAGAGATACACTTGTAAACAAGCTATATTTCCAGTGCATTTTAAGGTGAAAGCAGTGTCACATGTACTATAAGGTGAACAAATAGGTAAACGGTGCTTGTGAATGTTAGACACTAGAGTTTGATGCTTGGAATGAGAAGGAGAAAATAGTTTTCCTCGTTATTTGTATTATCTGAAGAATTGCAGGTAGCAGAATTTTTCTTGTGTCAAAGCTTCTTAGTCACTTTTGAGTTTTCTCTTACCTCAACTGTCATCGCTTCCTTGATATCCAATCTCTGGCATTAATATTTCATTTTTGTCCATTGAATTCCTCAGTGTGTGTGTGTGTGTGTGTGTGTGTGTGTGTGTGTGTGTGTGTGTGAATATATACTCAGGATATCTACGTTCTCTATCTAAGATTGGTCATCCTCTGTGATTTACTTTAATTATCTCATCTCTGGCCTCCTCACGATGTATCTGACTTCTCAAGGCAATGAGGATATATTTTTAAGAGTTGATGCTTCTATTATCAAGAAAACTCCAAACAACAGGCTCTCTGCATAGTGGTTTCATGAAGGATGAATGAATAATTTTAACAGTATTGGGATTTACTTTGTATATACTCAATGGAGGCACACCACTGAAGTTAGATCTCAGCAGAACAACAGGATGCAAGCTGTGAGATGAAATATCTTTATTGATAAAAATGATTTTCCATGAGTTTCCAAAGGAAAGCAGTTCTTGTGACCTTGCTTTTGCTATCCAAAAGCTTCTAGCGATTTTCTTCAGTTCTCAGATCTGAACTCAGATCATCTTTCCTTGTACTCATGATTAGCGTTGCAGTTTTAATTATCATACTGATGAGGAAAATGGTCATTAAGAGAACAACATATGTTTAGCTCTTGTACTGTATTTGCAACTATGGATGAATCTATGACATTTAGAGACTGCCTACAGAAAAGGAAGCCAACTATATTTGCAATGAAGACATTTAAATTGTTTTATAAGTAAATAGTTATCAATACAGAAACTCAGCACAAAGCAACAAAGTGCTATTTAAGGAGCATAAAATTGTGTTGAAAGTAACTTTTATAGGAAAAGCTAAGAAAAGCTTAAAACATTTTTGTGAAAGTAAAATGGAAGCCTCAAACTTTAGTACTTTGTAAAACATGTAATTTAAAAAACTTACTATTAATTACATAGACATTTATTTAAAGTGTATGAGAAACAGAAACATTTATATATACACACATATATGTGTAATGTATATGTAATGACATATATAGAAATATTAGTTATGTTAAAACCTGAATAAATTTATTTAGTTTATAACAAAGTAATTCTCTAACTTAATTATACCTTATGCATCTCTAGGTTTATAATTCTTACTCCATATTTTGCAAAGACCTAATTTTTGGAGGAATAATGTTAGCAAGTTCTGAAAATTTGTAGAAAAAGATAGTCAACCATTTATCTACAGTGGTTTAGATAGAGCTTGCCAGGATCTTCTTCTTCCTTTATAACACATTTAAAAATTAAGTATTTTGGGGTGGAAATTGCATTTCTAAAATTTAGATATAGAAATATCCTTAGACTCACCCCCCCTTTTTTTTTTTAGATTTCTCATCTTGAGTCATTCTTCTAGTGTTTTCACATTTTAAAATATTGTTAAAAATGTTTAATGCTTTACAAATTTCTTATAATCCCAATATGTGACCAATGACTACTGAAATTTATGACATAATAAATCAGAGCTACTAAGAATGACTCAGAGTTTGGCTTTCATAATCCTTTGGTGGTGACACCCCTTTAATTTTCATGTCACCACTTCAGTTCCTTCTATGACATAACTGATTTACTTACATTTGCTTTGCAAGAGTAATGTGTGTGTGTGTGTGTGTGTGTAGATTCTGTTTAATGGTTCAAAGGACACAATAAAATGAAATGACTTTAATTTAATTTTGCAGAGCTGACTTGTTATGTAGAAAATGTAGAAAAAGATTTTGTACTACTAATTGTCTTTTGCAATGAAATTGCCATCTCAGATTTCATACATCTCCTTTTCTGGTGTAATGTTGTATAATAAGACATATGCTGATTGTCTGTTACATAATTACGTGTGCTTAAGTCCACAGTTATAACTATACATTAGTTGTGATATCAGAATATTTCTTAAAAATTAATGCCAAGAAAAAATTTTAGAGTTCTGATATCTTTAACTTCTGTTATTTCCTCTATCTTTTCCTATTGGTCTCTTTGTTAAATTTCTTTGTTATCTAGTCTAATTCCAATTCAAAATGGGTCTTATATTCTTCCCTTGGAAACTACTGGCACAACCAACTTTCATTTAAAGTGAAAGCATTTTTTTCTTTCTAGCAGCTCTCATCTAACACTTGGGGTTACATCGTTACTATTACTGATGGCAATGATTTCCATCTTCATTGTACTAAGTAAGATCCTAAACAAAATGTTAATTCCAAAGTCTGTATACCTTTGGAATTCTGATTTAAGAATTGAAACATGGGCCTGAAAATTAGATTTCTGATGTGCATTTAGCTTTGGTTTTCTGGATGATTTTACAAGTACATGGTTCAAGATGATTCTTTTCAAGTCTCAAGCAAATATAAAAGGAGAAGAATGCTGTTTAAAAGCAGCATCTGGGATGAGAGAGTTTGGATGGAAAAAAGTCAAGATTGAAAGCCATCAAGTGAACAATAAAAGAATGGATTACAGAAAGCATAAAGGAGACTAGGTAGAAATTTCTTTTAATGAAACCAGCCTGTACCCTAGCCACACTAAGCTGCTAGTGCTGAGCTATGTTCCATCAGGTAATTGTGGTGGAGAACTTCAAGTGCTAGTGAGTATAAGCCAAGGAGAGGGCCTTTGCAATGCGGAAAAGATGATCAAAGGTTAAATTCAGTGAGCGTGCCAGGAGAAGAACGAGGAACACAGCAACTGAAAGAAAAGGCACCAGGGCAGTAGTCATGGAGTCTGAGATTGAACAGAACAAAACAAAACAACACCCAAACCCTGCCATTGCCCCAATCAAGAAAGATATTGGAACCCTAGAAAAAGCATGGCAGACTGTGGAATGAGGGGAAGCTTCCCACTTAGAGCATCTGCCCCCAGGCTCAATATCTGGAGCCATTCAATGTCTGAAGCAGAGAGTCTCAGCATCTCCACCCCAACTACACAATTATGAGTCGCCTTCCTTTATACAGATGACCAGCTTACCAAGAAAGAAATCAGGGAAGAAATACTTTTTCACAGTTGTCTCAAAATTAATTTGCCTTAACTCTAATCAAGCAAGAGAAAGACTATTATAAAAAGAACTTTAACACATGTGAGGAAAGAAATTGAAGAAGACATCAAAAGATAAAAAGACTTCCCATGTTCATGGATTGGTAGGATTACTATTGTGAAATAACCATCTTACCAAAAATAACCTACATAGCCAATAAACTACCTATAAAAATTTCAACACAGTTCTTCATAGGAATTGAAAAATACTTTTAAATATTATATGGAAACACACACACAAAATACAAGATAGATGAAATAATCTTGCATGATAAAAGAACTACTGGGAGTATCACCGTCCATATTTTGAATTTTACTACAGAGCTATAATAATAAAAAACCTGACATTATATTTTTATAAAACTGGAACTGATTAGTAGAATTGAAATCCCAGATATAAGCCCATATGCTTATGAACACCTAATTTTTGAAAAAGAAGCCAAGAAAACAAAACAAAAGAACACAGTGGAGGAACATTAACATCTTCCAAAAATAATCCTGGTCAAAATGGATGGCTACATATAGAAGAATGACAATGCATCCATATTTATCACCATGCACAGAACACAGTTCTAAATGGATCAAGGACATCTACATAAGACCAGAATCCCTAAATCTGATAGAAGAGAAAGTGTTGGAATAGACTTGAACTTATTGACACTAGAAAAGACTTTCTGAACACACCCCTGAATGTTTAGGCATTAAGACCGATGATTAATATGCAGCACTCTATGAAGCTAAAAAACTTCTGTGCAGCAAACGACTCATTCACTGAAGCAACACAACATGGCAGCCTATAAATTGGGGAAAATTTATTTTACCAATTTTACATCTGACACAGGGTTAGTATCTGGAATATAAAGGAGTCACAAATCTGAACATTAAGAAAATAAATTAAACTCAATTAAAAATAGGGTCTAGAAGCTAAGCCATGGTGGTACACACCTTAATACCAGCACTTGAAAGGCAGAAGCAGGTGGTTTTCTGTGGGTTCAAAACCAGCCTGGTCTGCATAGTGAGTTCAGCCAGGGTTTCACAGAATAACCTTGTGTCAAACAAAACAAAACAGAACAAAACAAAACAAAACAACAACAACAAAAAAACCCAAAACCAAAAAACAAAACAAACAAAAAAAACCAAGCAAATGAACAAACAAAAATATATAAATAAACAGAGCTCTTAAGTAATGAAGCACAAACAGCTGGGAAACACTTAAAAGTGTTCAATATCCTTATCCATCATGGAACTGTAAGTGAAAACTATGTTGAGATTTCATCTTACCCTAGTCAGAATGACCAAGATTAATAAAACATGAGAGCATTGTATGCTGGTGAGGTTTCAAGGAAGGGAAATACTTATTCATTGCTAGTGAGAGTGCAAACTGGTACAGCCACACAGGAAATTAATGTCGTGGTTCCTCAACAAGCTGAAAATTGATATACAATGATACAGGTATGACATTCTATGGCATATACCCAAAAGACTGCATCTACTTACTACAGAGACGCATATTCATCCACGTTCATTGCTAGTCTATTCATAACAGCCAGAATTTGGAAACTATTCCTGATGGTACATTGCGATACCTATCTCTGATCAGTGCATCTCTGAATCCTTATCAGAGAAGCTTCTTCTTACAGCAGCTGGTAATTAACAGAGACCCAAACCTGGACAATGCAGAGAGCAAAAGACTTCAGAGCACTCGGGAATGCAGAGGAAAGGGAAGGCAGACAGATTGTAAAAGCCAGAGGTAGGAAGGTAACTCCAAAGAAACTGTGTTTTATAGACCAAAATGTGCTGATGAATGTATAAATCAAAGAAACACTGATAGCATGCCCTAGACCTACCCAAGTTTAGAGCAGGCAAAATCTAAGCCTGAGATGGGACATTCATACAATGTCCCATCCTAACAGAGAAGGTCTTTGTGACTGATAGTTGCTTGGAAATGAAAAACTGAGTTTTCTGTTGTAACACAGGGTGTAGCAACCACACCCCAGGTGAGGTAAAATGATCAGGGATAGCTGGCCAACATTATATGTGTGTGTGTATTTGTGTGTGTGTGTGTGTGTCTGCTTTTTTCTGTGTGCAATGTGTTTTTGTTCTTGTTTGTTTTGTTGGTGTTGTTTTGAGAAAGAGGAATAATATGAAATAGGTGAATATGGAGCAGGGCTGGAGGGCATCTGGGATGTGCTCATGGAAGGGAAAGAAGATCATGAAAATACAGTGTGTGAAAAAATTGAAATTAAAACAAAAAGAGACCAAAAAAAATCCAACTCTCTAATGGCCGAAGAAGTGCACAAAGTAGGAAAGATATCCCCAAGCTGGGAATCAGAGATTGTAAACAATCTATGAAGCAAATTGAAACTGTGAACAAGTTGGCAACTTTAATCTTATATGTGATAAAGTAGACTTCAACCCCAAAACTAATCAAAAGATCCACAGAGGACAACTACATATTAGTAAAAAGAAAAAATCATAAATATGCCACTATAATAAACATTTAGACAACAAATCATTTGCTATTAGTTTCATAAAACAAATGATAAAAGAATCATAGACCACACAGTTCCTAAAACAATAGTAGAAGAATTCAGATTTCCTTCATACCTGGATATACCTTATAGAACTGAAGTCAGAAAAGAATCCTAAAGGCTGATTTATAGCATAGATCAACTGTATTTAATATAAATAAAAAATCTTCCACTTCACAGATAGGGGATAAATATTCTTTTCCACCCCACATGTATCTTCTCTAAAATTGAGTATATTATAGGCTACAAAGCAAGACTTATCAAATATCAAAAGTAAATTGAAATAATTATAACAATCTTTCAGATCATTAAGCAATAAAACTGGAAATCTCCAGTAAGTGTAACCTCAGAAACTACAGAGGTGCTTGATATGCTTGGGGGTTAAACAATATGCTTTTGAATTAAAAGCATGTCATTAAAGAATGCAGAGAGAACTTTTATTTTTTAATTCCTGGAGCCAAATGAAAGCGAAAGAACAAACTACCAGAGCTTCTAGAATATAACCAAAGCAGGACTAATGCAAACTTTGGTCTTCCCAATTAAAAAAAAAAAAATCAGAGAGATCTCATTACCTAATGATGTATCTCAAGGTTCCAGAAAACCAAGAAGGGCTCAGCGGGTAAGGACACTTGCCACCAAGCAGGACTACTTGAATTTAATTCCCAGGACCTATATCATAGAAAAGAACTAGCTCCCACAAACTGTCCTATGACTTCCACATGGGTACTAAGATACCCAGGCACCCCACCCACATACACACAGAAATACAAATACACACACTAAATAAATTAAACATAGTTTTAAAAGCATTCAAAGTCCTTCGCCATGAGAAAAATGCAAATTACAACCACTTTTGTAGTCTGCGTGGGGTAGTCTATCTCACCCCACGCAGAATTCCTACCCTCAAGAAAACAATCCCTGTGGAGAATCTGGAGAAAGAGGAACCTTTATTTATTGCTAATGAAAGCGTAAACTGAATGTAGCCACTAGGAAAATCAGTGGTAACATTTCTCAAGCAGTTAATACAACCCAGTTATGCTACTCCTGAGTATATATACTCAATGGCTCCTATATCATATCAGAGATACTGATATTCTTTTTTTTAAATTGCTCTCTATTTGTAATAGCAAGAAACTACAATCAGTAGAAGAAAGAAAATTTCTTTTCCTTGTTGCTCAAAAACAGCATATGAGAGAAAAGATAACTTGGCTCTCAATTCCAGGTTAAAGTTCAACAAGAGCAGGAAATGAAGTAACAGAAGCTTTGGGAAGCTGGGGACATTTCATGCACATGCAAGAGCAGAGCAAAGTGAACTAATGCATGCATGCAGTGCTCAGCTTGCCTTCTCCATTGTATGTAGTCTAGGATCCAAATGCTCCCGCCCACAATTAAGCTGTGTCTTCTCACATAACTCAAGGATGAATAAAACCCCTCATTGGCTTTCTCAGAGGCTAATCTTCATCTAGATAATTCCTCACAGGTGTACCTCCCAGTTGTTGAGTGACAATTACCACTAGCCATTGCAGTCATATAAGGACTAGGGTTTGGAATGGTGGTCAAGTATGCTTTTGAGGACCTCCAAACAGAGGAGAGTATTGCCATTGAAACTGGTTGCTCATCCAGACTAGATAACACGACCCTACTGATGAAGAGAACACAAACCTCTTTTGCAAGTGATAGGAAAATCAAGCTGGAACTGAACTGGAATCTTCTAGCTGACTCTTGTACTGCCGGAGATGTTATATGACCACCAGGGTAGAACAGGAATCAACAGTGTTACTCATTGGTAAATCTAGAGTGTTACAGAATGCACCTTCCAGGCAAGTTTGTACTGATTGGTACAACAGTGGGATTAACCAACCATTCCATGCTTAGATTTGAGGCCTGCTCCTTCAGAGAGAATTCATGCCTTGTACTGGAAACTCAAATATTCATGACTGGGGAGGTCGTAGACACCAGGGATTGCTTACTACTGTTATATTGTAAAATGGGCATGACTTACACAGCCTTCTAAATGTTTATATTTACACACTTAGATAGGTGTTCTTCTCAGCCTTTGATCAGAGACAATCCTTTTTGCAACAATGTGTGTAAATGAAAAGACTCTTGGCTGCTCAATGAGCTGAAAATAAATCACTGGTGCGTGTTCAGCTCTAAAGGGGACACCAATATCACCCTTTCAGGGACCAGTAAACCTTACAGAAGAGGTTACAGAAAAGCATATAAGAAGCAGGTGATGAGAAGGAAGGGTGTGAAGCACTGTCTCTTTGGTATGGCAGATGCTGCAATTATTAACTCACTGCAGCTGTGGTTCTCTGCACTGGGCCTCTCAATATTCAGTCAGAGCTAGTGGAAAGGATCATAGGACCATGCCCTCCCTGGAGAACTATTGATCATTGATGGATACTGGAAGGACTGTCATTGTCTTCAGTAGTATCATCATTAGTGGGCCCCATGCTCCCATGGATGATAGAGCCACAAGCGTGCACACACGACAGCCTTGATTCACTTGTGCCACAAAACTAAACCAAAAGGACATGGCAGAAAGAAGTGGACTTGTAGGAAGGAAGAGATGGAGAGTGTGAGAGGAAATGAGAATATAGGTTGTATGTTTAATCAGAATGCATGCATGCAATTGTCAATGAGTATGTGTTATTAAAAAAAAAACAAGAAAGGAATCACAAAGATCCTGTTACTTTTGTATGCTAGTTAAAATAATTTTAAAAGCACCTCGACATATTTGTTTACTTTATATAATTTTACAATTCAGCATATATAAGAATGAAGGAATAAAATATATACATTATACAACCACACTACAAGGAAATAGAGTGCAAATGTACTGTGCATGGCATGTAGGATGTGAGCCTCATTTGAAGCTGGAAGATCCCATGTTGGCATTCCTCTAGCAATGGTGACTCCAACCCTTGTTGCCAAGTTCCTCCTTCTTTTCTTTTCCTCTCCTCCTTTCCTTCTCCTCCTCCTTCTACCCACCATACCTTATTTTCTTTGCAGTCTTTCTGTCTACATTAATAAAAAGATGATGAGAGCAGCATACTTTCTTTGGCTAAAACTGTATATTTACTGTCCAGTGCATTTTTTTTTTTTTTTACTCTTGTGCTTCTCATGTCTGATGAGCTGCCAACTTCCAGCTCTGTAAGTATCTTCTGTATTTGTTTCATTATCTTCCTAGTCATCTGCTGTGTGAACTTTACCCTAATAATCCTTGTCCTGCAGAATCTGGAGCAGGCTTGTCAGTGTCAGGTCTCTCACATCTTCATTCTTACCCTGCTCCAAATTGATCTTCCTTCTGAACTCTCACATGTGACAACAAAGTCATTTAAAAACTAGTCTAGGGAATGTCTAGAATTGCAATATCCTGTTGGCAGGGTTTTCCTTCGATGGGTGTGTAGTGCTCTTCTCTATCTTTTCATATCAGTTTGTGTGTTCTTTAAAGTCCACAGACTCTTTGGGTTTGGTTTGGAGTCCATTTTGTCAGATATTAAAATGGTGGTTTTGTTCTTTCAATCTACCATTACCCAACACTACAGAAAAGAAATACAAAATAAGGACCCACAAAACAACAAAGGAAGAAATTCAAAGAGTCAAAACAAGTATTATGCTAAATTTGTCAAGAAGCATATGAAAACGAAGGCTTTGTGAGATTTCTGCATCGCTTTTTGGCAAGGTTTCTGGACAATTATGATGTATTTCCAATTTATTTCAATTTACTACTTTATCAGCTTTACTGGAATGTTTTGTACCCTCAGAACGTTTCAGAATTATACCCACATGTCAACAAATGGAGCATTACACCGGTTTTTTTTTTTAGTGGAGAATCTGACCCCAAGTCAGATTTGCTGTCCCTCCAACTTTACATTTCCCTCTTCAATTTCTACCACACTGTACTCTATTATATACAACTTAGACTCAAACATACAATTAGAAATTCCTTGTAGGTAAGGGTCATATCTCATTAGCTTCTCTATTTCCTCTACAGAATGAAATAAAAGAGATTGCATGTTGTGGGTGTTTAATAAATATTTGCTGAATGAAATAAGGAAAGGAAATAGCTCCAAATTAAATAATCCTAGAAAATTACCATGTTGCTGCAAGACATTGTGGGTTTGTTTTTTCTGTCTGCCCCTCCCTTCTATACAAGACTGAGTCTTCTATAAAGCTTTGCTGCTTTTGTTTCCACTTGGATGCTAAATATCTCCCTTGATATATCACTTGTAACCCATAATCTTCAGAGAGTTCCTTTGTTGCTGGTGACGCTCGGCCCTTAAGAGTAGTTGTAAGAATCCTTTTACCAAGAGGGAAAATGTTGCATCTCTGCCTTACTTGTTTTCCTTATTTTGTGTCTTCCCCTCGTCCCTCCCTCTAGTACCTGTAATCAGTTACTCGGGCAGTTATAGTTATACATCGCCGAGTCCATGGTGATTGTAGAATTCAAAACCCCTTAAGTTAATGCTACAAGAAAGTGCACATAACAGTTTGTGTGTTCCGTAAAGTTCACAGACACTTTCTCTTTTTTCCCCCATTTTTTATTAGATATTTTCTTTATATACATTTCAAATGCTATTCCGAACGTTCCCTATAAACAAAATACCCATAAAAGGAGTTACAGAGACAAAGTTTGGAGCTAAGACGAAAGGATGGAGTATCCAGAGACTACCCCACCCGGGGATCCATCCCATAATCAGCCACCAAATGCAGACACTATTGCATATGCCAGAAAGATTTTGCTGAAGGGACCCTGCTATAGCTGTCTCGTATGAGGCTATGCCAGTGCCTGGCAAATACAGAAGTGGGTGCTCACAGTCATCTATAAGATGGAACACAGGGCCCCCAATGGAGAAGCTAGAGAAAGCACCCACAGACACTTTCAACTTGTATAGACTAACATATGCATACCAAGGATAAACATGGATAATAGAATGAAGAAAGAAGTCACTGTTTAGGAATGAGAAGCTATTCAGAAAACTAACACAGGAGCAACTCTCTGACACTGGATGTTGCCACTTAGGGAAGGAGAGGTAATAGCTCTGTCATCCTTGTTACTCAAGGACTCAGTTGGACTATTAGAACTATTCTGTTGAAGAATTATGTAGTTAGGACAATACAATAGCTCCCCAAAGCAAATTCTTTAAATTGTACTGTAGTTCACTGACTGCCAACAATGAACACTGTTGAGAGGTTGCTTTGATTGATAGCTGTTAGACTTAGTGATATTATCCTTCTTGTGACAAAACTGCACCTTGGATTTAATTTTTTTTATTAAAATTCCCGAAAATTAAGAACAAGACCAGAGAGTTACTTTTGTTTCTCTTTTTCTGTATTAAATTAAGTTTTGGGGACCATCCAACGATTATCAATGTTGATCTTATACTTCACCAGAAGTGAGATTATTTTTTTTTCTTTTCTTCTCTTTCATTTCCATTTTCTTTTTTTTTTTTTTTTTTTTTTTTTTTGGTTTTTCGAGACAGGGTTTCTCTGTATAGCCCTGGCTGTCCTGGAACTCACTTTGTAGACCAGGCTGGCCTCGAACTCAGAAATCCGCCTGCCTCTGCCTCCCAAGTGCTGGGATTAGAGGCGTGCGCCACCACCGCCCGGCTTCCATTTTCTTTATCTGAGTACTCTGTATTCTGTGGCTGATTCACTTCTCCAGCATCCCTCTCCTTCCTTCCTTCCTTCCTTCCTTCCTTCCTTCCTTCCTTCCTTCCTTCCTTCCTTCTTTCTTTCTTTCTTTCTTTCTTTCTTTCTTTCTTTCTTTCTTTCTTTCTTTCTTTCTTTCTTTCTTTCTTTCTCTCTCTCTCTCTCTCTCTCCCTCCCTCCCTCCCTCCCTCCCTCCCTTCCTTCTTTCTTTCTCTCTCTTTCTTTCTTTTTCTCCCTCCCTCCCTCCCTCCCTCCCTTCCTTCCTTTCTCTCTCTCTTTCTTTCTTTCTTTCCCTCCCTCCCTTCCTCCCTCCCTCCCTCCCTCCCTCCTTCCTTCCTTTCTCTCTCTCTCTCTCTTTCTTTCTTTCTTTTCCTCCATCCGTCCCTCCCTCCCTCCCTCCCTCCCTCCCTTTCCTCCCTCCCTCCCTCCCTCCCTCCTTCTTTCTTTCTTTCCTTCCTTCCTTCCTTCCTTCCTTTTTCCATTTTTTTTTTTTACACAGTGGAAAGCTCACAGTTATGATTTACTTGTACATTATGGAAAGTTCCCAAAGTTGAGCCTTTGTTGGCACTTGAGGCACCTTGTGCTCAGGTAAAGATGTGCTTGCCTAACAGAACTATGGAGTCATGGTGACATTTGGGATCAGCTCTTATCCTGTAGTTAGAACATGAAACTCAAGTGTACCTGTAGACTCATAAAGGCAACTAGGGATTGTTTTGAAGCAAAGATAGTTGAAGTGAAGGGTTTGTACATTATGTAGTCACAGATATTGCAGCAATATAGAATATTTTCTAGTAAGATCTGGGTGTACTTTCCTTGAAGAAGAAGAAAAAAAAAAAAACAAAACCTTGAACTAGTGCAGCTCTAAGTTTCCTAGAGGAGAAAATGGTTTCCTGGTATGAGCCCCTGAGTGATGCTGAAGGGCTTGCACTGCTGGAAAGAGATGTCTTAAATGGTACCTTTCAATTATTGCTTTAGTAATTATAACGTAATTCTTTTGAAATGTATGTGTCCTTAAAAAACAGAACAAAGTTGGGCTAAAAATCCTTTTAGTGATACAGTTTATACTTGATCATATATGGAGATTCAAATTCAGTCCTAGTACCAAAAATATGTACATACGTACATACATACATATATACATACATACATATATAAGTAAATAAATACAATA
This sequence comes from Mus caroli, assembly GCF_978045245.1. Taxonomy (NCBI): domain Eukaryota; kingdom Metazoa; phylum Chordata; class Mammalia; order Rodentia; family Muridae; genus Mus; species Mus caroli. The sequence continues at coordinate 75,010,056 of NW_028227266.1, forward strand.
GATTTATCTCCATGTATTTATCTTTCCTGTATTACTGAAAATATTTTTAATTCTTTGAGAATTTCATACATTATTTTTGACCACATTCATTCCTCTCCTCCATCTCCATCCAGATGTACTGTCCATTCTATAATAGCCCAATGTGGGTCCTCGGATGAGTTTTAAAAATAAATCCATAGAGTCCAATTACTGATGCTTATATACTCTTGTGTGTAAGACCATGTATTGGAATGTGGTCAACTTTCTCGGGCCTATATTTCTAAAGAAAATCACTGTACTCTTTTTATACTTATCAATTACCAAACAGCTCATTAGCTAGGGACTTTATAACCAGAACACTCAGCTGGATAAGTGATTATTTTTAATCATTCAGAACTATGAATTATGACTGCCATCACTATGAAAGTTATCCAGAAGGGATGACTCTCCAGGTTGGGACCAACTTGATTTCTCCACGTTCCATGACTCAACTGTGTGGTATCAAGTTCTAGGTTTCTACTTTCTTAAAGGCTAATTTATTCATACTGGTACTAATTAAAAATATCCTCTTGAGCTTGGGAAGTTCAAGACACTGACAATTTAAAGAAGGATATTATAATTTTATAACAATATCCTCCTTATTTATTTTTGTGTTCATGTAGATGTGTATCTGTGTTGTGTATGGTTATGAACTTGCCACCATGTTCTCATTGAGGTTAGGAGACAGCTTGTGGGAGTCAGTTCTCTCCTGTCATGTCATATCATGGGGCTTGGCAGCAGGTCCTCTACCTACTGAGTCTGCCCAGGATACTTCAATGTTAATCACTGCTGTGCTTTCATTATGAATCATAAAAAACAAAAGTTTTAAAACTACTCATGCTTTCAGAAATTTTAACGTCTATAGTGTTGCTAACCTAGAGAGAAACATTCATCAAAACTCTTGGACCTTAGGCATAGAGCACAGGCTGTTCTTGGTCCATGCCTCATCATAACCCAGACTTATCTGCAGTCTTTCCTTATCTGTGGTAACATTAGTTTTGTAGTTCACTTCTCTTTGATTTTGTTTATGCTGTTTTCTCTGGTTAGAATATCCTTACCCAATTTTTGTTATCCAGGCAACTTGAATTCACTCATTAATACTCATGTTAGGAGTCTTCTTTTTCTTTCTTTACCTGTGGTGCTTTGAATAAAATGCCCCCCCCCTCCGGGCCCATAGGGAGTGGTACTACTCTGAGGTGTGGCCTTGTTGGTGTAGGGAGGTGTGTTACTATGGGCTAGGCTTTGAGATGTTAAAAGCTCAAACCTGGCCAGCCTGCCACAGTCTATCTTCTGCCACTTCTGCTGCCTGCCAATCCAGGTATAAAACTCAGCTCTTTCTCCAGTACCATGTCTGCCTGCCTGCCTGCTTCCAGACATGATGATGATGGACTAAACCTCTGAACTGTAAGCCATCCCTAGTCAAAAGTTTTTCTTAATAAGAGTTGCCATTGGCATGGGGTCTCTTCACAGCCATAGAACGACTAAGACGCTACCTCATCATGCAAAGGAACTTACAGTCTTCTCAGGTGTTTCTGTTACTCTCTGCGCACTCTTCCACCATAGATAGCTCTTGCCATATCATAGTGAGACAGTTGGATGTCTGCCTCTCCTGCAGTGTGTGCCTTTCTCACATCTTCTTTGTCCTCTCAACTTAGTACAGTGACTGGTATAAAAACTCTCAACATTTTCAGCTAAATTTGTTGTTAAGAGATAGAAAACTAGGCATCAGTAGGTCAGCTTATCTTAATGGGATGCTGCTGGGTACGGAATTTCTCTCATTTTCCTTATTCTGACTTTATGCCGATTAAAAATACCATTTAGTATCATCCCTTTTCTGTGAGAATGATGCACATCTCCCAGGCTCCTTTGCAATTAGGTTGACAAAATATAATGTTAAGTGAGGCTCATAAGAATTATGAGCATGATTGTCACTGTTCACATCATAATTTTGTTAAAGAATATGTGTCTATATATTTTTTTAATTTTTAGTTCACTCTTATTCTACCATGTGTACTTTAGGATATACCCATCAACTTACCTGAAAATCTCATGGCCTAAGGTAACTGAAGTATATTCTCAGTTTCAGAGGATGGAGTTGGGATGGACAATCCTGTTTCTGAGTCTGTCATTAAGTGTCAGTCAAGCTGGATCAGGCATCTGTCACAGTCTTCTCAAATGGCCCCTCCCAGAAATGACGGATCTTGTTGTCAAGGTCACACATAAAGCTGTTAAAAGCCTTTCTCTCTGGATTGTGGAAGGAGTTCAGACATAACCCTGAGTAGGCTTGCCTCGGAGAGAAATACTTAAGAGCAAGCAAGAAAATATGCATTCTGTTTGCTGTTGTCATCCAGACCAAAACAAAGATGATGCCAATTTTGAAGAGACAAGGCATGAACACTAGGAAGCAGAGATATTAGAAGCTATATTGGAAGCTGGTTACCATAGGTGCCAGGGGTTGAGGTGGGATATAAACACAGTAGATGCTTGGACCATGAGGTATTGGGTAAAACAGACTTTCTGACCCACATCCTTTGTTAAATTATCAAGACAAAGTTCTGAAGAAATTGCTCTGTGGTTAAGATTACAGACATCTTTCACAGAGGATGGTGATCTAGTTCCCAGCACTTGCATGAAGCCTCTCACAAGTCTGCTACTTCATCTCCAGAGAATTTTTAACATCCCCTTCTGGCCTTTGTGATGCACATGACCCCTCAAAAGCACACACACAGAAATAGTTTTTTAAATCCAAAAAAGGAAATAATACATGTATGCAGTCTGAGACAAGGAAAATTCAGGGCTTATTTGCTATTGTGGCAGGGAATTGTTATTCAGACCAAACCTTATTTTAGTGGTTTAAATGAGAATAGGCCCTGTGATGGTTTGAGTATGCCCAGCCCAGGGAATGTCAGCATTTGAAGGTGTGGCCTTGTTGGAGTAGGTGTGCCACTGTGGACTTGGGTTTCAAAACCCTCATTCTAGCTGCCTGAAAGTGAGTCTTCTCTTAGCAGCCTTCAGATGAAGATGTAGAACTCTCAGCAGGAAATGTAGAACTCCTGCACCATGCTTGCCTGGAATCTACCATGCTCCCACCTTGATGATAATGGACTGAACCTGTGAGCCAGACAAGTCGTCCTTTTAAGAATTGCCTTGGTCATGGTGTCTGTTCACAGCAATGGGAACCCTACCTAAGACAGAAGTTGGTACCAGGGATTGGGGTATTGCTGTGATGGGCCTGACTGTGCTTTTGTTTGGAAGGATGTAGATTTGGGGACTTTGAATTTGGAAAGCAGTAGACTGCTTTAAGTAAGGCTTAATGGGCTGTCCTACTAAGGATATGGAAGAGATTGGTGTTGAGGGTAATTTTAACTGTAGAAGCCTGGTTCTAGAGGTTTCAAAGGAGAAGAATTTTAATATGTGGCCAAGAGTCTGTTCTTGTGATATTTTGGTGAAAAATGTGGCTGCTTTTTGACAATGTCTGAAGAGTCTACCTGAGGCTAAGGTAGAGATTTATTTGCTTTTGTTTTTGTTTTTCTCCTTTCTCCTTTGTCTGATTTCTTTTCTTTGTTTGTTTGTTTTGTCTTTTGAGACAGGGTTTCTCTGTGTAGCCCTGGCTGTCCTGGAACTCACTCTGTAGACCAGACTGGCCTCAAACTCAGAAATCCCCCTGCCTCTGCCTCCCGAGTACTGGGATTAAAAGTATGAGCCACCACACCTGGCTTGAGGTAGAAATTTATATTAATTGTATTGACAAAATAAGTCTCCAAAGAAGCCCCCCCGAGATTTTGTTCTCTGGTTAAGTTTCATAAAGAGCATTTTGAACACAAGCATAGCAAGTTTGGAAAGGAAAAATATAATATATGGTTTGAATATTAAAGGGGCATCAGGAAGTGAAATGGAGCTGAATCCTGTCTTCAGTTGAATTAAGGGAGTGGTGACCTTGGGGCAAGATCCCATCCACCTAAATTTAGTTCCAGGCATGGTGGTTCATACCTTTAATCCCAGGAGTCAAAACCAGACAGATCTCTGAGTTCAAGGCCATCCTGGGACAGAGCAAGTTCTAGATAAAGAAAAACTTAAATCCAGGAGTGGTAGTGGACACATTTAATCCCAGGAGACAGAGAATGCAGTTCAAGGTCAATCTAGAGACCAAATTCCAGGACAGTCAAGTTTAGGCAGTGAAGGATTTGGAAAAGAGTAAGCTGGTAACAGAACAAGGGGGTCATGTTCCAGCTCCAGTAAACAACAGAATTTGGCAGTTTAGGCAAGAAACTTTTGCCTTAGAGTCCAGAATAGAAGGAACTACTTCAGCAATTGATGCTGGTTAGCTGGAGCAAAAAAAAAAAAAAAAAAAAAAAAAAAAAAAAAAGAAAAAAAAAATAGCAGTGATTAAGAAGAGACCAGCATCCCTGAAGTGAAATCTGGGAAGTGTTTTTTGAGAAAACAAAGAAGCCTGTGTTCCAGAAATGCCAAGGTTGTTCTGTGTCCTGCACTTGACTTGATAATGTGTAAGAATCACCCAAGGGGTACTGGTTTTGAAGGTATGAGAGATCATGCAAAGAAGCTGAGGCTTGACACCATGAAGAGAGCCTATGAGAGATAATTGGTGAAGTACAATAGAAACTAGTTACAGTGGAAGACCCCAGTATTGGTGTTGGAGATGCCAGTACCATGGGATGATCACCAGAAATAGCAGCAGCAGTGGTGTGGAGTTAACCAGAGCCTACAGTTTTACAGAGGGGAGAGCTGGAGAAGTGATACAAGCCCTTTTGAGAAGCCCAGAAGATCATGTGTGGATCCCAGACATTGGAACAAGAAGCTGCTGTGACATTGAAGTTGCCTTGGAAAGCCCAAGATGTTAAAGATGCCACAGCCATGGTATATCTTCTAAGGAAAGCGCATAACAGGAAGTGGAACCAGCCCAGAAGAAAGAAGTTTGTTGGAGTCAGCAAAGATGGGAAAGGAACTGGAGATTCAGAAGACTGCTTTGACATCAGACATGGAGATGTCGAGTTTAGAGTTTGCCCAGCTGGTTTCCTGTCTAGCTTTGGGAATTACAGTTAAATGATTGGATGAATCTCAGAAGATACTTTGGACTTTTAACATTGTTGAGACTGCTATAGATAATGGGCACTTTTGAAGTTGAACTAAATGTATTCTGAATTATGATATGTTTAGGTATGGCCCCCACAGACTCATGTTTGAACAAACCTATGGAGGCCAGGGAGTTGAATGTGATGGTTTGAGTATGCCTAGCCCAGGGAGTGGCTTACTCAATTTGAAGTGGCTTACCTATTTGAAGGTGTGGCCTTGTTGGAGTAGATATGCCACTGTGGACTTGGGTTTCAAAACCCTTATCCTAGCTGCTTGAAAATGAATCTTCTCTTAGCAGCCTTCAGATGAAGATATAGAACTCTCAGCAGGAGATTTAGAACTCCTGCACCATGCCTGCCTGGATGCTACCATGCTCCCACCTTGAGGATAATGGACTGAATCTGTGAGTCAACCAATTAAATATTGTCCTTTTAAGTACATGGTATCTGTTCACAGCAATGGGAACCCTAACTAAGACAGCCACCATAGTCTGATAATTTGAATGCTTGGTGCTCCGTGGTGGAACTTAGGAAGAATTAGGAGGAGTTACCTTGTTGGAAGATGTGTGTTACTTGGGGTTGAGTTTGAGGTTTCTTTAGCCCAGAACTAATGTTTGCAGTTAGTACTCCCACTCTCTTCTTTCTGCTTGTGGATCAGGATTTAAGCTCCCAGCTACTGCTCCAGTGCCATGCCTGCCTGTCTGCCACCATAGTTCCTGCCATGGTGGTCATGAACTCACCATCTGAAGCTGTAAGTCCCAGACAAACTGTTTCTTCTGTAAGTTTCCTTGGTCACAGTATTTTCTCATAGCAATAGGAAAACAACTTCATGTTAGTCTTCATGTTAGTCTGCCTACAGAAACAATTGATGACTAGAAAGACTTTGGTCTTTCAAGACCTTATAGTTATTTCTTCCTTCAAAGCAAGATATTTGTACTGGCTAGTTTTGTGTCAACTTGACACAGCTGGAGTTAACACAGAGAAAGGAGCTTCTTCAGTTGAGGAAATGCCTCCATGAGATCCAACTGTAAGGCATTTTCTCAATTAGTGATCAAGGGGAAAGGTCCTTTGTGGGTGGAACCATCTCTGGGCTGGTAGTCTTGGGTTCTATAAGAGAGCAGGCTGAGCAAGCCAAGGGAAGCCAGCCAGTAAGGAACATCCCTCCATGGCTTCTGCATCAGCTCCTGCTTCCTGACCTGCTTGAGTTCCAGTCCTTACATCCTTTGGTGATAAACAGCAGTATGGAAGTATAAGCCGAATAAACCCTTTCCTCCCCAACTTGCTTCTTTGTCATGATGTTTTGTCCAGGAATTGAAACCCTGACTAAGACAATGTTGAAATCATCTTATTTTCACAAGTTCTTTCATTTGATTGAATGTGAATGTGTTCCCACTGTACTGACAAATTCAGGTATCAAAGATGGTTTAGCAGAGGGCTGGGAAAAGGTCACTGTGCTCCTGATCTGGCACTCTGGACTGATAGGAAATGGACAGTTATTCTCACTCTGAGCAACCACCTACAGGATAATTCTATCTGATGCTTTTCTTTCATAGTGCCTCACAAGACCTTGAATCTTAAATACAACCTACCTTAGAAAGGTGCTGCAATGAGTAACGAAGACAAAGTATCACAGGATTTCTAGAAGAATAAATACTCTACAAATATTATACTTGATTTCTACTGTTGAAGGCAAGTTGCTATCAAAGATTCAATGACAGTGATATACAAATGAGAATAAAAGAACAAAACAGATACTTTGAGGAGTTAGATTATGAAGATCTAATGATGAGGAATTCAATGTAAATTAACTATCAAATCTACATAGTCAAATTAATAACTAAAATCTGTTTAACAAAGTATTAATATTTTTAATGAATCACTATATTTGAAAATAAAGAGAAAGGACAAGGGTCTCCAGGTTACATCAGGTTTTAAGTGGTTTCTGGTCTTACGTTATGTCTAGCAATAATACTTTCAATAACATAAAAAATCCCTAGCCAAAATTATCTAACATTTTTCCCAGTGAGTCAGCTCTCCAGAACAGGCAAAAGCATTTTTGGCAGTACCTATTTTACCTTGAAACTTTCTCTCGTAATGTAACCCTATCCTGACCTTGATTGGCTTATCAAATGAGCTCATTCTCAGAGCTGAAGAAGTGTAGTCTATCAAGAGAAACAGTGTGACAACATGCCAGGACAGCACTGCACACTGTCTAGAGGGCACTGGAGCATTGCCCGTCCCCTCCCTTCACCTGCGCTTCTCCTGTCAAGCTTAGATGATAAAGAAGTTGTGTGAAGCACTACAACATGGATCATTGGCTCTGACAAATCCATATTTGAGATTTAGTACTGCCACTTTCTGTGTAACTGAACTTTCAGACTGGTTAAAATTGTATTTTTCTCATTTGCTAAACATTTACTAATTTCTGGATTATAATTTGATTGTTGGCATTTAAACATACACGAGTGGAGCCTAGCTAATGGGTCTTGAGGTCATAGTATTTAATAAATGGTCTTCATCTTTCTTTAGTGTGAGAAAAGGAATGGGGGATAAAGGTATCAATCATACATGTTACATGTTACTGACTGATCAATCCCAATGAGTCATTACTTATGAAAGCTAGTACCTCTAGCAGAGCAGGGAGCTCCAGAGTGCTGGAACAAGCAACAGTGGGCTTATCTTTCACCAGAGAAAGAGCATCAGAGGTGGTGGTTTTGAACGTGAAGAGCTTAGTGAGACCTCAGTGAATTTAAGTGTTAGCATGGGGAAGTTTCAAGCAGAGCTAAAAATGCTGTATGATGAAAATTCTTCAACTATATTAATTATCATCTCCCACTAAAATCCGTAAAAGAATCAGGAAGCTGAAACGTTTTGTGTTTCATTTTTAGATTAAGCACCATACACTTGATCTTACTACCTTTGATTTTCAGGTAAGTTGATATACATACCCTAGAATTCCCATGGTAGGACAAGAGTAAACTTGGGGAAAGGTATTGTGATTTTTCCTCAGCCCAATATGTGACAAACATGCTCATGATGGCTGGGTCTTCTCTAATAATATCACATTTTATCAACCTAACTGAAGTAGAGGCTGGGAGTAGAGTTGTAACTTTGCAAGTGCGACCTCTGGGATACAAAATGTACTGTAGAAAATGGCTACATTACATATGTGTGTACTATCTCACAAATAGAATTTGCCTTCACTTTTACTGGCTAGATCCTTAAGTGCCAATGTAGTATAACTTTATTGAATCAACATATTATAAATAATTATTTAGAACATTATCAATGGTAGACCAAATGACTAACTGCAACTGCAATAAACAAGCAGATGATCAAACAAATAAGACATAATGCAACAAGAATAATCTGTGAGAAAAAAAACAGGTAATCTATAATTAGGAAGAATTTTCATGGAGAAACAGAAAAGCAATGTCAAGTAGACAATACCAAGGGGATGCATAGATGGATCTGATACAGAAAGGGAGAGTAATTTGGCCAACTCCATTTTACTTATTTCTTTTAGGAAAACCCTCTGTTAAGGAATGGGCCGAGAACAGAGGCCTGAAAGAGCCACATAGATCAAGATGGGAAATGGCAGCAGAAGATGGCTACAAACCCACTGGAAGTAAAGAAACAAAACATAATGTTAATTAGTATTTACTATTTTCCAAAAAAATATGTTCTCATGTTGTTCTTTTCATCAGGAGAAAGGCTTCATATATTATTTGTGTTATGACTTTTACAAGGCAGCTAGTATCAGCTTCAGTTTATAATTAGCAAAGGCTAGATGAGGAGATTTCAGAATTTGATAGTGGACACACAAGCAGCAAGAAGCAAGTCTAGGTGATTGTTCATTGTTGGAATGCTTTGCTCTTTCTATATTGAGGCAATGACAGGGAGATTTGAAATTTCCCAAGTGAAATAATATCATTCAGATAGGGGAAGAGTGGCAGAGAATTGAGCATTTTCCTGGGGATTTAATATTTGAATGAATAGAAATATCTTTCCATCCAGGTTTTTTTCTCTAGGAACAATGGCTAAAGATTATATCTAATTTACTTATTTTAGTGTTATGAAGACTTTTCCTTCTTATGCACATCAATTTTATAAATATAATATTGCTCAAATATATCAGTTAAATATGTAGATGAGTGGACTTGTTTATACGATATAGAACCTTACCACCTACTGCTTCCTAGGACTTAAAGTTCCATAATTAGACATGCATATGACTTTCTGCTGGAACACAAACACTCATCAACTCCCATTTACAGTAATTGTACCTTTTTGTGAATGACTTTGTCATTTGTTTCCAGGAAACTGCTTTCTATCTCTGCAAGGAGCATCCTTATAATGAAGTGGGGACATAATGTTGGTGAAAGATTGTCAGGATGAAAAAGAAGAGGCTGGACAATCAAGACTTTGCTTTTCTGCTTAGACAGTATTCTGCTATATCATTTTACAAAAGGACATTGTCAGAGAATGGACTTCTAGCTAATGGCAATACATTTGTAAGTTCAACAAGGTTGATATTTTTCAAGTAGTCAGCTACATGAAAGTGTACATGTTGTATGGAACTGAGGGTCAGTAATTAGACCTGCTGCCTGTACTGCCTTATGCTTCCTTCGCATGAGTGGAATCCCTTTGTTTATGCCACATGAGTGGTGTCACCTCTCCTGATACCCTAAGTAGAGCTATTTGTACCTTGAGGCAATAAAGGTAATTCTTGTTCCAATCCATTTTGCAGACTTGACAGTGACATCAAAGATCACGAAGTCTGTAAAGCAATGACAGTGCTCATTTGTTTAAATGTCAAACCCAAACCTCTCCAACTTTCAGGAACTATGTCAGTAGTGTAGGAGTTTCAGTTCCCCCAGAGGAGATTTCAATGTTATTCAGGTGTAATTCACTCCCTGGGGAAATAGCTGTCAGTGTCTACAGAGTAGAGTTCCTTGGGTTCATCTTTCTTTTAAGCTGAATGGAAGTGTTTCAAGACTCCAGGCTGTGGACAATGCTGTCTTCGTTGACTCTATGAAGTAGCCTCAGTGATGTTTCTCTTCCCCCAACCAGCAAATATATATGTCTGAACTATGTAACCAGGCTGCAAAGACTCTGCAAGAGAAGGTCTATGAAATGCAAACAGGAATAACATCAAAAAAGAACATTTCTCAAACACATTAAGCCTGAAATGAAACTGGGAAGGAAATGGTGAAGGTTTATAACTATTTCTTCTTTAAAAAAAAAAAACAAAAAACCCCACCACTTTTCTTGAATTTAAAAGCAGTAATATCTCTTCCTAGACAGTTGGGTTGTTGTTGTTGTTGTTATTGTTGCTTTTGCTGAAGTGAATCATAGTGGTACTTTGCTGGCAGCGTATGTAGATGCAGAAGAGAAAAGGAAGCTTTTTGCAGACAACCCCGAACAGAGAATCCATTGTGTATAAGCTTTCTAGCTCTAGAGTAGAATTACAGTAGCAAAGTCTGGATCTGAGGTCAGAAAAAAATGAGGCTGGATATGAATCATGTCCTCTAATAAGCGTTTGTTGTTTTTTTTCTTTCAGTGTACTTTATTTTAAGATTTAAGTAAGAGAACATGTGTCAAGTGGTCTTGCAAAAGTAGATACTCAGGGCACATGTTCAGTTTCTGCCACTCACTTAGCAATAAGTACGTGCCACATGCGGTCAGCGCTGCTGAGCTCAGAGTGCTCTGTGCATAGCCTATAACTGTAGATGGCAAGGTGGAGACCAGAAGATAAACCATTCTTCTAACAAGAGGCTGAATCATATCCATTCACCTGTCCCTTCACTTTCATTGTATCCTAAGAAGATTCTCTTTATTTTTAATCTTTAAAAAAAATCAAAAAAGTCAAATATCCTAAAATAACAAAGGGCAAGCTAACGTTGTTGGAGATTTCTAGTCTCAAGACTAATAGTCTCCCTAATGAGCCCCTCTCCGTCAGGAACTGTCAGCTTGTCTACACTATGACTTCGAAGAGAAGGAAAAAGCATTGGTTGTGATGGATAGCCTGGCGAGTTCTTTACTGCCCTTCATTTCAGTTACAACCTTTGGTTTTTTTACTTCCCAGCTTCCCAGCCTCTTTCCTTTCACTCACCTCTCCGCCTTATTGGGAAGGAAGCACTGTCTCCAAGCTGCCTGCCTCCTCCTGTCATTTTCAACAGACTTCCTCCACACTGCCCTCTGCATTTGAAAAGCCTCCTGTTCTCCATTCATCAAGGTACATGCTCCTTCCATTCACAATTTAAGCCCTAGCTCTCTGGAGAAGCTCCGTGTCTTGAAAGCGATTCCCCATTCTGTCCTAATAAATCCATCACCACAGTCCCTATAGTTTCCTTACCCCTCACTTGGTCCCTCAGACATGGTGGTGGGGAGAATAGTAATGAGAGCGCAAGAGAACCTGTGTTCTCACAGACCAAGACAGATTCTGACATTAAGCTTAATCTTGTTGTAAGAAAACGAATCAGTTGGTACAAATATTTTTCTGAAACTGATAACAACCACTCGTGTAGGGGTATGCATTGGTTGAATGAATGAATGCATGCATGTATACATGAATGAATGCTTGAATGGATGGTGAGAGTGAGCTCCGGGGTACTTTTTAGGATGCTCCTCCTTCCTCCTGCGGCTCCAGGCACCGCTTCTGTTTAATTCTGCTTTTGCGATTGAGCGCGCTCCTCTGTCTGCCTTTGCCTCCACTCTGCCCCTTCTTTACCACTTCTTAACCCGAGCCTAAGCCTCCTTGCTAAAGGACGTGCCACCGAGCTCACGAAGGCCTTATGACTTCATCAGTTTCTGCGGGTGCAAGTCCTGCCCAGTAAACCCACCCAGCCTCCACAAAAGCATTACAGATTCCCCTACACTCAGCAAATCCACCTGGAGGTCCTTGTCCCTCTCCTTGCGCTTGTGTTCTTGGTTCTCAAACAGAAACAGTTTCCCTCTTTTCTCTGCAAACAAACAGAATAATCCTTCTAGAGATCCCTCCTAGTTTGTAAATTCAGAAAACTTAAAAAAAAAATTATTAGAAACCTCAGCCAAGAGCAGCGACCTCTTTGTTTGCACCCCAGGAGAAGGGAGGGGTCTCCCAGCCTTGCAGCCTGGGCTGAGGGGAGGTGACAACCCTTTTGGAAGGCTGCCCGAGTCCAGACTCACCCAGGACGTTCCCGATGAGAGCCACAACGAACACGATGATATACCCTGCGATCAGGACCCACTCATATTCTTTCGGGTGTAGGTATTCCCTCCACAGGTACCGCAGGAATTCCTCGTCGTCATAGTCCGTGGGGTTTAAAAACGGCTCTTGAGTTTCATTCAGCTCTGAAGCAGATGACCAGTTGCGACGAGAGAGGGAATCCTCCAGTTTGGTGCTGGACATCACGGACTGGTCCGGTTCGGCTCAGTGCTGCAAGCTTGTCTCCGCCTGCCCCATGAGCACTGAGGATCCGCGGTGGGAAAGGCTGCGCCGCCGCGACTAGGGGCTCTGGAGCCGGGAATGACGTGAAAAGTTCCTGAGCCAATGCCTCCAGAGCCTTGCGCCCGGCAACTTCGGGCTGCTGCTTCAGTGTCTTTGCAGGGGATTTGCACCAGGAGAAGCTGCCTAAGAGCCAGGGAAATGGCAGGGGAGGTTGCAGCAATGATTCTGGAGCAGAGATCCTCCTTGACCTCAGCTCCAGCTCAATCACTCTTCATTCCAGCACTTAGCTTGCAACCCACAGCTGTACCCAGGGTTGAGGGACAGAGAGATGAAGCTGGAAAATAAAAGTGGGGCGGGAAAGGGTGAGGGGAGTAAAGACAATTACCTTAACCTGTTTCTTTGTGGATTACATGTCCCTTTTCCATCACTTGCCTTCTATTTTACGTGCAATTTCTATACTATACTGGTATGCATAAGCCTGTGGATGTGGCTGGAAGGTCAACGCATGGTTAACGGAAGATCCATTTCTTCGCTTGTCTTAGTGATGCAAACGTAAAAGTAATCATAACCCACTCTAGCCTGGGACAGGCCTACGCAAAAGTCATTCCATCCAACTATTTTAATATTTAATATAGCCTCGCAGTATTTATCATGTGCCAAGTTGGCAATGGCTGAATTGTTAAGGCATTGCCTGCCACTCCTTATCACGAATGAGGAGAGGATCGTTTTTAATTGAAGGCTGTATGTAATCGGGATTTGCACTTTCAAGGGCAAATGTAACAAATCTCAGCAGAACCTACTATTCTGCTAAGTGGACATAGTATTAAACTGACTCCTAATGACTTATTACAGTAATAGATTAATTAATGCATCTCTTAACCCGCACCAGAGGAGATTTCTGTTTGCATTAGATGCTGGTTAATGTGGAGACGCAGAACGGGCCAAGATGCAGAGATTAAGACACTGCATGATGTTTGGCCCTAAAAAGAATACATTATACCATAAGCCCCCCTCCCACAGCTCAGGGATCATTTTGGGAAGAGAAGCCTGGAAGAGCCTAAGAGTCTGAGGCAATCGATGACGGGAAGGAATCAGTGACACTCAGTGTCGTCTGGATACAGTAGAAAAGCTGCACATAGGAACTCACAGTGGTTGTGACAGCATGTTCAGGACCTGTGCAGGTCTAAGCCTGAACAAGCCCCAGCATGGGGAGGGGAGCTGGATACAAAGTACCCATCCCTGTTGATGGTCTACTGACAATTGTTAACTCCTGGGAGAGTCCAGTTTTTTCCCCCCTAAGGGTATATCCTCTGGTTATCTACCACCCTCCAGTGAAGGTCCCTGCATCCAAGAATATCTGAGTTCAAATTAGCCTTGAGGGAATAAAAAAAGTAACAGGAACACGAAGCTGAGTATGCAGGAAAGGCAAGATTGATCTTAGAAAAGTTGGGAGAGGGAGTGGATGGCTCAGAAGAAGTACAAAATTCTCAAAGAACTAACCAAACGATGACATGTCCATGCATACATTTAATTTTACTGGAGTCTTAAGATCATTTATATGCTAACATTATCATTCAAAAAATCATCCATTCTTCCAGAACTGTTGCCTCCTGTGAAATTGGGGACAGGCCTACTATGGACTTAATTCAAATCCACTGATACAAATGTGGTACCTGTTGAGAACTGGTGTCATTCTGTGATATAAATATTTGGTCTTCTTTTCCCTACACTATTCATTTCAACTGTGAAGGCTTGTTGCACCTTTGATTAGATTTATACTTGTTAGTGCCTGGAGATTCCTTGCTATTGGTGATCTATAAACATGGGCTCCATCTGCTATTTCTGAGTCACTGTCATTAGCTGTCATTTTACAGCATTTAACCTGTCTATACTTTATCTTCCTTTTCCAAGTCTTCTACTATGATTAATCATGCCTGTGTGTTACAGTTGTTAGTGGGGAGAAATGAGAATATCTTTACGACACTATTCCAATGTCTGCCTTTGGTTGTAGCAAGTGTAGATTTATCTATGGCCTACGAATGTTCCATTTCCTCTTCTCTCTGCTTTATCAGATACTTTCCTTAAAGTCTGTGTTACTCTAATGCTGTAAAAAATTCCACTGAAACATCCCACTTAAAATATGCTTTCCATTTCTGTAAGCACAGGAGAGATGATGAATATATCAGTCTTTCTTACTGACTGCCCCCCCCCACCTTTTTTTATACCTGCTAACATTCACTTTGAAATCTTTCTGCTGTATATAAGGAAATGTGTCAACACAGTATCAGGAGACAATATTATTTCTGATCTTAAAGTTGCCACATTAAATCCGCTAAATTAGTTAGTATATTTAAAATAATGTTTTATCTTTAAAAACGTGTGGGGGACTTTTGGGATAGCATTGGAAATGTAAATGAAATAAATACCTAATTAAAAAAAGTAATCCAAATCTATTTGTTAAATACAATTTTAAAATGTATTATTGTATTGCTTTTGGTCTAAAACCATGTAAATTATGTGATTTCCCAGCACAAGTATTATTGGCTATATATATATAAATTTTTACATTAATACTTTTCACAAAAGGAAAATAAATCTTTTAATATTCTGGATAGTTTTTATTAGACAGCCTTGACCCTTCTAGTAAATTGAATATATCAAAAATTAGTGACAGTGAGTAAAGTAAGTCACAGAACCAGCTTTTTTTTTATTTCCTTGTGGTTTTATGTAGTTTTCTTAATGACATCAGAAAATGTTTCCTGTGTCACTTGTTATTTTCTTATTTCCACTATGAAGTCATTTTATCATCCTTTTCTAGGTTTACCATAACTTTGTGGACCCATTTCAGTAAATTATTCTGAGTATTTACCCAATTTCCAGTAGTTTATCTAGAAATTAAGGCCATCAGTAGAAGTAAGATCACCCTCAATAATCAGTCTATCCTCTGGTGGATGAACACTGTTTAGGTTTTCAAATCCCTGCATTATTGGGGTAGGGAAGAGGCACACAATACCATGGGGTCATGAAGGGATACATTTGTCTCAAGCAGAAACCCAGGGTGGATTGCTTTGTTACTGGAACATCCCTCCAGCTGACTCCTTAAAGACAAAGAGGAGGTCACTCAATCGCAAATGGGGGAGGCTTTTAAGCAGAGGAAATTGGAAAACCAGAAGCGAAAAGGTCAAAGGAAGCAAGATGGATTTTGAAACCTTCACTGGAAAGTGTGTAGAGATTGCCTTGGGAAGACAGAAGGGAGGGGAGGGACCAGCGAAGTTCTGCTGAAGGAGAAGAGGTTGTGGCTGTGAGATCTGGCTAGAATTAGGCAATACTTGAAAGTATGAGTATGAATATAGAATTCTACTATGAGATAATAAGATGACTGAACATTAAGCCTGCTTTTAAGACACCTAGTGACTACATATTTATGCAGTATAGGATGGTAAATATAATGATCAAATCTGGATAATTAGTATATTCATCACCTAAAGCCTATCATTTCTTTGTGGTAAGTATACTTAAAACCATTTTTTTTTACTATGTCCATTCCAACTTTATTCACAATAGCCAGAAATTGGAAACAACCTAGATGTCTCTCAACTGAAGCATGGATACAGAAAATGTGGTATATCTATATAATAGAATAGTACTCAGACAACAAAAACAGAACATCTTGAGTTTCACAGTCAAATGAGTAGAACTAGAAAATATCCTGCATGAGAAAACTCAGACCCAAAAGGACTTGCATGGTATTTACTCTCTTATTGGTGGATATTAGCCATAAAGGACAGGATAACCATGTTACAATCAACAGAACCAAAGAAGCCAAATAACAAGGAGGGTGCAAGGGAGGATGTTTGAATCTGTCTCAAAAGGGGAAACAAAATAGATATTGGAGGTCGATGGAAGGAGGGAATTGTGGGAAGAGGGTATGGAGAAGGGAGCAGGGCATGGTGAGGAAAATCATATGTAGGGAGAGCAGAGGAGAAAGAAGGGAAATGGGCTGGTGAGGGCATCTCTAGGACGTGATAGAATGGGAAGAAGCCCCAGAGGGCCTAACAGGGTAACTCTAGCTGAGATTCCTAGCAGTTGCAGGATAGGGTTCCTGAAGTGGCCACTTTCTATAGCCAGGCAGGACTCACAGGAAGGATGTGGACAGCAACCCACTCAGAAAGCTTTTGACCCAAAATGTGTCCTGCCTACAAGATGTGCAGGGACAAAGATAGAGAAGAGACTGAGGGAATGGCCAACACCCCAAATGAATCCCTGACACTATTAAAGATACTCTGTTGTGTTTGCAGACAGAAACTTAACATATCTGTCCTCTGAGAGGTTCCTCCCAGAAGTCACTGGAAAGAGATGCAAGGCTCACACCTAAACATTAGATGGAGCTCAGGGAGTCTTATGGAAGAGTTGGCAGAAAGATTGAGGAACCCAAAAAGGACAGGGACTCTACAGGAAGACCAAAAGAGTCAACTAACCTGGACCCTTGGGGCTTCCAGGGACAGATTACAATCAGAGAGTGAACAGGGACAAAACCTAGGCCCTCTTCATATATGTAATAGATGAGTAGCTTGGCTTTCATGTGGGTCCTCCAAACAATTGTCCTGAGCCTGTTGCCTGCCTGCCTGCCTGCCTGCCTGCCTGTAGATCCTTTGCCCCTAAATGGACAGCCTTGTCTGGCCTTAATGGGAGAGGTTGTGCCTAGTTCTGCAGTAACTTAATGTTGGGGGAGAGCATGTTAGATGGGGTCTCCCATTCTCAAAAGAGAAGGGAAAGGAGGAATGGGGTTACTTTCCTGAGGGGGTACTAGGAGAAGAGAAAGGGCTGATATTGGGTTTTAAAGGGAATAAATAAATAGATTTAATTTAAAAAGTTCAAATCCTCTGATGGATGAATCATTGATGAAGAGTTTTCCTGATAATCATTATGTTTCAGACTGCTCTCATAGACACATATAAGTGTGTAAAACCAATTATTAAAGATACTGTGAAATAAACATAGCTGTGACTTGGTACATGCTAGCTGATCTCTTTCCTACCTCTACGTTTCCCAGTCTTTGGAGCCAGTGTTCTATTTTCTGTTTCTGTGAAATGAGATTTTTGAAGACAGGATTAGAGTGATAGCCTGTGTTTGTCTCCTTGCTGCTTGAAGTTGTTTGGCTCCCTTCTCTGTTGGAATGAGACTGACCACTCTCAGTAATGACATCACTGACAGGATGCTTGATGTCACTGAGAGCTTGTATACACTAACTCAGTGCTGATATCTCTAGATCTCAAGCACACATTTTCTTACAACACAACCAGGAGCTAAATCCTGCTGGAAAGTTCAGAGTTATTAGGCTCTAGAACTCTATGAGAGAGGAGATGGGTGCTCCTAATCAGCTGTTAGAGTGGGAGTCTACTGATAAAGAATAACTTCCCACAAGAGAAGACTCGGCCATAAATAATGAAGGCCACCTTACACAATTTACTGCAACAGGTGTCCTCTCTACCTCTATCTTTCTATTCTCTGCTATTGCCTTTTTAAAAACTTAAACTATTTTGGCTATTATAGAATCATTCATAAATATATATATATATATGCATAGACATATATATATGCAATATATATATATGTCTATTCAAATTCTTATACTTTTGAGTATTACCCAACTACAGTTAGTCTCCACAGCCACTGCCATAATCTCTTTTCCTGTAGCAGAACTTTAATATATACATTCATATCTTCACTAACTCTCTCTCTCTCTCTCTCTCTCCATCAAGCTCCTATCCAAGTTTCATGTCTTTCTGTTTTATTCTTATCTTTGCATTTTGGTTTAGCTATGGGTAAAATCATATAGCTATCCACTGAAGCATGAGCCATTCACCATATCAGAAAACAATGACTTATCTCCCAGCAGCCCTCAGTTCTCATTAGCTCCACTGGGTTGAGTGTGGTCCCATATGTTCCTCTCCTATCTTTGACTCATTTTTGACTGATTTATGATATCAACTTTGTGCAAATCCTATGCAGGCTGTTGTGAGTGGTAAGTGCCACGGCCATGTCGTGTTCGACAGACAGCATCTCATAGTTTTCCTCCCTATCTTTTGTATTTTTATCTTTTATCTTTTTTCCACCTCCTTCCACTATGTTCATTGAGTCTTGAAGTGGGTAATATAGGTGTCCCAAGTATGGCTGAACACATAACAGTTACATGTCCTCAGCATTTTGATTAGGGATTTCTACATTAATTGTAGATAACTGCGAATAGAAGCTTCTTTCGTTAAGGTTGAAGACTGCACCAGTCTATGGTTATTAATATAAATATTGTAGAGAGAGTTTGACAACAGTTAGAAAAACAAAAGTAGTGGATTTACTACTACTGTTTATGGTCTACCCAGCCATGGGTCTTTGACCAGGTCTACAGCATTAGGATTAGCTCACTCTTACAGAGTGGGTCTCTGAATAACAAGAAACCAGTTGGTTATCTCCTTGGCATTCTTGCCATTAATACATCAGTAAGCACATTTACATGACAAACTGCTACAAGTTGCAAGGTCCAAAACTGGAAAAGATGTCTGACTTCTTTTTCCACAGAAACTTGCATAGCAACGTTAAGCATAACAAAGATTACACATCTTGAAGAAAGCTTCCATTTCATTTCCAAGATGGTCTTTTTGAATTTTGCAACCAAGTTGTCACAACCCTTTTGATACTGTCTCATCTCTAAGGAGGTTCTACGTTCCTATTTGCCTCTTATTCTGCATTGTAGAATATTTTGACATAAAAATTTTACTATATCTCTAACCTGCGTTGAGCTTATGTGGACATTTTATCTGTTTTATCAAGCTTTGTTGAAAAATAAAAGCATAGAGGGGCACATGAGAAATTTGATTCTGTAGAAAAAAGATATTTAGGTATGGATATACCTAAGAAGGTTTGAATTCATAAGTAGAAGAGACATATAGTCCTTCAAAATGATGCCAAGAAGGCCATCTGGAGGTGGTATGTGTGCCATATTCTGCTTCTGAATATGTGTGAGGCAGCTGGTACCAGATGGAGATCCATGATTGCATAGGCCAAAGCTTTGCCAACAACTTTATGTATATCCACAAAATTGACCTTCATGACTCAAATTAAGAGGTGTGAGGTGTTATCTACATAGTATATTTTGATACACAGTTTGTAGTACTGAGTTGGTGGGATTGGGAAGAATTAGGAGATATAGACTTTTTGGAGAAGGTGTATCACTGGGATGGTTTCAAGGTTTCAAAAGCCCACGCCATTCAGGGTAGCTTTCTCTACCTCATGCTTGTGGATCAAGATATAAACTCTCAGCTACCACTCCAGTACCATGCCTGCCTGCCTGAAATGATGGTCATAGACTCCCCCAATAAACTCTTCTGTAACTTTCCTGGTCATGATGTCTTATTACACTAATATAAAAGTAACTAATAAAGAAAAGTTTATGAATTATTCAAACTGACGCAGAAACTGAGATATAGACAGTCTGAGTAATTTGCTTAAGGCTAGGACGCAAGAAAGTTTTAGAGTCCTTCACCAGATATGTAAGGACTAACTCCACTCTACATTCCATCATTACAAGTTCTTTTTTTTTTTTTTTTTTGGTTTTTCGAGACAGGGTTTCTCTGTATAGCCCTGGCTGTCCTGGAACTCACTTTGTAGACCAGACTGGCCTCTGGAACTCACTTTGTAGATCAGACTGGCCTCGAACTCAGAAATCTGCCTGCCTCTGCCTCCCAAGTGTTGGGATTAAAGGCATGTGCCACCACACCCAGCACAAGTTCTTATTTCATAACATAGAAACAAAAACATATCTGTACAATTACTTATTCTTATAGTAAAAATCATAAATTCTTATTCTTACCAAATACAATTATAGAATCACATGATTTTGTATGTTTCAATAAGCCTTAATTTTTATATTATTTTTAAATATTAATTTATTTCATTTATGTGCATGGGTGTTTTGCCTGCAAGTAGGTCTGTGTACCAAATGTATGAAATACCGTTGGTCCCTTGGGACTGGAGTTGCAGGCAGTTATGAGTTTCCATATGGTTGCTGGGAACCAAACCCAGGTCCTCTCCAAGAGCAGCAAGCACTCTTAACCCTGTGCCATTTTTCTAGCCTGTTTTTATATTTTAATGAAACTTAAACTGTAAAAATTCAGGGAAATTGTTTCATTCTGAAAGATATTTCCCCTAAGTAAAGTTAGTCTACCCTGGATTCTCTGGGACACTTTTCATAACACTGTGCTTATAATCAATGATGTTGTCTAATTCATATTTCTTGCTTACCAGGCAGCCTTTGCCCACTGTTATTTGTTGATCAGGTGTTAGTTTTAATGCAGATAGAAATTTATTTTTCAAAATGTGAATATTTTATCAAAATTATATAAATATCACATTGGTTCATGTGAGCATTATAGAAATTCCTCTATGTACAACTGATAATGTCTATTTCTGGAAGTAGAGTTGGGAATCTTTCTGTTTGATTTGCCTGTCTATGATTTCACTTCCTCTTTGCAGAGCCACTTCTTCTCCTGTCCTTTTCACTGCACATGGAACTGTCATTTTGACTGCCCTGGCTTTCCAGGAAGTCCACAAGATCACCGATCTCAGTTCCAGAGTACTAGAATTAAAGGCGTGTGTCACTACCTGGATGTTTTAGTTGGAGCTGGGGATCCAAACTCACGTTGCTAGGCTTCCATAGCAAGCACTTATCCCATGGTATTGTCTCCCCAGCCTGATAATAATACAATTCCTATTTTATGTAGAAATTCCAAGTGTCTGAAGAGGTGGCTCATCTGTCAAGATCACTGGCTGCTCTTCCAGGGGACCTGATTTTGATTCCTAGGATCTACACCTGTGGCTCATAAGCATTTGAAGCTCCAATTTCAGGGGATCAGATGTGGACTCCATGGGCATGCAGACAAGACACTCATGAATTAATTACTCTTCTTATCCAAATATACACTCTTCAAATATTTCCCACTGTATAGTCATCCAACTGAACTCTTTATACTGTCACTCGATATACAATTGATTCACTTTTTAAAAGGTTTATTTGCTTTTTGTCTCATAATTTTAGACATCGTTGCCTACTATCTGGTTATAAATAATTACAGACCTTTCCTTCCAAAAGTTTTATCGATTTAGCTCTTAGGATATTGGATCTATTCTGGATCCATTTTTGTATATGGTGTGGGGATGGATCAAAACTCACTTGTTTAGATATCAAGTTATTCCAATACCATTTTACCAAAAAGACTTTGCATCTCTCACTGAAGGATGTGGATAACCCTGCTAAAAATCAATTAACCATAGACATGTGGGTTAATCTGTCGTCTGCATGCTAGTCCATGCCCACCCTTATGTCAGTTGTTGGAACCTTTGAAGTATTGTATCTTTGTAATATATTTTTACAATTAGTTAAGTGTGAGTCTGCCAGTTCTTATTTCTTTCTAACGTTGTTTTGTCTACTAATGAGTCTTTAAAATTTCATACCGCATCCAGGTTCTACTAGTTCATGTCTAAACAACAGAAAAAGTATTTGGAGCTTTGGTAGGACCTTTATAGATTATTTTATAGCATATGGATATTTTAAGTCTTCTTCTCTATGCACATGGGATTTCTTTCAATTTACTTAGGATTTTAAAAATTAACTTCTATAATATTTTATATCGTTTACATTGAAATACATTTTAATCCAAATTTAGTTCCATAATTCTTATTTTTTCAGATGCTATTGTAATTTTCTTATTTTTATTTTCCTATTTTTCATTTCTAATGTATAGAAATGTAAATGTGTTCTTATATTGCTCTTATGTCCTACATTGTTAAGTGACTCATTATCTGTATGTGTGACTGTTTGTGTGTGTGTGTGTGAAAGAGAGAGAGAGAGAGAGACAGAGAGAGAGAGAGAGAGAGAGAGAGAGATTAGCGCATCTCCCAGAGATAATTTTACTTCTTCCTTTCTAAAACTTAACAGTTAGAACTCCCTGAGCAATGTTACTAATTCCTTGTGAACCTCCCTTTCTGGTCCTGACTTTCCCGGGGGCTGTTTTCCATCTTTCACAGCACAATATGCTATTGCTGACATGGTTTTGTCTCTGTCCATGGTTTTGTCTCTATAATGTGGTTTCCTCCTATGATGTTTTGCTAAATTGTTTTTTGCTGTTACTGTTGCTAAATCATGAAAGCATATTGGGTTTTGTCAGCCTGTTTTATGTCTATTGAGAAGATCATGTATTCTTTACTTTTATTTTTAACTAAGTCATGTCACTTGGATTCACTTTATGTGTTTGAGCAATTTTGCCTGCCTTGGATGAATCCCAGTGCTTTATGGCATAGACCCCCTTCTAATATCCTGCTGTATTCAAATTGGTTTTGTATATGCATTCCTAAGAGATTTTACTCAGCTACTTTCTTCTCATATGTTCGACTGGCTTTGATATCAACAGAGCACTGGTCTTATAGAGTGGTTCTGTGATTTTTATTTCAATTTTACAGAGTGTTTGAATTCCTGAGTATTTAAATTCTTGAGATAAACAAATGGTCAATTGTTTAAAATTGGGAGTTGAAATTTCACTGGGTGTTTCGGTGTTTGAATATAAAACTATCGATTGACAAATTAAAAATGTTGATTGTTCATTTCTGGGTTAACACTCCATATTTTGAATCACAGTAATTATGTAATATTGTGAAGAGTATTAGCATAAGAAGAATAACAAACAGCAGTGTGGGAAAGAGCTGTACATTAACTAGGGTTATTATAATTAATTGGTTTTATTCATCATCAGAGCATCTTTGAAATCAGTCACAACATTCCCAGTTATAAGAATCTATTTCCAGTAATAATGAATATGACAAAAACTTATATTTCAAGAATATATATGTATACACAAAAGGGGGGTCACAAAATAAGGCTGAAGCTCTTGGTATGTATTAGCTCATTTTATCTTTACAATACTGTAATCAAAGCAGTTGATATTGATAGTTTTTATGACAATAAAGTGGCTGAAATGTGAATGAGTGATGGGAGGCTAAAAGGTTACAAGTAACAGTTACCTTTCTGACATAGGAGTAAATAACAGAAATTGTTTTTAACTAATATCATATGTTCACAAACTATTCAAAAATGATAAGCATTTCCCAAACACCCACTTGGTTAAGGTAAAATGAGAATAGTAATAAATACATCTATATTCTTCTAATATCATAAAATTAACATTTCTGTTGTTTAAAAAATTAACTTTCTTAAGAGGCTTTTATTTACTGCTTAAATGAATAGTCACTGGCATGGTGCTTGTTGAAAATACCTAAGCACCACCCACACACACCGCAGCAGTGAATAGCTCTTAGGCCTTGGCAAGTCAGACAAGTATTTTCTGAAATAAAACACCATTCACTTACACAAACATTTAACATTAATGGTGAATATTTTTCCTGAAAGACAAAACCAAACCCATTATCTGAAGTTTTACTCAATTAATAAGGATGTGATTTGGGATAAATTTAAACATCCTTGACTATTCTGTGCTAACTCAGAATACTATTTAAATATAGACTCAACTCTTATAAACACCCAAAATATATTTATTTGGAACTGAATGCAAAAAACAAAGAATATTTCTTTAAATATGTCAATGAACACAACTTCAGAAAAAATAAAATGAAAAGAAACTCATTTTTATTGGCAAATAAGCCATGGATTCAATATTATTGGCTTAAACATATTGTGATGATTATGATTTCCATTTCTGTTTAAAAATATTAGTATTTTGATAGGAAATACCTATATGTAAATCCTATCAGGTTCTGTAGCTACATGAAGTACTATGAGCATGCTAAAAGTATTAATTTCTTCACTTGTACCTTTCATTACATCATTGGTATTTGACAGTTTTCACTGTATAACTTTTTAATTTTTCTGAAGTAATATGTTTATTTTATGTCATTAAAAATGGAATTTTCCTAATTTCAATCTCTAATAGTTTTTTAATTATCACACAGAGATGCAACTGATTCCTGTACATTGACTTTAGTATGCTGCAACTTTACTGAATGTACAACTTGATTCAAATTATTTTTTATTTTGCTTAATCATGGATAGGTATTGGGATTTGTCTCTGCATTATTCATTACACACTTCAAAGCAAAGCTTCTCTGACAAGAGCCAAGAGGAATACTGGTTTATAGCTATAATCATAAACAATTAGAAGGCAGATTGATATCATGTTGACTTAGCAAAAGAAAGTTCCCCTCTTAGGGCCTATAACCTCCATAGCTATGAGCATTTATTCAAGTGTTCATGCTAGATGCTCCATCTCCTCCTGTGATATAGATTCCAATCCCACCAGAAAACACTTGATTTCCCCCTTTCCTTCTTTGATAAAATGTTGATAACTTCAATCTTTGATAAAAGGTTCCCAAATTAATGATTCTAAATGTTAGTGAAGAACAGGGAAGTAATGCAAACTTACCAAATCATCTCAACAATTTTCAACCAGAAGTCCTGAAAGCCAGATTCATTTATTAAGGTGGTATACAACATTTTTTGAAACTAGTACTCTAAATTTGACAAAGATATCACTAGATATAAATAAAGAACAAGGATTTGCACAATCTCTTAAAGAGGATATTTAAATTTATTTTTAAACGACTAATATAATTGATGCTGTATTAGAATATCCATAAATAATTTAGATATTGCTTGACATACTTAATTCCAAATACCTACACTGAAAGTTTCACATTTAAAATTTAACCTTATTGGTCATCTTCAGAGCATCTTTTTGGCTTTGTTGAGATATTGTGTCTTATCTTCAGTTGTTTTGTTTTTTTTCTTGGTTATTCAAAAGAAGAGAACAGAAAGTACAGCTGTTATTAATTGAAATGGCAATTTGTCTATCTCCCTCGCTACCCATAGTTCTGAGCAACTGCAATTGTTAGTAAGATGTTGAAATTACATTGCCACAGCTAAACGATGTCAGAGCAAATTCCTGCTGTGCATTATTAAAGTCTATTGAGTGTCCATACTGGTCCAAACACTCAGTGCACTGAAGAGGCCTTTTTGGCTCAAGGATGATTATGAGCACACCTTCAATTGTCATGTCCCCCCCCCCCACGAATAAAAATGTTGAGGTAGAACAGAAATGAATTTAAAGAAATGGCAGACATAAGAAATTATGGGGAATAATCAATTAAATCAATTGAACTGGCCCCTGTGATATGGGGATTTCCCTCTTTGAGGTTCTCTGGCTATAATTACACCAGAATAATCAACCAAGTAATAATAAACTTGCTCTAAGGTTGTTAGTATAATTGTCAATGCTTTGAACCAAAGATGTTAACTTTCTTGACTTCATGATAAGATTTAGATTAATACCATAAAAAATGAGAGAAAAAAAGAATATATCTATACATATCTACCAGAAATAGCCATTTTGCTTTCTTATCATTTAATTTTTCTTTAAAATTGCACAGAAATGAACTTAGCTTTTCACAGCTATGATTCTTAAAGTCTGGTAGTTCTCACAGGTGTGTGATCATTTAATAGCATGCAATGGATTCTATCCCCCATTCAAATCTTCATATAAATACATGCCATATTGTATGCTACTTATCCATACACTTTCAAGTTCATAATCTCAACCTAGTCAGATACAGGGTTTGAAGTGTCTCAGAAAGATAGAACTTTCCTGTAAAAAAAAAACCTCAGAAAGTAAAGGAAGAAAAAAATCACTGCTAATTTCAATAGAGCAGGAGATTGGTTCTTCATTCTTTCCCAGAGGTAGGCTTTCCTATCATCCATCACAATGGCTATCCTAGTCATTATGATCTACACAATATTATTATAAGCAAGGTTGTAGTAAGTACCTGGGGACAATAGGAGAAAAGAGATTTGTAGCTGACAGCCAGTGGATTTAAAGAGTACCTATCCTGTGATTTCTAGTGAGCAATTGATATTCTGGAGTCCAAGTGAGTGCTTCTGAAGAGAGATGCTACAGAGATAACAGGTAAAATTATGCTCTTTATCATCTTCAGTGGCACCTTTTATTTCATGGTTTCAACACTGAGCAACCTTCTCGTTCACCAGAATATATGGTCTATGTTTTTTGCTGTCAGTATTTACTTTAAGAAAATTTTCATATTCCACCACCCACATATACACTCAAACGAATATGTACTCTTATTTAGATATATACATTCTTCTATATAAATATATATTTCTTTAAAAGTATGTGTGTATATACATATGTGTACAATACACTTACACACACGTAATACAATATACATATATATGCACATGTACACATATATAGTGATAGAGCAGAAAACTGAATAAGCAGAATACTTTCTGAATATTTTATACTTTATATTAATTTTGTCTTAGCTGTCACTGTGTTGCTGGAAATTGAAACCAGATGACTCTCAATCTAGGAAAGTACTTTACCACTGAGCTGCATACTCTGCCCAATTTTTAATAAATTTTTTTATTGTTTTAGCATTTATTTAAAAATATTTTAATAAATATTTTATCAATTATTTGAGAAGTTTATACAATATATTTTGATCATACTCACCCTAAATCCTCCCCTTAATTCTTCCAAGATCCATTCTCATCCCATTAACCTTGCCAATTTGCATCCTTTTTCTTTAATTTAATAACTCATCAATTCCAATTTGTTCTGTCAATATATTCTTGGTGTAGAGTCATTCACTGGAGTGTGGTCTACTCACCTTTAGAGAAAAATTGACTCTGCCTTCACCAGAGTATGGACTACTCACAGCTCCTCAGTTGAGGTGCCCATGAGCCCCCTTCTCATTCCATGCTAGAATGGTGACTGCTTTAGTCTTATTCAGGGCATATATGGGTTACTGCAGGTGCTCTGAGTGCACGAGGGCAGAGGTGCTGCCATGTTCTGAAGTCACTGTTTGACTCTAGTCCTGTCCAATATCTGTTTTTTACAATCTTTATTCTTCTGCAGTGGTGCCTGAGCCCTGGGAAGAGGTGATATTAATGTCCCACCTGTGACTGAGATCTCCACGGTTACATAGTCTCTTTGTACTTTGACCAATTCAGAATTTCTGTGTTAACCACCATTGATTACATAGGGAAAGTTCCCTGATGAGGCCTGAGACCTGCACTAATCTACCACTGAAATCATTTCTGTAATGTTGGAGGATTTTGCTGTTTTAAATATAATGATTGCAAAGCTTGGTTTACCTTCACTGTTAAAAACAACAACAACAACAAAATTTTTGTTTGCATTATAAAAAGAATGATCTTCAAAAAATAATTCCACCAGTCCCACTCCTGCAGACTCCAATTATCCATTGAAGTTTCTATGATGATTTCAGTAAAACATCCTCTGCAGAGTTAGTCTACTTACTCCCAGAGCAGGTGCGAAGCAAATCTTTCCTTCCTGCATATAACTACTGCCTGTAACTGTGCATTGCTACCTTCAAGTGCTGAATTTGAAGTGATGTTCTCTCAAGAGGAGGTGGCACCAGAGTCATTGGACAGAGCATCGAAGTGAACCACTGTAAGAACATAACTGACTGATTCATTCCTACATTAGTCTTAGTGTGGCCTCTTGCTAGCAAATATACATTAGTTCAGAACAACAATACCTAGTTTATAAAGTTGATGTGAATTACATGTAAAGCACTTAAGATCATCTTGCCTATGATAAAAATGTCAGTTAGTAAATATATGTGTGTATGTGCATGTGTAAATTTATAATATTCTTTCTAAATACTGTTGATATAGAGTCCTACTGCACATTAGTTGAATAGGAGCAATGGTATGATACTGTTTATTTTAACCAAGTTGTATACCTTTTTTGGTCAAAAAACATAAATTAATTTATACCCCATTCTTTTACCAAAACATTAATATACAGATCAACTATAAATATGATAACATAATTACTTTATTCATACCCTTTAATCAAAATAACAAGGCAAGTATTTAACAATTTGCATGGGAAAAACTATGTAATCATTTTAAATATTCTCTAAATTATTGTTCCTCAAGTTTTCTATCCATCTGAAATATCTGGGCAATTTTTAAATCCCAAAGTGAAGAAAATCCCAACCCAATTAACTCTGAGAAAACACCAGTAGTTTATAAAGATCCCCTGGTTATCCAGAGCCCAGCAGAATATGAGCCTCTGCCTTAAACCCTCCTTATCTCATACGTGGTACACGACCCCAAAGCCTTGGAGCCACAGGGGAGCTTACTGGCAATGCAGAAAAATGAGCCACACTCTAGAGTAGCAAATCTCAGTCTACATTATCAGTGGGATCCCTGGGTAATTCGTACTCATGTCAAAGCTTGAATCACATTGTCTGACATCTGAAAGAGAAATAAAATCCCTAAGCAGAATAACATATAGAAACAAATTCTGGCAAAAATGTTGGCATCAAAAAATGGCTGCATCGCTATCTAAAGAAGAAACGAAAACCTTGGAATTTTTTCATCATCCTTTCTCTAAACTTAGATTCTGATTTTTTTTTATTCAAATACCAGTTATTTTGTCAGCAATGTTAATTGTCCAGTCCTCTTTTCAATAAAGTTTCTTCCATTTTCCCAAATCCGCTTAGCATTTTTGACCTTGAATTGCTAGGCTTTTTTTTTTAATAGATCCATGTTGTGCGAATTAGTGTCTGCAAACTGTTTTCTTTATAGCAGTATAAATTTTATTACAAGATGGCACTTATGCCATAAAATGAATAAATTATTTCTTTTATACTAATGCCAATGCACTGTTTTCAAGTTCTTTTGTATTTGAACAAAATATCATAGTTGAAATTGTTCTTTTTGGAGATAGATATTAAAATATAACACTGCCATGCCAATCTCATCACTGTTCTCTGCCTTTGAACAGTATTTAGTTCTATGCTATTTGTGAAATATCTATTATGCACCAAAATTTTTTGCCGATGTATTTACAAAGGCTCATTTCCAATGCCATGCATCACGCAAGGGAAACTTAAGTCAAAGACCCTTTGAGGAACCCATTGATAACGTTTTCCTAAATGATCAGGTCACCAGACTACTTTCTAAGTACCTATGTCTATATCCACAGATCTGTGATATTACCAACATCTGTTAGCACAGCTTCTTAGCACAGTAGGTGCTGGCTAATGCAGAGACATTGTACTGTTCAAGTGTTGAGAAAAAATGTGACAATGAGCTCAGCCATATTGGGATATCTGTGTAAACCTCCTCCAGCAGAACTTAGGGAACACTAGGAGGCTGGACTGGAAAAATATAAGAGACAGAAGATCAGGAGGAGCAGTGTGGAATGGCGTCCTCAGCATTGCATGGCTTTTACATATATGAACTATGCATGCATACACACAGTATCTGTGGTCTGCTATGTGAGACCTTCGCAAAGTAAGTTACAAATTCCAGAACGTAGCAGGAAGGAGCTCCCAAAGTCTCAGTCCTAGCAGAAGAGCTGTAAGCGATGAGGAAATCACGTTTCTTTCACAAAGTGGGCACTGATAGATCTCTATGTCACAGCAGATGATCCCATGATAATGTATATTAGGGAGGCACCAGCTGGATTCTGTGGGTAAAAACAAACAAACAAATAATTGAAAGGTGAAATTGAGTGGCTAGCAGATGTGATGGGTGTTTCTGGGGGGATGTGAAGGGCAAAAGGAGGAGTAAATATGATCAAATATATTGTATACATCTAGGAAATACTCAGATAAGAAAGATTCTGTGCTGGTAGAGAGATGCCACTATAAATGTATCTATTCTTAAAAAAAATAAACAATGCCAAACTAGCTTTCGAAAGTGATAGCTTCATGCCCAGAGAAATGATCAGAGTACCAACTAGGTGTTTATTGTGATAGTGGATATGTATGTGAGGTTTATGGGACAAGACCACCTGAGCTGCCCTGAAGTGAAAGAATGAAGCTATATGGAGGTATGGACTGCACAGCTCTCTCTGGAAGAAGGTGTGGCAGCTGCACCAAAGAGGAGTTTGGTTTTCATAGTATGGTTTAAGTTGGGTGGGAGAGTGGCATAGCACACTAAGGGGAAATGGAACTATTGCATAGAAACTTTAATAAACAGAAAAATTTTTGCCAGAGAACCATTGGTCACTAACATAATGAAATGCTTTTGGGGTTAAGATAACAGGGTGCAATGTTCTTGTGTAAGATTCCTGAGATGTTCAGAAAACGCAGGCTTCTTACCCACCAGGGATGGTTCCCTCTTGGCCAGAGACTTGGGCCAGTCTGACAATATAAATAAGAAGACATAAAGTGTATTAGCAATGTTATCAAGTCAGGTCTATCGGCTGAATGGTTTAAAGATGATAAAGCTTGGGAGAGACCAAATACATTCTGGAGACTTTTCTTTGGTGTGATATGATAAGGTATGAGGCTAAAATAAATCGGAAGTTATACTTCAGACAAGGAGAAAAATTTGATAAGATTAATTCTTTCATGTTTCCCTTATGGCCCAAGGAGACAGTGATACATACCAATCCAGAGCTCGTCTGGACAAAATGCTCAACATCACTGGTGTGCACAGATGCTGAGAGGCTCCTATCATTGGGAAATTGATGGAGAGTCATCCTGAGCCTAAAAACTTGTGAGCTATAAACATTTACAGAGCATGGGGGAGAAAATGAGTTTGCAAATGACATTGAGAAAGTGTTGCAGTAAAGGTGAGGCAGGGCGGGATTGAGTAGCATGTTTTGTAACAGTTTCCTAGGCCAGTACAACCTTCTTACACACAAGCTTTTTAAGACTTAGGGTATTAAAAGAAAGAAAGAAAGAAAGAAAGAAAGAAAGAAAGAAAGAAAGGAAGGAAGGAAGGAAGGAAGGAAGGAAGGAAGGAAGGAAGGAAGAAAGAAAGAAAGAAAGAAAGAAAGAAAGAAAGAAAGAAAGAAAGAAAGAAAGAAAGAAAGAAAGAAGATAAAACCAGGCTACTCTAAGGGGGGAAGCTATATAAGAAGACACGGGATGTTATAAGGGAGATAAAACAACAGGATGCTTTAAGAAGCAAATCATTTCTCCAGCAGCGGAAGCTCAGGGAATAAAGAATTCATTTCCTTCAGGAATTTCCTGAAACTGACCAGGTACGTTAGACTCCCCTCTTCCCAAGCTTATGTAAGTTGTAAGGACTGCTGAGCGACACTCTCAGACAAGCTAAATTTCCTAGAAGAAGCAGAGATGTCTGGAAGATGCTCAGAGCAAATGAGCTACCTGCCAAGGACACTATCTAACCCGTGCCATTGCCTGCAGGGTGCTCAGGGCCCTGCAGATTTCCAGCTTTCAAGAAATGTCACCTACACAGGCTTTGGTGATGATGACTTTGGATTATTTCTTGCTTCTGTCAAGTAACCCCTCACCTGCATTTCTGTAAATAACTCAAATCAAATACATTGGCTCACCAAGTTGGACTATGATGCTGTGCTTATTTTTCAGTCAACTTGACACAGCTAGTGTCTCCTGGGAAGAGGAAACTTCAGTTGGGAAAATGCCTCCATCAGATTGGACAATAGGCAAGTCTCATTTTATTGAGTAATGTTTAATGTGAGAGGACCCAGCTCACACTAAATGCTACCAACTCCGGGGAGGTGGTGCTGGATTGTGTAAGAAGTAAGCCATGGAGACTAAGCCAGTGGGCATCAGTCCTCCAACATCTCTGCTTCTGTTTCTGGCCTAGGCTCCTGCCTTGAGTTCCTATTCTGACTTCTTTCAATGATGGTTTGTGATATATCTACTCCAGATAAACTGTTGCCTCCTCATGTCACTTTTGGTCATGGTATTTGACCACAGGTGTTTATTACATAGAGAACAAACCAGGAGAGGGAGAATTCTTACTTAGGTTTTCCACTGAATCCCTCTTGGTTCAGTCAACTCTCTCCAGGAATAGTGTCACAGAACAGGGCATCACATACCAACTTTCGCAGGACAATTAAGATGAGACATGTGCCAGTAAATACCTTTTATAGTTCAATCTTTCCAAATGTGATGTCTAGCTAACATGTGAGTTCAGTTCCTTTGTGACGAGAGAAAACCAATATAAGATTAAATGGAAGGAGAACAAAATCGACAACTAACTCAATGTCATTTGAATATGGGTCTTTTGCTTGTTTGTCTGCTTTGTTTTGTTGGATTTTGTTTTGTTGGAAACAGGATCTCACTTGGTAGCTCTGGCTAGCCTAGAACTCATTATATGCCTGGTAGACCAGTTCTGTCTGGACTTCATGGATACCTGCCTGCCTCTGCCTCTAGAGTGCTGCTATTAAAGGCATATAACATCAGCCCTTGAACTTGGTTTTAATCTGTATCACTAACAGTTGTGATGCACTTATTTGTTTGCATATTGTGCTTTGGTCCTAACATATTATAAGAATAGAACATATGTATCTCAAAACTGTCATTCTTCACCCAGACACATTCATTCTTTATGCTGACAGCTTTTCATACACTTGGATAGTGGGAGGTTCTTTGAATAAAAATAGTATGGACGCCTTTGAGTTATGGATATGGTAACACACCACCAGAAAGAATACATCATTATTCCATGTTTGTGTGTGTATCAGAATCAATGCAATTTCTTTAGTTAAAAAAATGGCAAATTTGGGGCTCAGCAGTTATGAGCTCTTGTTCTTTTAAAGGACTGGGGTTCAGTCCAGAATCCCCATGTAGCTCCAGTTCCAGGGAATCTAATGCCTTATTATGGCCTCTGTAGGCACTAGGCATGCACATGGTGCAAAGACATTCAAGCAGGCAAAACATTCATACACATAAATTAAATAAATCTCAAGAAATTTTCCAAAGATGCTAAATAAAAGTCTTGAAGTACTGTGCAGCAAAACAAGGAAAAATACTTTTTTCTGTCAACTATTCATGCGAACTCATATATTAAAGCTTTAAAATGCTGACCACACAGATCTATATCCAGGAAAATAAATAACATTTACGAGGCTCTATTACTTTTCTAGGAAAGGATGAGTCAATAGGAGAAATTTGGAGTGAAAGTTAAAAGATGGAGGTTAATGTGTAGGCTCCATAGTATATGCTTGTAACCTGGTCTCTGCACCAAGCTTACAGAAGTGGATGCTCACAGTCAGCTAGTGGACGGATCACAGGGCTCCCAATGGAGGAGCTAGAGAAAGTACCCAAGGAGCTAAAGGGATCTGCAACCCTATAGGTGGAACAACATTATGAACTAACCAGTACCCCGGAGCTCTTGACTCTAGCTGCATATGTATCAAAAGATGGCCTAGTCGGCCATCACTGGAAAGAGAGGCTCATTGGACACGAAAACTTTATATGCCCCAGTACAGGGGAATGCCAGGGCCAAAAAAATGGGAATGGGTGGGTAGGGAAGTGGGGGAAGGGTATGGGGGACTATTGGGATAGCATTGGAAATGTAATTGAGGAAAATACGTAATAAAAAATATATTAAAAAAACAGAGTCTCATAGACTGTGGGTTGCATGTGTGTGCCTTCTGTGTATATGTATGGCCCTGTGTATGGAGGTCAGCCTCAGCATGACTCCTTAGGCACTGTCTATATTATTTTTTGAGATGAGATGGGGCTCTCACTTGGAACTGGAGCTGACTGATTTTGCTAGGCTGTTCTCCAGGAAGCTCCAAGGTTCTGCCTTCCTCTGCCTCCCAGCCCTGAGATTGCAAGCACTCTGTGTTTGGTGTTTACATGGGCTCTGGGAATCAAACTCTGATCCTTATGCTTGCTTAGAAAATATTAACTCAAATTCATATTTTTAAAAAGATAGGTAGTATACAAAACATTTACAAAATCTAAATGTCTGTAAATGCTACTTATAATTCTAAATGATGTTTTATTGTTCCCCCAAGTATATCTTGATGACAGTAAGGAGCAACACGCCCCCCCCACCCCCCCCCACCCCCCGCGCTGTTTAAACTCTTGGCATATTTCTCGGGATGATCCTGAACTGAAGCTCAAGTATCAAACAATCTACATACTTCATCTTCTTGAATATCTCAGAGTTAACAATGCCTGTTACTCTTCCTAGACGAGGGCAAGGTTTTTAAAACTGATTTTCCCCCCTCTGGTCACCTATATCTGCTCTTGAAAAGAAAGATTTTTTTCCTTTGAATTAATCTCTCAAGAAACCTTTACAAAATCTGAGTGTGGTACTTGGAGTAAAACTGAGTAGTCAAATAATGGAGCAAAAACTACTATCCCTAGTGGACTAAAGGCTGGATACTCCCAATACATTGTTTCAGTTGTGAGCCTTAGCATTTTAAATACACTGAGAGCTATATCAGGGTCCTGTCAGCATTTTGAAAAATGCTGACAGGACCCTGATATAGCTGTCTCTTGTGAGACTATGCCACTGCCTGGCAAATACAGAAGTGGATGCTCACAGTCATCTATAGGATGGAACACAGGGCCCCCAATGGAGGAGCTAGAGAAAGCACCCAAGGAGCTAAAGGAGTCTACAAACCTATAGGAGGAACAACAATATGGACTAACCAGTACACCCTCCCCCCCCAGAGTTTGTGTCTCTAGTTGCATATGTAACAGAGGATGGCCTAGTAGGCTATCAATGGGAGGAGAGGCCCTTGGACTTACAAAGATTATGTGCCCCAGTACAGGGGAAAGCCAGGGCCAGGAAGTGTGAGTGGGTGGGTTGGGGAGCAGGGCAGGGAGAGGGTATAGGGACTTTCGGGATAGCATTTGAAATGTAAATGAAGAAAATATCTAATAAAAATCATTATGCAAAAATAAAGAAGTAAAAAAAATACACTGAGTATAAAGAGATTTAGCAAGACAGTAAAATAGACAGACTTACAGAGACACCTCTTGGTTATGAATTTCACTCTAGGGAGACGGATGGAGATGCCTTATTGATATTCATTTCATTGTAGAGTTGCTAGACTACCTTCTCCAAATCAGAGCACATTTCTTTTTGCTTTGGGGATCGTTCTAATAGGAGGTCTGAGATACCACTGTAATGTTCCCTATGGTCAAATTAACCATCCCAGGTTTCAAAATAATGGTTGACATTTTACAGAAAACATTTTTAAACCATATCCCAACAGCTGTTTGTATTTCAAATCAGTCAATTTTGTGCCTTCTGAGTTTCAAAGAAAAACTCTATTTTCTAATGGAAAAAAAAAAACCTATGAAGTGATCATTAGATTCCACCTCCTTTAGTTGGGGGACTAAGTAATATGATTTCCTGTGGTTCAGCCTGTTGCTTGTGTTTTCCTGACCAATATTGAGAAAATAAGAAGATTTAGCTGAGAATGAAATCAGGTCCAATAATTATGGATAATAATGCCTGGCACCTTACAACACAGAGCTTTGAAATTTCTGGTCTGCCCGATGCTTTTATTACACATCACTTCCTTTGATCCTGCAAGATTACCTGTAGAGAGAGAAGTCGTGTACTATTGTGTTTTACTGAAAAGTAGAATCAAGACTTTGAAGGTTCGGGAACTTGTAAACTTCTTTATGGAGCAGTAAACAAGTAATCAAACACAAAATTTAGTCATAGAAAAATGGGACTCTCCAGTCTTTGATTATTTTAAAATGACAGTCTACCATGCAGGTAACAGTCATTGGCTTTGGTAGAAGAAGACAGGGCTCTGGCTTGCTGCAGCTGTCTCTACTGGCTCTGCTTGTACACCAAGGTTCTTCATACTATAGACAGTGTGGTTCTCCAAACACATTTACCTATTTCACTTCCTCTTACTTCTAACCCCCCAATGGCCATCAAGTTCAATAGAAAAAGGATCCATAGTTGTCATTCTGACCTATGAGGCCTTCCAGAATATAGCCTTCAGGCCTTTTCTTCATTCCAAGATCTAGCCAGATCTAACCTGTTCTGAACAGAGCTAAACAGAGTCTGATCTTCAGACCTTTCCATCATCCCATTCCACAGCACTTTATCTACTTCTTTCTTCTACCTGGGCTCATCATCATCATCATTATCATCATCATCACCATCACCATCATTTACTCCACCACCACCATCATCATTGTTGTTGAGAGGACAATTATACCTTTTCCCTCTTCCCTGTTCTCCCTACATACTCTGCCACATACCCCCTTGCTTTCTTTCAAATCTGTATTTGTACTATATATGTTTATACATCTATTTATTGTTATTTTATGCATAAATGTATAAACATATATAGTCCTAAATATAACATGCCCAATCTGTGTAATTTTACTTAAATGTCTATTTTTAGGACTGACTATTGGATAAACAACTAAAATGCATTTTCCTAAGGAAGATGGCTTCTCCTATTCTGAGCATTCCTTAGTTGCCTATAAGTCTTTATGTAGGGTGAGGACTCACAGTCTTTTCCCCATCCAGCTTGACATGTCATTGAGCTTGTTCAGCTTGTGTTTTGGCAGCTATATTGATGAGAGATATGACTGTAGCTTCTGACATTATTAGGAGACACAGTCTCACAGCCAACTCCCTCATCCTTGGGCTCTTACAATCTTTCTGCTCCCTACTCCACAGTGCTCCCTGAACTTTAGGTATAGAAGTTGTTTTGTGTATGCATCTATTGGGATTGGACTCCACAACTCTGCATTTTATTTGGCTTTGCTTTTCTGTAAATTCATTGCAAAGAGAGGTTTCCTTGATGAGGGGTGAGGACTACACTTCCCAGTGGGGATAAGGACTTTAAAAGTAGGTGGAGGCTATGCTGGTTTAGTGAAATCTACCTGGACTTTTCAGTTTGTGCCTGAAACGCTCTTTTAAACACAGCAGCCATCTGCTTGCGAATACACACTTCCATTGTGAGGAGCAGTTTGGGGGTCCATGATGGTCATCCCTTCTCAGGGACTTGCACATTTCAGAATCCCTCAAATTCACACTCACTCCCTGTTTCCCCCTCTTCTCTATTTCTAGCTCCTAGGAGTATATCTTGCAGGCATAAATTTTAACAAATATATCCTGAATAAAACATGAGAGAATAAATGGCTAGATCCAGTTGAGAGGAAAGAGGCAGAGCTAGGCTCACTTTTGGCCTTATTAGGCTGTTCATATGGGGCTACTCATCACTGGGTTAATTTTTTTGAGAAATTATTGTGAAACACATTCTTCCAAGAGATAGCCCACTCGCTGGCTGGTCAGGAGATTAAAATGGCACATGTAAGTTGTTGGCTAAAACTTAGATGCAAAAATGTGATTTATATTCCAGAAATAATCAGTTTGGGTAAAAACGCACTATAAACCAGTGAAAGATTTTTAACCATCTGTTGCTCAGCTTACTAACTTGAATTGGAATAACGGCTTGATATTGCTATATGTTATTGGCCAGATATCTGTGTAGTACCGATATAAACTTAATAAATTAATAGTTCCTTTTGAACTCAAAGATACTGTGACAACTTGCACAGTCCCTACCCAGGTCTAAGCCAGAATGGGTCACAGCAATGAGAGTGGAAGTGGACATAAGACTCCATTCCTAATGCAGAAGCTATCTCCAATTGATAGTGCTTACCAAGTAAAAACTCGTTTTCTCCAGTGGTATCTCACTATGTATACAAACCACCCCTAAGGACAGACTCCAAGCCCAGCAGTACAGTGAACAGAACGACATTTTTGGAGGTCCTGCTCTCACAGTCCTTTGTCTGAGCATTAATTTTGTTCCTCTGGCTTTCTTTTTATTTTTCCTTACAGGCCTTTTGTATATATACTGTGGTTTCCACTGTTGCATTTCTATGGCATTTCCGTGTTTGCAAATGTGTATATCTTGTGCATTTGTACATGTTTCTTGTGCTTTGTCTCTGGCTTTTTTTCTCTTGGTAGTTTGGTTGCCTCATCTTATCCTGGTTTATTTTGTCATATTTTACATGATAATACTTTACTATTTTTTAGATGTCTGTTTGTATTTTCGTGAGAAAGAGAAAGAAATGGTGAAGATCTGAGTGCGTGAGGTGCTGAAGAAGACCCAGAAGAAGCTGGAGGAAGGAACACTGTACTTGGAATATATTCTATGAAAAACTCCATTTTCAATTAAAAAGTAATAGTTTCTTTTATTTCATCAAATTATGCCCTTATTTGATCAAGTTTAGCTCTGGAGGGAAAACCATAGGAGTCTCATAAACACAGCACACTGTTTTTTAAAAAAAAAAAAATAAACCTCATGCTAGATGCTGGAGGCAAATATGCAAACTAAACCCATTTGAATGAACTAACTCTTATCTTGTCAATCACTTAGGATCTCTTCACATGAAAATCTTTTTGGACTAAAACAAATATTGGGATCTGTTTTGGGGGTAGAAAAGTTGAGCCACATAGCTACCCATCCCTCCTTAAAGCAAAGGCTGTATAATCTGAGACAATAAGGGTGAAGTCGATCCTCACATTCTGGCCTATCAGAGCCACTAAGAATATCTGGCTATCTCCCTCTGAGGTCCCCTTAAATGTCAGGAAAGGAAAGCCAGGCATTACTGGTAATGGGAAAACCTGTGCTTGATCTATGGTTCCTTGGAATAAAATGAATGATAGTTACAGGAGAGGGTTTCATTTGTTTGCTTTGGTTTTTATTTCTATTCTTAGGAGGATTCATTGGGAACTTTGAGACTTACATAGGTCTTTAGTGGTTTTGTTGAGACTAATGTGGGACATTTTCTTCACAAAGTAAAAAAGGTGTTGCCAAACCTGAATGATCTAGACCTGCATATGAATGTGAAATTGTCTTAAGGATATTTAAACAAAAAAAAAACCCAGAAAAAAACAAAATGAAATAAACAAACAAAAACAAGGATGAGACAGAAAAATGTCTCTATCTGTGTCACTTGAAACCAAATATGAAAAGAGCCATGTCTAGCTGGAGTTTTTAAGGAATAAAATGACGAAGAGTCAAGTGCATAGCTAGTGAACTTCCAAATGCTCGTAAGACCAAGCAACAGTTCGCAGAAGGCATTAACGACAAAACAGGGCAAATAAAAAGACTGAGTTTGTCCAAGTGACAGCAGTCATTTCCAGAGAGCAAACATATTTTCTTAACAGAAAATATGCTGAAGATGAAGACCTAGCCTGGGGCTTCCACAGAAGCAATGAGAGGGAAGAAAAGATTATCTGGATAGCTACAGTTGCAGTGTTTAACCCTTAACCTTCCGGACCACGACCCCTCATAATAGGGAGGTGCAACTGAGGGAGAGTGAGTGACAGTAGCTGCAATCTAGAACCTGTCAGATCCAAGAAACCGATTCAAGTGACAAAAGGAAGCAAGGTCCTGTTCCCCCTCACACCTGCATCAGGCCAAGCAGCTTAAGCCAGCTCTATGAATCCCTCTGGAGATGGAGATACAC
Source organism: Mus caroli (assembly GCF_978045245.1). Lineage (NCBI taxonomy): Eukaryota > Metazoa > Chordata > Mammalia > Rodentia > Muridae > Mus > Mus caroli. The sequence goes on from NW_028227266.1 coordinate 75,049,914, forward strand.
AGTGTCCCATGCAAGTGTCCTAGGGTAAGGAAACAAGCTTGTTTCCGGAGAATAACCATTATATAAGTTTACCTAAGGTGGTGCCTTCCTTCCATGACGTGGTATCAAACATCACTGTGCACAGAATTTGACTTGGTCTTACATTCTCTTTATACTGCAGATTTAGGTTTCTATTGCTATTGTGTTTAGGAGGAAAAAACACCAAAGGTTTATTTCATCTCAGAGTTTGCTGTCCATCATTGAAGGAAATCAGGGAAGGAACACAGGGCACAACACAGGAAGGAACCAGGAGGCATGAACTGATGCAGAAGCCATGGAGGGATGCTGCTTACTGTCTTGCTCCCTATGCTTTGCTCAGCTTGCTTTCTTATGGAACCCAGGACCACCTGCCCTGGGTAGCACCTCCTAACAGTGAGATGGGCCCTTCCCCATCAATCATCAATCAATAAAAACAAAAATGCCCTGCAGGTTTGCTCACAGGCAGTTTGGTGGAGGCATTTTCTCAGGTGAGGCTCCTCTTCTCAAATGATTGTGTTAAGTCCACATAAGAGTAGCTAGCACAACCACTCAATACCTTTATAATGATGGCTACAATTCTTACTTATTTCATTTTCATGTTTTGTAGCTCAAAGAAGACTACCGTAAGATTAAAACTATAGGTTCCTCATGATTGCAAGCAGATATTAATTTTTTGCACTTTTTTTTTTACAGCTGATTTCTTCAAGAACCAGATGAAGGGCATTGGACTCTGGAACTAGCTCTCTTCCTACAAAACTCCACTGTCATTTTCAACTCTAGGGTGTAAAATTATTCAAATCATTATGTAGCCACTCCCCCAAACTTCCAGAGTTCAGGGTGATAATGAACTTTCTCCTTGCCCAGTTTTTGAGATTGTGGAAAAACAAGAACAAAACGTGGCTCTGCGTGTCTGAAGTATCAACTTGATCTCAGGAGTCTTGAAAATGTGGCTACTAGAGAAAACAATTAATAAGCAAGAGCGCTGCTGTGGTTTTTCTTTCTCTCTGCTTTGACATGAAGGCTATTACTTCTTTTCTCTTTCCGATGCACCTAAATTTTAACGGTGTAAGGAAGGTTGCTGCTGGCTGCCATTCAGGCTGTCAGCCCTTTAAATATTGCTAGCATACTCTAAAGGGTTTTTATTCCTTGATCCTGTCATTTCTGTCAAAAGATAGAAATTAATTTCAGGAACTCTAACTATGGGGAATTATGGCATCACGCTCTTCCACTGCTCGGTTTATGATCCAAGGTCATGTTGACAGCGGTCCTCTAGTGCTCATCCACATCTGATTTTTCCTCCTCTGGCTCATGTGACTATTTCTGGTTAGTGGAGTGTGAGCAGACATGAGGAGGAATTTACTTACTGCTACCAGACCTTTCAGAGTACTTCTCTTGCCTCAGCAGTTGAAGAGGCCTCAGCTTCCAGATGGAGAAGATCAACCAGCCAGTAAGGGTCCTCATGAACAATAGGGCATATGCCAACAAATGAGCGCCATTCTGTGGTGAGGGAGAAGAAAGCTCTTTCAGCATTAATTATTGAGATTTGGAGGAGAGTAAATATGTGTTTTCCCCCACTACAGTCTGAAATAGTGACTGTGAGATAATAAGTGTGTTAACTGACTTAATTGTGGTAGTCCCTTCAGATGTGTGTATACATCTAACCATCACATTGGTTGCCCTCAAATATACTAATTTTAATTTCTTAATTATAACATGGAAAAACATGAAATTTAAAAAGAATTCAAAACAATTTCCCTCAACAAATCACCAATGCATTTTCACTGACAACACAGTTGTCTTTACTTTTATCAAAACCCATATAAAAACTGGTTCATGTTGGCTTACTAAAATTTGAAAAAAATATACAATTAACTGAATTAAAATATCACAAGATAAGCGTTTCCATTTAATAAAACCTTTGTTTTATGTATGTACCTTTACATAGTTTCTGATTCTGTTTAAGCAAAACAAGAAACCATGGATTCTCTGTTACTGTATTTAGTCAACATTATATAGAAATGAATTGAAAAATTGGCAGAGGCCACATGGTTATGTGATAACAAAAAGGGAATAATCTATTATCTCATACCAAACTATTTCACATCTCATTTATGACACCCATTGAAATTAAGCACAGCTAGTGCATATATACATGTAATCTTGGTAGAAAAATAAGGAGTTGTGTAAGAAGTATGAAATTAAAGAAAAGGAAACATATTTTGAGTTCTCATGAGTTCTGCATTTTCATGAGGAAAATTAAATTTACTTAATAACTTCAGACTAAGTAAATAGCAATTATTTCACAATTTTTGAATAAGAAACTTATTTTCAATACCTAATTTTCTATGATGTTTGAAGCAATAAAATAAAATAACATTTTTAAAGAATATAGTTTTCTGAATCTACCTCTTCTTACGTAAATTATTGGTTTATTTGAAAACAAAAGATTTTAAGTCTCTAAGGAGTAAATTTATTTATAAATTGTAAGTTATTTTGAATTTTAAAAATAGCAAAACAGACATAAAATAGATAGTATTGTTTCTATTGTTCTTAGGGCTACAGTGATTGATCATTTCTAGCAGATGCTAGGATGAAAATAGATATTAGCCTTGGGTTCAGATCCAATAATTTATTCCTGAATTGCAGATGACCATGCACCAGATGATGAATGCTCTGAGAGGGACATGAGATTTTTTTAGCTTGAGTATGTGTTATTTCTGATTCAATCTGCATGTCTTCTGTATGTTATAAGGAATACAATTTGTGTGTGCGTGGGTGCACATGCACAAGCGTGTGTGTGTGTGTGTGTGTGTGTGTGCACGCCTATGCTCTCCCTCCAACAAATATAACTGTATGCAAACACAGAAAGCAAGTAAGTGGTAAGAATATACCTATCAACCTCAATTTTGTATGCATAAAAGTGAATGAGCAAAGGGAATGAAAACACAGGAGCAAGGAGACAGGAGATAGCGAGTTTCATGTGTTCTACCAAGGGAAAAATATTCACCTTAAAATAAGCTCTGTTATTACAATGCTGGTGTGAATTTGAATTTATATTCAACATAAATGTGTTTCAACAATTGGCAATTAGCCATGTATTATCATTCTTCCAAGCTAAGAGGACTGTTGTCCGTGATTATTATCTATGCTAGCGTTGGAAGGATTGTCAGAACTCAGAGGACACTGTCATCCTTCCTATTGTAAGTCAAAAGTTTCATATAACTTAACAACTCTATCATGTATCTACATACTTAGGTCAAAAAATATTGTTTTGATTTATTTCTACCATAAAATATGATTTATGAAAGTCATTCCCAATTAGACATAAAGAAATGCCACTTTCACAGTTCTTTTGTTTGTTTGTTTGTTTTATCATTTGCCCAATGAATGTAATGATAATAGTGGATTTCTCTGTACCAGAGATGTTCTGTGATTTTCCACCATTCCTCAGTATCCTTTCTCAATTCAGGCACAAGTACTGATTCTAATAGCATAGGGGTAATCCTGAACTTGCTTGATGAATGATTGCTCGCACATTCAATTTTATTGAAACATACACATCTACTTCTCCATGCTCCAGGGATGGCAAACACACTGGTCAATAGTCTCCTCTCTTATAGAACACACAAACGATCAATAACTACATCATCTTGTACTTAAGACTTTTTTTGATTCTGCATCATTACTTCAGATAGTCCTTAACAGTCATTCAGAGGTAAAATCTTCTTGCTGTTCCCATTTCTTCTATTGTTTTTAAAAATATTTTTATTTCAAGTCAAGAGTGCAGGAGATGCAATTAACTTCAACTTTGCTCTTATTGTAGCACTTATATTAAAGATATCCTCATTTAATTTTGTATAACTTTACCCTGACGTGATGAAGATTTTACTCATCAAAATTTGTTAGTTTTGTTGAAGACAGTTAAACTGTCTACAACTATGTGAAAATTATGTTATTTATTTAGTCTAAAGAAAATATCCCCAAAGTATGAATTCAAGACCCTATTCTTTTCTTATGGTACAGAAGAAATGTATGTTCAGAATGTATCATAGGGCTTAATTAAGATGATTAGCCAAAAAGTACAGAATACCTAGGATACAACCCATAGGCCATAAGGAGTTTAACAGGCAAAAAGACCCAAGTGAGGATGCTTCAATCCCAATTAGAAGTGGGAAGAAAATAATCAATGGAGGGAGGCAGAGGGAGGGAGGGATCTGGGTGGGAAAGGGGGGAAGGGAACAGGATCAGGTATGGGGAAGGAGACAGGAGAGAAGCCCAGAAGGGTAGGAAAATGAATGGAAATATGCAGCCTCTGGGGATGGGAGGAAGGGAGGCCCTCTACAAAGTGCCAGAGACCTGGGAGGTGAGAGACACTCAGGACTCATTGGGAATGGCCTTAAACAAAGTACCCCCCAAAATAGGGAGAGGGAACTTGAAGAGTTCACCTCCAACAGACAGACAGAGCCTCAAGTGGAAGGACAGGGTTACCAACTCACAGTCAAAATTTCTGACCTAGAATTGTTCCTGTCTAAAAGAACCGCAGGGACAAAAATGGAAAAGAGGCTGAAGGAAAGGCAGTCCAATGACTAATCCAGCTTGGGGTGGTGGTGGTCACCAAAACCTTTCAGTATTATTGATGCTATGATGTACTTACAGACAGGAACCTAGCATGGCTGTCCTCTGAGAGGCTCTACCAGCAGCTGACTGAGACAGATGCAGATGCTTACATCCAACCACCCAACCACTGGAATAAAGTCAGGGACCCATATGGTTGATTTAGGGGAAGGATTGAAGAAGCTGAAGGGGAGACTACCCCACAGAAAGTAACCCTGGACCCCTAAGAAATCCCAGACATTGAGTCACCAACTAGGCAGAATACTGGGGCTGGTCTGAGGCTCCCAGCACATATTTGCATAGGATTGCCTGGTCTGGCCTTCTTGGGAGAAGATGAGCCTAATCCTCCAGAAACTTGAGCACCCAGAGAAGAGATATTCTCTAGGAAGGAAAGGGGAAGGAGAATGAGATGAGGAACTGTGGGGGAGGAGTCTGTGGAGGCGGGGGGGGTGTGTGTGTGAGGGGGGCTGCCTCCAGTCCAGGATGGCTGGACTGTAAATAAATTAAATAATGTTTAAAATTTAAAGATTAAAATTAAAATTTAAAAAGATGATTTCCGGGGCTGGAGAGATTGGCTCAGTGGTTAAGAGCACTGACTGCTCTTCCAGAGGTCCTGAGTTCAATTCCCAGCAACCACCTGGGGGCTCATGACCATCTATAATGGGATCCGATGCACTCTTCTGGTGTGTGTCTGAAGACAGCTGCAGTGTACTCATATAAATAAATAAATAAATAAATAAATAAATAAATAAATAAAGAGATGATTTCCATGATTCCATGATTTTAATATTATTTTCAAATTTTGAAGTTTGTGTGCCAGTTACATGCACTCTTCCTTGGAAGACTTTTTTTTTTTTTCCTTTTTGCATTTTATTTGCAGCTTTAATGCCCAGTGTAGAGATTCACACAGAACAACCATGACAAGTGTTAACAGAACATGTAACTAAGTAACTAAATGTTTTATTTTCCAATAAGCACTTATCTTACCATGCTTCCATGGGATGAATGAATTCTACCCACAGCGCTGGCAAAGCATTTCAATTTTCTTGTCGCAATGAAATTTGTACAAGGACATTTTTCAAATTTATATTTTCCCTGAAGATACGGCCTTGTTTTACTCATTGGAATATGAAATCGAGTGACCCTAGTATATATTTTTAAGGAATAACTGGAAGATCTTTACATAGTTTAAATTATATAACTAATTTTATTGGAACTAGCCTTTAAAACATTATAGGCAGTTGTATGGATTTTCCAAATTGTAAATATTGATATACAAGATCGTTGATGGCTGCCATCATTGAAGGAGGCCATGATTTCTTCCCTAGAAAGTCAGGAACTTGCCTGTATACCAGGCTGGCCTCAAATTCATAGAGATCTGTCTGCCTATGCCTCCAGAGTGCTAGGACACACGCCACGCATTGCCATGCCCATACATTTATCAAAGGTTAATTACTTTCATTTTTCTTTTCAGAATCCAACTAAAGAAAGCTCTGAAAAACCAGAACTCATACAAAAAGGAAATCACTGTGTATTCACGACCCGTAATAACAAGATGATAAACGTGAAGTTATTCTTCCAACTTTTAAACAGCAATTTTTCTGAAAAGTTGTTGAAAATGGCATGTCACCAGACACACTTGAAGCTGTTTTTCAGTGTGGTGCCGGTTTATGTCATGCCCACCTCACTCTCACTGATAATCAGCAGACGCTCACCATTCAGAATCGTACTTGGCATTTCGATATTCATGGAGCTCTGGTCCTTCTCTGCTTTGCTCTCAGGTAACCGTCCCTGATGATTCTTAGGGATTGTGATTCACAGACGTCAAGGGCACTCTTCTTTTATATATGAATATGTTTCTCAGTCAGAAGGGCTGTCTGTGGAAATGATTGGCTTTAAATCTCGAAAGACTGGTGATTATAAGCCATCTCTATGTATTTCAGTATCAAGGTTTAGAAATGACGGTACAGAAAGAAAGAAAGTCATAGCATAAGGAAAGGCTGTGAGCTGTGAGAAAACATTGGGTCTTTTAAGGTAAGGATGGCTTTAAGGCCAACATACCTTTTCTGACACTGTTAAGAATATTTGTCTTAGGCCCATTGGACTTGCAAACTTTATATGCCCCAGTACAGGGGAACCCCAGGGCCAAAAAGGGGAGTGGGTGGGTAGGGGATTGGGGGGGTGGGTATGGGGGACTTTTGGGATAGCATTGAAGATGTAAACGAGGAAAATACCTAATAAAAAATAAATAAAAAAAAAAGAATATTTGTCTTAAATGAGGATATGAGATTAAAAGCATCTACTCAACAAGAAAAGACTTAATCAAGTAAAGAGACATCCTGAGATGGCGGACACGGTGGCGCACACCTTTAATCCCAGCACTCGAGAGGCAGAGGCAGGTGGATTTCTGAGTTCGAGGCCAGTCTGGTCTATAGAGTGAGTTCCAGGACAGCCAAGGCTACACAGAGAAACCCTGTCTTGAAAAACCAAAAAAAAAAAAAAAAAAAAAAAAAAAATAGAGAGACATCCTGAATAGTGAGAGAGAATGTTTACTGGCTTTGTACCTGACAAAAAAGGTTAGTGCATAGAGTAATTATGGCTTATCTGAGTGAAGGTCATAAGCCCTGAGACTAATTCCTTGTTCACAATTTCAGATTCAGCAAAACAGTCTCTTTGAACATTTCTTTTCTTGTAGGGAAGACTTTGATTGACAGCTATGATACTGTTCCTGCACATTTGTCATTGAGTGCAATGATAGCTATCAAACACAGCAATAATAGACTCAAGAGTGCTCTCTGTAATAGTATAAATTTGTATGTAAGTATTAAACATATCTACATTTCTGCTAGTTTATTATGTTTGAAATCTTTACTACTTAGAGTAGAATTTTAAACTTGTCTGAGCAATGCCCAAGCTTAGAAAAGAAACATGAGCAGCTATTCTCTATACATTTAAGGACATTATTTGATGAGCTGACCTCATATTGTAAATGTATTCTGCTCAGTACTATCATTTATATTTAACTGTAGACAGATGTTCCAGTCTGTCTGTGTGATGCTTTATTTAAAGCTTAATATCTGATGAGAAAGGAAACCATTTAGCTCTGATGGGAATTTGCTCTCTGTGGCCTACAACCTCACACTCTCCCTTTTTATGTAATTATAATTCTGAATAGTTTGCGAAGCAACTTAAGCACTTGGAGCTCATATCACTGAGACTCTTAGACCCTCTCATACAATGCCATGGAGTGGTAGCTTCTAAATAAGCGCCAGCCACTAGGTTGAGAGTTTGATTTTTTTTTCACTCTTTAAAATTCCATTCATAATAATTAACGGTTTTATATAATCATTTAGAATCATGTGTCTAGATCTAACCAAATGCTTCATTCGTGTTTCTTTTAAATTGGCTATATTACCATTACTTAAGGAAACATATTTTCAATCAAATCGAGTAGCTATGATTGTTTACTGTTCTTTCTTATTTTTTCCCTTTCCTTTTCTATCCACACCTGATTTTCTCTTCTCCTTCTCCTACTTCCTTTTTCTTTTTCTTCAAGGATAATTTTATTAGATGATAATAATAATTTTTAACAAAGAATAATACAACTTAAGCAAAATTCTGGCAGCTTCCAGGAGGAGAGATGAAGAAAAAGTCATGTCTTCCCATAAAGGAGTGAAGTGGAAGCAGCTTATTTAGAAAGGAAAAGGAAGAAGCAATAATGTAGAGTGTGCTGAGGAAAGAGCCCCAAACTGTCTTCATGTTTTTCATCTCCTTTACACTGCGCCTTCCTTTGCTCTTTCTCTCCAGAAGTGTTATAATCTCTTTGTGTTAATGTCCCTTGAATATGCGTACTAACGATTAAGCCCCTAGCTTTGCTGAGACTAATCAGACAATCTATTATTGAGCTACAGCTCAAAGACACACATAGACACACATACACAGACACAAAGACACAAAGACACACACACACACACACTATATATATATATATATATATATATATATATATATATATATATATATATTGATCTGGCTTAATAAAATCAAACTGCTACAACAGTCTTAAGATGTCCCAAATTAACAACCAAGAACTGTTGAACTCTCATAGAGTCTGTTCTGCTGGCTGACAATGTGAGCTGCTTTATCACTGGACTCAGATCTGCAGGAGGGATCATTCTCAGAGTCTCAAGTTCTCATCGAATTCTATTTTCTTTTATTTTTGAATTTTGAAGCATTGTGAAGCTCCATGGAATCAAACTTGAGGAGTTGGAAGCAATTTGTACATACCTGACTATATCTGTCTTACAGAAGAAATAATACAAATCTAAAAGAAAGAGTAATTTAATATACAAATGATACATTTAAATATAAACCTGCAGTAATATTTTAGAGATATATCCATGTATTGTTTGTATTTCACCTATTTGTGATTTCTCTACTATCAATTTAAGGAACAGCCAGTGTCTCTAAGAATGTTAAAAATTTCAGAGCAACCATGCTGTCATGTCAATTTTTTTCATTCATAAAATGTTTTCTACATTTTAAAGACTATATCTGGTACTATGTATGTAAATATATACAAATAGGATTTCCCTAACAATATTGGAGAACTGTCACCTATATTCCCATCTGTCACTTGGCTAACCTTCTAAGATGTAGACTTGTTCATTTGTAATTATGTCCGCACATCTCCAAGAAGCAAGGAGCTATCACTGGGAGATTGGGGCTTGAAAGTAAAGCCTCCAAGTTCTCTCTGTTGCCCATCAACTTAGACTGCTGCACCCTTTGCTTTGCTAAGATTCTGTATCCTCCACTCGGGGTAGAAAAGACTGCTGTTTCTCTATTAGACAATCAGCTGGAACGGTTCAGTTCAGATGAGAGCAGTGCGCCATTACTGCGGTGAGGAGATTTCCTCATGGAATTATCATGTTTACACCTGAAGGAAATTAAAAAAGAATAAGTTAATACTTTAAAAATACTCTATTGTATAGTCAATAGGAAGAATAGAATTTTCCTCTTCCCTGTTATCATCCTCTTTTTGTACTAACACGTTGAGTGTTGTCAGTATAGAGAGGAGGAAATCTGAGCTGGCTTTCAATGTTTGGGTAATTCCTGTTGTCATCTGGTCTGTGCCAGTTAGCTGCAGGGGTGGGGGGCACTGTGGAGGAGGGAGTACTGTTAGTACTGGTGAGCTAATTAATGCTTAGTATGTCAGTAGAAACATAAGAATGTACAAGCTCTCGGAAAATTCCTTTAGAATGTAGAGAACTATATTGTTTCGTTGGTCAAAGTAGGACAGAAGTTTATCATAATAAACCCACTGCCTTCCTGAAATATTTTAAGTACAATTACATTTGGTTTACCTCTCATTCCCAAGAAGATAAAGATAAACAAACAAACGCTAACACAGGTCCTGATTTTTCCATTATGATATTAGTGTTACTTAGCATTTGCCGCTGAGGCAAAATTATTTAAAGTATTTTTTTATTGAAATTGTAATGGATAACTTAAAACTGGAAGATTTAAGCAGAGAAAATAATGAAAAATGCACAAGATCCTGAAAGTCCTGTAGAAGAATTCTGAAAATTTTTAATAATTATACTATTTCACCATGCATAGTCCCTGTGCTCTGTGAAAAAGAGGCAGTATTAAGGAACTTGTGTCTAAATGTCTCTTTAGATTGTGTCTCTGAAGATGTCCTGCGAAGAGGAAAGAAGAGATGAATAGGAAAGAGAGACAGGATCTATGCATGCAGTTGTGTGTGTGTATGTGTGTGTCTACACAGAGAGCAGTGGGGAGAAAGATGTCTTAAGTTCATGTGGGTAGAAATTATGCTGGAAAAAAGGAAGCTAGCTTTTCTGGAGATCAAAGAATAAGAAATAAGAAGTGTAGAAGGATGTTCTTTTTGTATCTCTTTATTATGTCCGGCTTCTTTGCCTGAAAGTTAATTTCCATCTTACAATAAGACTATATAATTATCTTATTTATTACCCAGTAATTTATAGTATCAATTTTGAAAAATAAATACAAAAATTTGTACATTAAAACAGAGCATCTATTCTAGAAACAAGTATGAATAAATATCCTGTTTGTGGGCACTTTGTCATCCTGGGCAGGAGAAGGCGTGCAGAAGAGAAGGTTCTTTGAAGACTCTTTGATTTACAAATAAGGTCATGTGTTTTGAGATGAAAACAAAGGAGTTACTTTGTAAAAGCTGTACCTGTGCACAGCACTTTTTTGAGTGATGACAGTGGGAAAGTGGATCCAGAAATGGGTGACAGACATGGAACAGAAGTGGATGGGGTGGGCTTAAAGCTGAGAGTCCTTGGAGCTGATTTGATGTTGTTTCCATGTTGATGCAAAGGGAACAGAAATTGAAATTTTTATGTGCTTAGCAACTAGTATTCCCCATGCATCTTCTGACTCATCTCTTGGGACAATTTTTCAAGTGTGATGGTTACTCAAAAGATATTTGCAAAAGTCATCTTCAGACAAGCAGGAAAAAATATACAGTGAATGAGTTAAATACATACCTCCCATGGTAAAAGGCTGCTGTTTCAAAAAAATCCCCCTTTTCAATAGATTCACTTCTTGGTGTTTTCATTTAGCCAAAAGGAATGGTTATAACAGGAACTTGATCTTTGTAATCCTATCCATGGTGACCTTGAGAGCTTCCTCTCCTCTGATAGATTGGTACTGCTAAGAGCTTTGAAACCCAAGGTTGAATTATTATGTCACCCTGTGGGGAAATGTTTGGTATCAAGAGAAAAGAGCCATATGAAGTGAGTAATGTCATGCATTTTAAGCATGCAAAATAGCCCACAGCTGGCCAATTCAATGGGGTGTTTTTCAAAACTATTTCCATTAACACATAGACATTATAATAATCTTTCTGTTTTACATAAGTTTCATTTAACAAAATAACCCTCAGTTAGTGGGAGCACTTTACAGCTGGGCTTGGTGCATGACGGATAGCCCAGCTTTTTAAAAGGATGGTACAGGAGAATTAGAAGTTCAAGGCCAGCCTGATCAATAGAGTAAAACCTCCTCGAAATAAAAGTAAAAAAGAGGGCAGGGGATATAGTTCATAGTTTAGACCCTGGGTTCAGTCTCTCTTATGGAAAAACAGAAGGGAGGGAGCCATGGGAGAAAGAGGGACAGAGGGAGGGAGGGAGGGAGGGAGGGAGGGAGGGAGGGAGGGAGGGAGGGAGGGAGGGAGGGAGGGAGGGAGAGCACACAAGAACAGGAAACTGAGTTTGTTGCTTAAATTTAATGCTTTCCCAAATACAGCACCTGCTCCTCTGTAACTACTACAACACTTTGTGAAACTGTGAAAAACATAGTCGGTTTCCATGTGTTCATAGGCATTAGAGTTCTTCATGTCCTGTCACACCAAGGCAAACACTAAGGAATCCCAGTGAGCTGAACGTGATACAGTGATTCAATAAATTATGGTTAAGTCCATGAAGTGTTGCCCAATCTTGGGGAGGCACTTAATCCTGCATATGTGATAGGCTGTCTGTTCTTCACATGGCACAGTAACGACAAAGCAAAACCTAGTATACAGTGCTACCTTCTTCTGAGGATAGATAGAAGCATCACATAGGTTTGATATTCTCTTTCATTCCCAACCATAAACATGGGCTTCCCCAAATGGTAAATGTTGAAGGCAACCTTGACATTTGGGTTCTAACCACTACAAGTCTTAAAAATCCTTAAGTGGTAACCCACAAGATAGGCAGAAAGCCTTTCTGTTTTGGTGTTGAATAACTTCAGGCAGTAGTTTACTAAATTATATAGTTTTCCACAAGATATCACACATTTGGGGATGCGATGAAACTTCAAGAAAACTTTTGGGGACATTCATTCTTCTAGTCAGTACAGCATTTCTTGCTAGAGGGGACTAAGAGCACTCCTGCAGGCAGGGTTGCTCCTGTGGCATGGCCCGCCTTCACTTCGGCCCGTAATAAAATTGACTGAAAATATGGAGAAGAGTGATATAGCTACCGAGTCAGAGCTTAATGCGGAAGGGAGACACGGTTTAAGCAGAATCTAACAGAAATGCGTAATGACACATTATCTCTCAGGGAGTGAATTCCATGATCACAAATGTTCATCTCTCCATTTAAGTGAGTACCTGTCACATTGATTTCCAATACTGAGAGAAGCACTAATAATACACACCCCACATATCCTTTGGATTATCCTTCTTAGAAAAATAGAATATGCTTAGTCAGTAAAGATTATCTCTCAGAGGACATACTTCTGTTTCCACTTAACTGTTTCTACAAAGTGCCCCATGGATTTGCATTTTCAGACAATTAAAAGGCATCTATCTGTACAGGACAGATCAAGACAAGGCACCCATATCAAAGCTCTTCCTGATTTTGTGCCAAACATGAAAAAGATTACTATCTTAGTTATGTAATATAGTCCCTCTGAGATTGTACACAAATGCCCAGAAAAAAACCAAACAGAGACACACTTAGAACTTCAAAAGGCAGGAGAAAAGGCATGCAAATGGTTTTGTCTCCCTTTGTCCTCACATTCATAGGCATCAAGACTAAAGCCTAGGAACTACTGAAGCAAACAATGCCTCAAATTCTGAAGAAAAAAAGCTCTGTTCCCTGTGCCAGGTATCATTAGCTTTTCTGCCACAGCCTATCCAGAACATATAGAAATGGCTTTTTCCAAATAAGCAGGGTTAACCTTATTTAAATATTGACTTATTTACCAATATTTAAACCAAAAATCCTTCTGAATTTTTGTTGGCAAATAAGGAGTCACCTGGTAACTCCAGTCCCTAATAGGGTGGAGCTGGTAGCACTAGGTCGTTCCTTCCCCTAGCTCGCCATATTTCCCTAGGCTTGACTACTTTGGCAAGTATTTCATTTTTATAGTATTTGGTCTTCCCTAAGCTTCATCATCTAATATTCCAAATTTTGATTATAGGAAGTATTCTGATAATGAGGGCAGAGCACCTGTAAATGAGACCAGTGTTCATAAACATCACTCCAACTGGGGCTGGAGAGGTGGCTGTGGATAGTAGCACTTGCTGCTCTTACAGAGAACCTGGGTTTGATCCCTAGTACCCACCTGGTGGTTCACAACTGTCTCCAGTCCTAAGGAATCTTACACTCTCCTGACTTTCAAGGGCACTGCATGCACATGGTGCAAAGATACACAAGTGAGGAAAATACTAATTTATACAAAATCATAAAAATTAATTTTTAAAAATTATCTCGAGCCAGTGTTGAGAAAGGGAGAATTAGCTTCCTCCATGACTGAGCTTCCTTCTAGGATAACCAATCCCAAAAAGACAGCCTTGGACACACGCTCATAGAACCAGTGCTTAGTGGACTCAGTAGGTTGTACATACATGTGTGACTATGTATGTATACTATATATGTAGACATAAGACAACCACAATTAAAACTGAAGAAGAGATGGTGAGTTTCTGGGAACACAGAAGTTATCTGAGGTTAGGAGTCATGGAAAATGTGCATACGGTGCTCATGTGTTCCACAAAAAATAAAATTTACAAAAGGGGAAAAACAGGCACCTGTTATTTTTCTTGCTATTTTTGTTGGCTAATAATTTGCATTTTCCATAATTGCTTTTATGTGGTGTCAAAATATTAAAGCACTTTCTGTTCCTCTAAAGCTCATCTACAACAGGCTACAGGATTGACCTCCAGTATTACTTATCCAGGAGGTGGCGCTCGACCAGTACATTTTCCTAACACTACTTCCTTTTGCTTGGTCAAAAAAAATAATAATCATTTAATAGTTTGCATTTGTTTATTTACTTTTTGTATATCTTTACTCATTCATACTATAGCATACGTGTGGGGGCCAGAGGACAACTTGTAGGAATTTGTTTTATCTTATGTCAGTGTCAGTGATCAAACTCAGGCTGTCAAGCTTAACAGTCAGCATTCATGCCAACTGAGCCATGTTACTGGCCCAGAAATAATATTATCTGGTAACTGTAGCTGATCTTGAACCAGTCATCTTAAAAAAGAGTCCTATCTTTTTCTCAATGTTTTAATATACATGTTTATTAGTGTGTCTCTGGAGTTTATTTTAGTATTCTCATACATGTGTATAACATTTGGATTCTATACTATGATGTTACAAATAGTGTATAAACCCAGGTCAGTTCATCCCTAAACCTGCTTTGCCACTACTACATCAAGGGGGTTCTATACTAAAAGAAAGAAAAAGTATCCTAGACAATACACTGTATTATTTGCAGGGTTTTTTGTTACTGCTTTGCATTTTTGTTAATTCTGTGAGAATGTCATACAATGAATTTTGACCAAATGTATCTTCTCCTCCAAATCTTTTCAATTCTATCCTCTTTTTCCACCCCTAGAACTTTGTGCCCTCTTCCTGTAAAAAAGGGATAAGGGGGAGAAAGAGGAGGAGAATAAGGAAGAGAAGGAGGACATGGAGGTCAAGGAGGATGAGGAGGAGGAAGAGGAGGATGAAAACAATGAGGAAGAGGAAAGCGGAGGAAGAGAAAGAAGAGGAGGAGGAGGGAGAGGAGGAGGAGGAGGAGGAAGAGGAAGTCAAATACAATTGGTTCGGCCCATATACTCTACAAAAAGCCACACCATTAAAGAGTACCAACTCTTCCTTTCCTGGCAGCTAACAGTTGCCAGTAGCTCCTCAGCTAGGGATGAAACATCATATCCACTTCCTCTCCCCATTCAGAATTTGATCTGGACTGGGCTTGCACAGATCTGATGCACACTGTTATAACAGTGAGCTCATATATGAAGCCGCTTTACTGTTTTCAGAAAATGTGTTCACCTTGTCAGCCACTGCTCTGTCTCACACACCCTTCGTGTCTCTCTTCCTCAGTCATCCTTGAGCTTTGTGAGGAAGAAGTACGACACTCACAGTTAGGGGTGAGTACTTCATAGTCTCTCAGTCTGCACCCCATGGCTAGTGTGTATATCTGTGCAGATAAGCAGGTATCCCTGAAAGAAGCTTAAAGTTTCAGTGGGTTTATGAAGCTATGGAAGGATACTCTATGGACCTATTCTAACATTTCTTTTTCTTTATATTAGAAGCTTTCCAAATACAACATACTGAATTACACTAAATAAACACATTCATGATACTACAGTGAGATAATTAAAAGTACCCAAACAGAGTAAGCACTTGGGTTCTTAGGAAGAAATGTTGGTAATTAAATGTATCCTTGAAGCATAGGTCTCTGATAACCTGATATATGGACAAAGAGTGGCATGTTTTATTACTTCCAAGGTTTCAAACTATGGATATCTCTCAATGAGCAAGAAATATTGTAAAAATATCTCATTTGTCTTTTAGCTCTAACATCTTTGCTGATGTAAGTATTTGAGAAATTTGTTCTAAAACTAGCTAAAGAAAAGAATTATATCTTGTCCTATCATCATGTAGGGTCTATGATGCCTTTGTTAGCAGCTTATATTCACCATGAGAAATGGAAAAGTACCCCCATCAGTGATGTCTTTTAAAGATGCTACAGGAACTAGAGATGTTGCCCATGAATACAGCGAATGCTTACTTAACTCCAGTATTTAATCCTGAGCACAGCAAAATAGTCTGTTAAAATAATGTATAACAAGTGAAAAACCTAACAAAATTTATTATGAAAGCTATATCCAGAGATAAGAATTCTATACTTCCTCTAACCTAGCTCACTCAACAATTGAAATGGTCACTTTATGTCTTGACTCATCATATTTAAACTATTAGCACTGTTTCTCTATTAAGAAGACTTGAAGATATGAAGAATTGAAGACTTGAAGACTCCCTCTCCCTCCCCCTCTCCCTCCCCCTCCCCCCTCTCTCGTTCTCTCTCCCCACCCTCACCCCTGTTTGTGTCCTTGTTTTTTATTTTGCAATTTAAAATGCATTGTATGCGTTCATGTTTGTTCCATTAAAACCTGTCTATATGCTGTAGGCTGGCTCAGTTGGTCCCTCAACCTGCGGGAGAAATCAGGGTCCCAGAACTCAGATGGGCAAGGAGTCTGTGAGTGACAAACAGACACAAACACCAGACAGTGTTAGATCTAAACGTAATTTCTCAAAGTGAGCATCAGACTTATAATACAGAAGAAAAACAAGGAAGTTAGGTGGTACATTAGCCAAGGTACATCAAGGTTATCTGATGCATAATGACTCTTTACAGTTAAATGCATTACATAAAAGCTGACAGGAACCAGGCAGTGTTTACAACTGAGATAAGATCAGCCCTATCAAAAGTCAGCTATTCTTAGGAGCCAGGTGAAAGGGCTATATGCCCAGGTGCAATTCTAGTCTATTGTTTAACCCACCACCAGGGGTACCTTAGTAAATACCTAATAATGCTATTTCTCTGGGCCAAGTGAAAAACATGCACCAGGGGAGATCCGTTCTACTAACCTTTTCATGAATAATACAATACTCTAGTTCCCACCTTAAACTACAACCCACCTTCTTTCTACTATTATGTAATGTAGTCTGCCATACATGACTGTAATGAGAATTCTAAGTTTACTTTGTTGAACTAGCTCTGAGATGTCTACTCTTACCCAGCAAACTGCAATGCCTAATTTCTTTCACGATCTCTTTCAACACTGGAGGCATTTTGTCTGAATAAGTCAAATCATCCCTTGGGGGCACCAATAATAAAACAATACTGAAAGAAAGCACTCTAAGCCCTTCACCAACTATCAAAAGGACATATCTGGACCAATTCTGTGTTACAGGATGCTAAAGACTCCAGGAGACCAGTTTCCATGAAACTTTTTGCCTCAGGATTGTGGCCGAGCTTTTGGACTTGTCATGCAGACTCCACTGGAGTGGGTGTGACATCTATAATTTCTAAATTCTCTTTTAACATATGAGAATATTATTCATTCAATTTCCTTTATTTGCCTTTTTTCTTCTCTTATCAAATCTCCTTCTATATTTCTATTTCATGTCATCAGGCTTGCATATAAGTATATGTTCCTTTCTAATGCAAACATATATCACACATTCTTCATCCCCCAATTGAGTATAGTAAAGAAAAACTAAACACAGATTATTCATTTAAAAATTTAACACTAATATCTGGATTGAAAATAAAAGTAAATATATTGAAAGTTAATTAATTAGTGAAGACATTAATCAAAACCCCCTTTCAAGTTCCTGCTCTCGCCTAAGTTGTTTTTCAATGCCATTAGCTTGACATTGCTAGTATTGACATAAAAGATATTCTATGAGCTTGTTTTCCTGTCAACAAACTTCTCTGTAAAGCTTTCATCTAAAAAGAGATCTATTAGAGGCAATTAGATTCTTTGCAAATGAAGATTTTGATGGGATAACAGGATAGATGTTTCTTCATCTGAAATATCTTAATGATTTATAATTTGAAATGAGGCTATGCAAGTGTCTGACTATAGTCATTTTGAAATAATAAAGACAAGGTCCCTAAGACCTTGGAAGTGAATAATGTCTAGAGCAGGACACCTCCTCACAACCAAGACATGGGGATATTTGTTTCATAAGAGATAGAACTAAGAGTCTAATAAATAAGTGTGTCATGACTCATGTGATATTGTTTTGAAAGATCCCAGGAGCCAAAAAGCTACCAGTAACTCAGTCTTTCTAGCCAAAGGGGGTATGATTAATAAATGCTCAGGAGATGAAAAAGTTGTATTACATGGCCAGTAATGCAACTCTCAAAAGAACACTGAGTAGACTTCCAATCTGTGATAAAATTACAAATAAGCATCAGGCTTAAAGGGGAGCCCTCAGTAGCTTCTTCCTTGATGGCACTGAAGCAGGTTTTTATCTCTTCTTCCTCATCATCCCACATGCACATAAAAGCTCACTGTCTACTTGAAAGTAGTGTTTTAACTTTATTAGTGTTTTGATTTTTCAAAATCAAGACAAATTAGTAACTGCCCTTTCTGCATGTATCTGTGGGTCTATGTGAATCAGAAAGGCAAAATTAGCTGTGCTTTAAAAAGTTGTCCAATGATAATAGGCCCTTCTCATGTGTTAAATTCACTGAGCAAATGTGTCCTGATATAGAGCCCATGCTAAAGGTTGAGAGAAATAGTGAGCAAACATTTGTTGAGACAGGAACTAGTGAAAGAGAGAGCTGAAAGCTTATGTTATAGTAAAACTCTTCTAAGTGTATAACCAACAATTAAAAAATATACACAATTGTGTACTTACCCAAATCATAGTAAGATATATGTCCTTTAATGAAAGTAAAAGTTTGTTCAACAACAACAAATGAGATTTCATTAAAATTAAAAGGCTATTATAAGCTATAGTGAAAATCATTTGCTTGACAGCAGAAATCATTGCTATGAGTAAAAGTAGAAAAGAAGAAAACGTGTGTGTGTATGTGTGTGTGTGTGTGTGTGTTAGAGAGAGAGAGAGAGAGAGAGAGAGAGAGAGAGAGAGAGAGAGAGAGATTTATCATTGACTAAATGAGGGCACCAATAAGATTGTGTTTTTCAGTCTGAACACTACAATCAGATAAACTGAACGATTACATGTTGAGAGGCAAATGCCTTCAGATCAATGAGAGCTGAAAAGACACACATAAAGTATAAACATAAAGGCATATTACTTGCACAACTCAAGTTCCACAATAAGCCTTTGGATGAATAAAATGAAATGTGGAACTATGAGCCAAGAACCAAACACCAGGGACTTAAGCTCATGGCTTAAGGACACTTGCTGCTCTCCCAGAGGACTGGAGTTTGATTTCTAGCACCCACATGGTAGCTTGCAATTTTGCCTGTACTTTTAACACCAGGAGATTTTATGGGTACAATCATACAAACATACATACATTAACATAAATAAGTAAAAAATATAAAAAACAATCAGCATCAATCTAGAGTGATGGCAAATGCTCAAAAATTGTCAATACTTAGGATTCTTGGACAGAAGGATATCACATTTGAGACAAGTCTGAGCTATATACAGAGATTAAAGCTCAAAAAATAAAAACAATAAAGAAAAAGACAAAATGTTCGTCAATATAGAAAATATATAGCAAACTTATCAAAAATGTTTTTGTGATATAATGATCAAATTTGAATGAGTGGTCAACTCAACTGTAGCTATTATTATACTACTCTGAAAAAGTCCATAAAAATTTTTTAGGAAGTACATGTAAAACTGTACCTGATACGAAACAAAGCATACATAATACTACCTGATTCATTCTCCATAAAATAGAGAGGAAACATTATGGAGCATAACAACAACAAAAAAAAAGCAGATGAATCTATTGTAGAAAAAAGATACTTATATAAAGCTTTAAAGAAATACAAAACAAACCCCAGATGTAAGTACTTGAAGTACTTGTAAGTACTTGGAACTTGAAGATAAGAGAAAGAATTAAAAAACTGAATATATGCAAGGATAAACAATGCAGAACTTAGAATTTTTCTCTTACAGTTATTATAACAGCAAACACACATACATCTTATCTTAAACAATATGAAAACTAGTGATGATCTGTGAAATAATAGTTCTAATTTGATTACTGGTAACCTCTGGGAGTGAGCTCTCAAGGAAAGCAAAAATAACTAACATTGGAGACCACTGAGATTTCATTCCAAACATGCAGCTGATTCTATGTTGTCACTCAGATGACAGATCTGTGGTGTCACTCAGCTGATAGATACATGGTATCATTCAGTTAATAGACAGATCCATTTTCAGAGAATCTTTGATTGTAGGACAAAGATACTGCGTCCACCTTCCCAGAGTATAGGAACTTTGGCCAGTCTTGTCATATTTCCCCCGCCCCCACTTTTTTTTGTTCCCAACACCAATCTCCAGTGGAAGGTCACCCATCCAAGACTATTTGGGTAGCAAAACTTGCCTTGATACGAATAAGAAAGACACAAAATTGACTGAGTAAGAAAATGGGATGGATTTGGAGAGAGTTTAAGGTTGGGAGTATAAATATGATCAAAATTTATTGTACAAAATTATTGAAGAACTAATAAAATAGCAAAATATTTTAAAATGGAAAACACAAGAGAGAGCTAGAGAGATGGCTTTTCAGTTAAGAACATGTGCTACTCTTGCAGATAACTTAAATGAGTTAAATTCCTAGCACCCACATTGGGTGACTTACAGCTGCCTATAATATCAGTTCTAGGAGGATCTGCTGCCTCTGTCCTCAACAGGCACCAGAACTAACTCTCTCTCTCTCTCTCTCTCTCTCTCTCTCACATGCACACACATACACACTCTAATCCACACACACCCCACATATCCATAACATGAATGTGTGCACAGGCACTGGAACTCATGCACATACACTTAACACATATGCACTTAACATGAATGCATGCCTTAATTAGAAGTTAGAGAAGTAGATAGGAGAAATTCCATAGACAAAAGGAGGCTGAAAGTGTCTAACACATATGCAGCATGTTTTCTAAAAAAAAAAAAAAAGTGCAAAACATTCTAAAAGCTGAAAAGTATGATCAATTAAATTTCCTAGTTTAGAGTGAAATCTTTATTCAAATTGATGCTGCATTGTGACAAGAAAATTCAGTATAGGCAGAAATACCCCAAATATGTACTGAACTATAGAAATGTAATAATAGTAGTAATAATTAAAATATTTACAGTAGGTAATTGTTAGAATAGTTTCCTCAAAATATTCTCCTAAGTCCCAATCTTTGAACTTCTGAATATGGAGTTTTGAAAAATGGGGTCTTACAAATATAATTACCTTAAATTTAACACTCATAAGTCCAGTGACTTTTAAAGACAAAAATGGCAGAGGACTGAGATACGTGGGAGAAGGCAGGAAACCCACATGAAGACAGAAGAAGGTCTGGAGTTGCAGTTCTAGAATTCCAAGAGCATCATACATTTCGACCAACTACAAAAAACAAAGAAAAATAAATGAGAAGGAAGAGAAAGAGGATACACAAAGAAGAAACAGCATATGAGAATTGGAGTTTATTGTAGCTGCCAAAATGGATGCAGGAAGCAGATGATGGTTACATTAGCAAATCAACAACAAGTGTGTGTGTGTGGTTTCAATTTATATGAATAACTATCATTCGAATAAAATTATAAAAAAAACAAAATAAAATAAAACACTCCTGAATTATTCAGTCAAATGGAAATGGAGAGTTTCAACTGTTAAAGTAAAACCCTCATGTTCTACTGTTGTATATTTTCATGGCAAATAATTGAAGTCATCTAGGAGTAAAAATCCCCCACAGCTCTGCTCAGTGCTAGAGAGTGGGTAAGCATGACCCAGAAGACCTTGGAGGAGGAGGGAGGAGCTACTAGGACTACAATTAGGTAGTTTGACGTAGTCTCATTCTAGAATTGTAAATTCACTTAGTTTTCCTTCACTTCAGTTGTCTCCTCCTGAATGTCTGAAGTACCAATATTTATCTCACATAGAAGGAAGTTTCTTAATACATGTGATTTCTTGAAAGTAATGAAAAATTGTTTTCTAGCCTTTTACTCTAAAGTAGTGTCTGTCTTTGTCCCTGAGGTGGGTTTCCTGCAAGCAGCAAAATGTTGGGTCCTGTTTGTGTAGCCAGTCTATTAGTCTATGTCTTTTTATTGGGGAATTGAGTCCATTGATGTTAAGAGAAATTAAAGAAAAGTAATTGCTGCTTCCTGTTATTTTTGTTGTTAAAGTTGGGATTCTGTTCTTGTGTCTGTCTTCTTTTAGGTTTGTTGAAGGACTACTTTCTTGCTTTTCCTAGGGTGTAGTTTCCATCTTTGTGTTGGTGTTTTCCCTTTATTATCCTTTGAAGAGCTGGATTCGTGGAAAGATATCGTGTGAATTTGGTTTTGTCATGGAATACTTTGTTTTCTCCATCTATGAAAATTGAGAACTTTGCTGGGTATAGTATCCTGGGCTGGCATTTGTGTTCTCTTAGTGTCTGTATAACATCTGTCCAGGATCTTCTGGCTTTCATAGTCTCTGGTGAGAAGTCTGGAGTAATTCTAATAGGCCTGCCTTTATATGTTATTTGACCTTTTTCCCTTATTGCTTTTAATATTCTGTCTTTATTTGGTGCATTTGTTGTTCTGATTATTATGTGTCCAGAGGAATTTCTTTTCTGGTCCAGTCTATTTGGAGTTCTGTAGGCTTCTTGTATGTTCATGGGCATCTCTTTCTTTAGGTATGGGAAGTTTTCTTCTATAATTCTCTAGCTGCATATGTAGCAGAAGATGGCCTAGTCGGCCATCATTGGAAAGAGAAGCCCCTTGGTCTATCTAACTTTATATGCTCTAGTACAGGGGAATGTCAGGGCCAAGAAGTGGGAGTAGGTGGGTAGGGGAGCAGGGAGGGGGGAGAGTATAGGGGACTTTTGGGATAGCATGTGAAATGTAAATAAAGAAAATATCTAATAAAAAATTGAAAAATATAAAATAAAATAAAGGCTTAGAAATAAACAACAACAACAAAAAGAAAACAATGTTTTGTATATTACACTCAAGACATGATCATTGGCTTCAAAATTCAATGAGACTCTTTTCAAATATATAAGAATCCAAGGAGTTCAAGGTCTACAAATCCTTTCTGAAAATAATTATTTTATGGTAAAATCTAACCTAGTAAAAGCAACAGAGAAATATGGCTGTATGATAATGAGAGTGGTTATAAGAACATAATTATGCAAAGTGTGGTCATACAGAAGAATATAAATGCTACAAATTTTAATAATATAGGAATAATCATGTTTTTAATATCCATGAGCAAGAAGATGTCTTCTATCGAATTTGGCTAATTTCTAAAAAGATTTTATTACAGAAAACCAAGACACCCTTACATCTGCTAAGTCAGTTATTCATGAAAAAGATATTATGAAGTGTTTAAATGTAATCATCCAAGTGTGGAAACAGCTCTGTGCATTCTAAATAAACATAAAAAAAATAAAATCCACACTGCATACATTACAAAAAGATTTAAAAAAAACATATAGACTGTAAATCATTTCAAAGCAAGGGAATTTCAAAAGCAGCAATTCTTCAGTAAAATTAATAAACTAAGTCCAAAGACTTTTCAAATCAATGAAGATAAATGTTAGAAACACACTTATTAAAAGAAAAAGAGAGAAAAGAGTCCACATCGGCTAAAGAGGTGAAAGTAAGCCACAAGGCCTATGAGCCAAGCTTCTCCAGCAGATCTGAGCAGAAAGCTCACTGGTTTGCACAGAAATAGTGAGAGATGCCATTGCTTTTAAAAAAGACTGACATGATATTATTATAAGAAAAAATAAACTGTGACAGAAAACAATAAAGGGAATAAGATTTTAGTGATAACATTTATATTAGACATTAAAAGAACCAACATGAATACTTATGCACCCACCAAGTGTAGGCTCAAAGTTATGATGCATACTGAACAAGGTAAAGGGAACTGAAGTGGATAGAGAGAATTCCAGATAATTGACATATTTCTTCTCATAAGGACTTGCAACCAAACTATATCAGTGAAAAGCTGAAATAGTAAACTATCAAATATTGCCCAAAAGTGGGGATCACTCAGATCACATAATCTGGTCACTACATAATGGAACCTGCATTTGGTAGGGGAAGTAGAAAAGAAAATCTGGTGAACTCCAGCACACTTGAGGAAGTCACCTTCCCTGGCCCAGCTGATAAGTGACAACTAGCTGCTCTCCTGCAATAATTAAAAATATCTATAATGATTTGTTTATAATTAGGTTGAGAATAATAATAGTACAGACAACATTTGGCAGGGTAAGACTTTCTGGTCTGTGATCTAAGTAAGATGTCTAAAAGTTTGTTAGCACTACTGTAACAAATCATTGAAGACTGGATGAAGTGAAATGCATGAACTTGATTCCTTAAATTCAAGAAGTCTCAGGTCCCATGCTGAAGCACTGGCATGGGAACCTAGGGCTATAGCTGAGTGGTAGTATGTTTGTGTCCTTAAAAATACTGTGTTCAAATAGTCAAATTGAGCATCAGGGCTTCAATATATAAAGTTATGGAGGAAATACTGTGTGATTCATAAAAGATGGATCTCACAAATCCTTTAATTCTTAGTGTAATTTTGGAACAAAGCATATGCCCAGTATTGCAACCTGACTTTTATTGATTTTTTTTTACTAAGAGAGTAAAAGAAATTCAAAACTTTAGATACTTTATCTTCATCTACTTTATTTTCTGTTTCTTTCAATTATGAGTCTTTGATTATTCAAGTCAATAAATACTTCTTTGAGAAACTTCTTTGATAAGAGAACTGTCTAGCTTTCTCTTTTGTTAAAAGCCAGCCTTTGCATTCCTATATTATAAAACCAAACACATCAGGAGTTCACTCTTTCAAAAACAAAATCTGTCTATTTTCTCCCATCTGTAAGATACCTCCCCCTTAAACTAAGATCATTCTTAAAAATTAAAGTTAACTCATTGCATGTTGTAAAGTAGAATTTGAATGCATGCTTGATTAATAAAATAATTGATAAAGAACCTTGAATCTCCTATCCTTATCTGCTCAATTGTCATGATAACAATGCTTTCTCACTTCACATATACATAAATGTATACAACTTGCAGAAGAAATTGACTGCAAAGAATAACTAGTAGATCCAATGGCCGCATATTAAAGAAGCTCAAAAAATGGATGAACCATTTTTCTTTTTATTTTAAAGTGAAAGGTTAAATAAAGATGTGTAAACTACAAGAGAAAGCTTATTTTAAAGCCCAACTATGTTTTGACTATAAAATTGTTTTTATCACCCCAAAGCATCTAGACTTATGTATGCTAAAGCCAGAACAACAATAGAGGAAAGAACAGAGAAACTATGCACTACCCTATGGAATTTCCTTACAAATGTACTCATGAAATAAAACTCTCTTGAATAATGTACAAACTCTCCTAACAGTAGTATTAGATGCTACGTCTGCTGCATAATGCCTTATAAACATTTGGAACACATACAAAAAGATATTATCCAAAACTGTCTCATGGGAAGAATGACTGATTTTATCTAGGTGTAAGCTACTTTCAGTCTTTGAGGCAGGATGATACACAATGCCCAGAATCTCAAGGGACAATGTTCATAGTCATCACTTTTCTTGTTGCTGTAGAAACCGCCTGACAAGAAGCAAAGGTTTATTTTGTCCCACACCCCTCAAAGCAGGGAAGCCATGATAGCAGGAGTATGAGACAGGTTGTCACAACACAGCCACTTTCAGGGAGCATGGAAGGATTAATGTTTATCTCAGCCCACTTCCTCCTTTTTATTCTATCTTGGGCTCCAGACCATGGAATAGTGCTACTTACATTCAGGGTAGATCTTCCTACCTCTGTTATACCTATCTGGAAACACCCTCATAGACACACGCAGAGGAATGTTCTCATGGCAATAATAAATCTAATCAAATTAATGCCCAAGATTAGCTATTGTATCACATCAGCATTATTTTCCATCAATCACACTTATCAGAGCATATTGAAATAATCCTTTTGTTATATGAATGGAAAATATATATAATTCTACTCCAAAAGTAAATATCAGAATGCCATGAAGTCATGGAAATACTTACCTGAACTGACTCTTTCCTGTCTACAATGACAAACAGTAATTAAAACCTTAGACTGTTAACAATGCATGAAAAGATACTGTTCTCTGCTAGTATTTTTGCTTTTTATTTCACAGTGAACATGGTTAACAAATTTTAGAGCTCAAAATCCTAAGGAGCATAGGCTTAAACAAGTAGAGACTATCAAAAATTACTTAAGTAAATGTTTGGCATAACAACAAAACCCATTACCCCTTTGTGGCAAGAATAGTCAGTGAATGGATGACAGAAAATGCACATTGAGGAGTAAAATGACTGCACAAAAAGAGAATATTATAATAAAATTTAATCAAAAATTTTAAAGGGGCTTTCATTTATTTTTTAATACGTGCAGTACAGAAAAACACAAGAAGGCAAGTTTTACAAAGAGTTTAACTTACTGAATTCTTATGCTGTTCATATTCCTGGAAAAGATCTTAATCAGAAAGGACTTTTGCTATCATCAGGTATTAAAATTCCCTTGTTATTTTTATTATGTAATGTAGGAATAAATATATATAATTAGTCCACAGGTATCATTATTTAGATAGATGTCTAGTCTAGCTATTCCCAAATTGTTATCACATAACATTTTGGTATTGGTTTGTCTTGTTTCTCTGATGGGTATAAAGAAGTGATAGTAGATTATCTAAATTCTATCATGAGAAGTAAAGCAGGTAGATTCATCAACAGTAAATACATTAAAAGTATCATTGCTAGCATTTTGTCTAAACTCCACCCCACTTCCTCCCCTCACACCTGACTGCACCTCCACCAAACATATTCCTTCTCTTCTTATCTTTTTGTAAACCACAAGAATCATTACAAATACATTTATGGTCTTGCTATGTTCTTTATTATTTGGGTTTCATGTCTATCTGTGACTAAGCCAGTGCTGGTAGGCTGTAGGGATCCTTCTACATCTGTTGTATGTATGGTTAGAATTCCTCCAGCCTAAGAGCTGTGTAAAACTGGGATGAGGACAAGCAATCCAGGTCTCAGGATCCAAGAGGGCTAAGAATTTTCAAGTTTCTGATGGGCTTAGCTGTGTTTATCTTTTTTTTTGGATGAAAGTTGTGCATGAGTATACACATTAACAAGTCTACACAAGTCAATTTCCTAATCAACCACACATTCACCATGTATTATTTGATGCTAATATTTGCTCTGTACTTTCGAGCTAGGCAGATGTTTTGTGAGAACAAGGAATCAACTTTCTTGTCTGCAGAGTATTTGGAGGCTAGTACCTAAACTTTAAAAGTTCATCTGAAGACCTGCTGTAACACTTTAAACCAGTTTTCCAGAATCGATCTTTTCTTACAACTTGCCTGAATGTATTCTCTAGCCTTGTGTGCACTGAGAAGATAGAAGACTTTCAAACATGTATGCAATCATCATAAAACTATGCGGGATAGGAAAGTTGTAAAGTTTTTGCTGGATAAAGGGCAGCGATGCTATGATTGCAGAGCACAGAGACTTGTCAGGTTCTCTGATCCACAACAGTGCCCTACTAATGATGTGAAGAGAAGAATCAGTCTCTGGTCTTGTCATCTGAGGCTTCTGAGACCTTCTATGCAGCTCTTTGCTCATAGTTCATTTAATTTATTAGTGAAGTGAGCAAGAAAGGTCTTCTGTACATGACAGAGATGAATGTGGAAGGAAGTTAGCTTTGAGGTACAAAGAAAGAAGGCTGGCTGGCTGGCAGACCTTGTAGCACTTGAAAAGAAATCAAAGCCTATATTGTTTACAATGAGAAATATATGGAACAGGAAAAGAATACAATGCTTTAGTGCAAAGAATTATAATTTCCCTTTTAAATATTTTACTTTCTATTAGTCGAAAGGAAGATGCAAAGATTTCTAATATAGTCTCTGCCCGTTAGCACATTTAGCATGCCCCATTCTCTACACACTTTGTTAGCATGGTACATTAGTTACAATTGATAAATAAGTAGCATTTAAAATGTTTATAATAAGTGTATAATAAGGTTTGTTCCACTTTGAAGTGCAGTCTGTGCAGCTTGGAAGAACATATAGGTGTTTGGCAACCACTAAACTATTGGACAAGCTGTTTTATTGCCCAAAATATCTTCTTTGCTCTGTCTCTACCCCTCTTCACAACTACAACAACCACTGATATTTTTATTTTCACAAGTGTACATTTTTTTCAGAGTACCAAGTAAGTGAAATCTTGCAGGATATACCCATTCCTTATTAGTTTTTCACATATTAACATACAGTTGCTTTTATCAGCATCTTTATATGCCCCTTTATTTATTTGTAACATTGGATAATGTTATGTAGTGTCTAGAACTACAAAAGTTTATTCATCACTGCTTTCAAATTTTAAAGATTATAGACAAAGCTACTATAAATACAATAAGTTTGTGCCTTTTAAGGGAATATGCGTTTCCTTGCATTGAGTAAATACCCAGGAACTCGACCATTGGACTGGGATATATGACTCTACTAGTACTTTTATCCTTGCCTGACAAAATAACGTAGGGGAGAAAGGACTTATTTTTGCTGACAGCCCGAGGGTACAAGAAGCTGCGACTGTAGGAATGCGGGACAGCTTATCAAAATCAGGAAGCAGAGATAGATGAAAAACTAGATTTTTTTTTAAAAAGATGTAGAAATGAATAAAAAGGGAATACATTTTTAGAGATCATATGGGAACAAAAGATAAATAGTGAATGATCTAACAATCCCCAGCCCTCCTACTGCTATATACTCTCCAGTGACCTTGCCTCCTCCCTTGTTATCACTAAACAGAACAAAATACCCCAGCAAATAAAAAGATTGTGAAGGACTATTTTAAGACAAAACCCACAGGTAGAAGGAATCCATAAGGTGTTTAAAAATACCATTTATAAATTTGTCTCCCTCTGTGATGATTAGTTAAATTTGGAAAGGGTAGGAATCTAATGCTACATAATGAACATAAACTTTGACCTTTTACTAAGCCTTTCTTACATATGAAACACAGATGTGCACTGGTTGTTTTGCTGAGAGAAATATACCCTGGTTGCATTGTGTGAGTTCATAACAACTGTTTTCATGTAATTGTGTTGTTTTATGGTGCAAAACACAATTTGTTCCTAAAATGTATAAAATATACAAAGAACATAATTTGTAGCCACATAATTTTCTATTTTTAACCTCATTGGATGCTAAAATTAAATATTCTTTACATGTTTGTTTTGATGTCTAAATGTGTCTATAAATATATATATTTAAGAATTTTTTGACAAACTTATTTGAAAAAGTAAACAACAATAAAAATAAGGCAAAGTCCTTATTTTAGTGAAGCCTAGATAGGATACAACTCCAAAAATCTGGGACTAAATGAAAAATCAAGGTCATTAAGACCTGCTTAGTCTGCTCAAAGGCTTTTGAAGATGGTCTTTGGCAAAAACTTCACTCTATGCTTTTAGACTGAAGAGGAGAGCATAATTTAGGTAAAATACTTAATCAGTGATCACAACGGTTACTAGAAGTGTACACATGTGAACCTAAAATAAAAAAGATGGAAAAGGAAGTCCTTCATTTCCTTGGCTAAGTATATTTTTATATATTTTCTTTTCTTTGGGGCTCTTGTAAATGGGAGTGTGTCCATGATCCCTTTCTTTGTAATGTTTGCTGTTGGCAGATAGAAAAAACAATTGCTTTGTGCCAGCTGATTCTGTATCTTGCCACACTGATGAATTTGTTTATTGTTTCTAGAGGTTTCTGGTAGAATTTTTGGAGAGCCCTAACGTATAATACCATCTGCAAATATGGGTAATTTGACTTTCTCTTTCCATATTTGTATCTCTTTAATTTTCTTCTCTTGCCTTATTGCTCTAGGCAGCGCTTCAATTGCAATACTGGAAATTAGTGGGGTAGTGGATAATTCTGTCTCATTCCTGGCTTTGGGGGGATGGCTTCAAGCTCTTCTCTATTTATGATGATGTTGGCTGGGAACATCTCATGCATAGCATTTCCTAGGTTGAGATATGTTTCCTCTAGCCCTACATTACCTAGGATTTTCATTATGTTATGTTGGATTTTGTCAAAGGCTTTTTCAGCATTGATATAAACAATGATGTGACTTTTGATTTTAAGTTCATTTATGAAATTGACTTGTGCATGTTGAACCATCTCTGCACATCCCAGCATTTTAGAAACAAAACCTATTTGGCTTTGTGAATTATCTTTTTTTGATATATGTCTGTATTCTTGCAAGGATTTTGTAGGGCATTTTTGAGACCATAATCGCCTGGGATATTAGTCTGTGGGTATGCCTCCCTCTCCCTCTCCCTCTCCCTCTCCCTCTCCCTCTCCCTCTCCCTCTCCCTCTCCCTCTCCCTCTCCCTCTCCCTCTCCCTCTCCCTCTCCCTCTCCCTCTCCCTCTCCCTCTCCCTCTCCCTCTCCCTCTCCCTCTCCCTCTCCCTCTCCCTCTCCCTCTCCCTCTCCCTCTCCCTCTCCCTCTCCCTCTCCCTCTCCCTCTCCCTCTCCCTCTCCCTCTCCCTCTCCCTCTCCCTCTCCCTCTCCCCTTCTCCCCTCTCCCCTCTCCTCCCCTCTCCCCTTCTCCCCTCTCCTCCCCTCTCCCCTCTCCCCTCTCCCCTTTCTCCACCCCCCCATCCACTTCTTCTTCTTCTTCTTCTTCTTCTTCTTCTTCTTCTTCTTCTTCTTCTTCTTCTTCTTCTTCTTCTTCTTCTTCTTCTTCTTCTTCTTCTTCTTCTTCTTCTTTTCTGGAAAGATTTTATTCTATTTCAATATCTTTATTTGTTATGGATCTATGAGGTTGTTGAATTTTTCTTGTTTTAGTTTTGGTGATTTGCCTGACTCTTCTTTAGGTTTTCTAGCTTAACAGTTTAAGTTTTCAATATATTTCTTCATAATATTTTGAATAACTCTGGTGTCTGTTGTAATGTTTTCTTGTTCACTTCCGATTCTGATCATTTAGGTCCTCCTTTTCTTTCTTTGATTAGTTGGTCCAAGAGACCATCAATCTTGTTTATCTTCCAAAAGAACGAGCTCTTAGATTCATTGGTTCTTTGTATTGTTTTCTTTGTCTGTTCTGTCAATTTCTGCTCTGACTTTAATTATTTCTTGCCATCAACTTGGTTTGGATTTGGTTTCTTCTCTGTCTTTCCAAATTTTGGGATGGCATTATTAACTTGATGCCTCATTTATTTATGCCTTTTCTGAGTTATTTTAATGATGACATTTTAAAGCTATATGTTTCCCTGCTAGGACTGCTTTCAGTAGGTCCCAGAGTTTAATGTGTTGGGTTTTCAGTTTCATTAGGTCCCCCACAAAAAAACTATTTTCTTTCTTAGTTTCTTCTTTGACTCATCCATTCATCATTCATTAATGATTGTTTGCTCTCTGAGTACTTGCACACCTGCTAGGGCTTTGTTTGCTGTCAGTTCTAGGTTTTGTTGCATTGTAGTCAGATAGAATATAAAGAGTTATTTCAATCTTTTTGGATTTGTAGAGATTTTTTTTGTGTGTGTTCCAGAATGCAATCTATTTCAGAAGTCTTCTGTACGCTTCTGAGTAGAGTGCATATTCTTTTGTGTTTGGGTGGAATATTCTGTAGACATCTGTAAATTCATTTAATGTATGTTGTCATCTAGTTCTGATGTTTCTCTGTTTTTCACCCAGATAACCTGTTGGGTTAGGTCCTGGCAAAGAATGTGAGCCAAGTGTAATTTTTAAATCTTTGCTCCTATAAAATATAGGTTACTTCACTTCTTCAGGATATTTTCCTTATTTTTGAATTTTTGTAGGTGAATTATAATATATCATGGCAAACTGTTTTGGATGATATTTGTTCTGAATTTGTCCCCTGAACTTTCTAGGTTTGTAGTTTGGAGTCAGACATTAAATTAAATATCTCTCTCTTTTTAACTTTAATCTTCTTTCTTTTCCATATCACATTCCCAATTACATTACACTGTTTCTAATATTCTATATAATTTAATATCCTATTTTCCTGTACTTGAAATTTTAAATGAGAATGTTTCTTAGAAATTCTTCAAATGTTTTCAATTTGTTAGCCTATAAAGTATTATTTCTCTATTGGTGTTCTTTAAATTTATTATTTCTTTTGAGTACTCTCTTAGAAAGTATATCTCATGTAGACTCCTGTTACCAATTAGACCCACCTTTTTGACCCTGAACCTCTCCAGGGAGGGGCACAAAATCCATACCAGCAATTCCACCCATATCTGCAACCTGGCTAAGGTTGCCATATTACAACTGTCTTTTTGCATATACTGTCCAGGTAGGGATCCCTAACTGGTGCCACTAACCCCATCCACTTGTGTTGGAATGCCATTTCCCCACTCCTAACCTGGGATCTTAGATACCCTGACAAATCAACTCTGCCCACTTTTACCAATTCCATCCATCCCAGATAAATAAATCTAGTCTCTTCTCAAAAAAATATATCAGATTCATGCAGCAAATTATACTGACTCCTCTGACCCCAGCACCCCTACTCTCCATGGGGAGCACAGGATTCATCTCTACAAATGTTTAGAGGACCATATGTCAGGCATCTGCTCTCCACCCCACTCAGTTCTTGCCTTTCTCTTTAGATACTATATCCCAGACTAATACAACTGTTTACAACCCTTACCAGAGAAGAAGTCTAGAACCCTTTCTCTACGTTCCTATGACAGACTATGAGAATTCACCATCTCTACAAAATGTCTGCTCCTAGGTTTAGAAACCTTACATAGCTTTAACTGAGCTGAGATTGCTCCTGAAAGCATAGTTAATCATGAACACTGAATAGGCCAAAACCTGAACCCTAAGCCACAGGTAGCTGGCCAATCATCTGACAAGTTGGAGTAACAAAAAAAATTAGAATTTCAAATACCTATTCAACGAACTAGAAACAATATTTCCATATAAAGAAAGAGGACCAAGGACTTTACCCAGATGCCTAGATACCATCACAAATACATGAACATCAGTAACAGTAAGTTTCCACCAAAAATTGTAATGCTGTGGTAATATCCTCTGAGAAAAGCAAGACAGATGTTATACAAGACAGGGATTTCAAAATAGCAATAAAGAAAGTGATAAGGGATCTCAACAAGTATGTGAATAAATTTCCCATGTTATACAATAGTCAAAACACCAAGTGTTTAAAATAAAGAAAAGACATTGGAAGTGGCAAGAGAAACATCTATATGTGAGTTCATACAGAAGGACTTCCATCAGAATTATAGCAGATTTTTTTGGTAAAGACCATGAAAGCCAGAAGGGAGTGAATTGATTTTCTAAAGTTATGAAAGACCACAGATGCCATCCTAGGATACTATGACGAGCAAAGCTATTGGTCGTAATCAGAAGAGGAAAGGAGAATTTTTAAAGATGTAAACAGACTTAAGGAATTTATGAATACCACGATACTTCTACAGAAGACAGTGGAAGGAGTTGTTAGGTTTGATGAAAGTTAATATACATAAAATAGCATACAGAAAATATAAACACTCTAGAACACTAAATCAAAGAGGTCCAACAGACCACAAAGCAACACAGTGACAGGACTGAGTAGATGCTGCTCAATAATATCATTAATGTTATCAACTCCTCACTAAAGAAGTGCAGATTAACTGATTCCATCAGAAAATAAAGTCAATTTTTGTGCTGACTCTGGAAAACACATCTCATATTCAATTATAACCCCCAAGATAATGGAACCAAGAAGTAAGCAGACATGGCTATTTTAAAATGTTACAATGTGGTCATATCTTTTATGAGACTTCATTTTTGCTAGACTGTGAATCAAGTTAATAATATACCTAGAGACCATTTAAGATGATATCCAATCTGCTACCTTATTGTGTATACTCAGCCTCCTTAAGTTAAATATACCCATAATAAAACAAACGTAAGCAAACTTACTGTGCTTTGAACTTCACTTGCAGCCAACTCTAACAACCCAATATAGATGTACAACTTTAACATTATACTATATACCCTTCAGTGTCCCAACCCAGAAGAATGTCTGTATGTGTGTTTGTTGTGGTAATCATTTGCTGAAAATAGCCAAAAGTTTGAAAGCAACCTTAAACAACAACTAGCCCATAAATGCTGGAAGCAATATGTGTGTATAGGTTGATAACATATGTTTGTGGCTTGCATGCTATTCTGAGTCAGCTGAATTTAGTAAACTCATATATTCCCTTGTGAAGCTAGGTTAAAAATTTCTATAGAAAAGAATCATTCATGTTACCCATACCATGTCTTCTGTAGTGTTAAAAAGAGAAAAGCCCATTGTTAGAGGCAGGGGCAATTGACAGGCATTAAGAACAGACAGATTAGAGACACAATGGACAGGCAACAGATGGGAAATAGTCAGGCAAAAGAACATAAAGTACAGACAGACAGAAGTCACAAGGAAAGAAGTGAAGAATTCACATTTAGGACCAGTCTTGGACAACACAATTCCAAGAAGTTGCTTTTTTTTTTTTCATTCCTCAATGCAACTTAAGCATCATTTGCTACACCTTCTAGGCTTTCTTTAATACATTATTGATTCATTACAAAAGTTGACTTTAAAAATAACTAATCAGAAGAATAAGGAGGTTCATTTTACTCTCATTAAAGGAAAAAAATCCAACAATGGGATATTACAATACTAAACATATACAGACCAAATACAGGAGAACTAAATTTCACAAAAGAAACACTATTAGACTTAAAATTAAAGATTGGTACAAACACAGTGGTACATGGGGGGAGGGGGGTCCCGTATGCCACTTCCACCAATAGACAGATCGTCTGAGAAAAGCCAAGTAGAGAAACTCTGTAATTAAATAACACCATAAATCAAATGAATCTAATAGACATCTACAGAATATTCTACCCTACACACTTTTACTCCGCAGCCCACTGAGATTCCTCTCAAACAGACCACAAAACAGAACACAAAGCATGCCTCAGCAAATACAGGAACATTGAAATCACATATATCACTGTATTCAAATACCATGAATTTAGGGTTGATATCAAATACAAGAGAAGAGCTAAAGCAAATTCATGGAAGTCATGAAAACAAACAAATAAACAAAACAACAAAAAAAGCTGCTACTAAACCAAAAGTAGACTTAAGAAATAGTAAAGAAATAAAATTGAAAATGAGGAAAATCAAACCAAAATGCAAGCAGTACACACCAAGTGCTACAGGGCTTTTCTTTGAAACCATCACATGAGGAAAGTCTGTACCACGTGCCTACGTCAAAAATATTGAGAAATTTCAAAGTAATAATTTATGATAAACCCGAGGGCCTCATAGAAACAATAGCAAACACTCAAAATGAGCAGTATTGAAGAGGTAATTAAAATCAGAGCTGAAAAAAAAAAAAAGAAATGAATGTAATAAATAGTTGGGGCTTGAAAAAGATTAATTAAGATTGACAAATCTGAAACCAAACTAACCAAAAGAAAGAGAGAATTTGATTAATAAAATTAGAGATGAAAAGAGAGAGATTATAATATATTTAATAAGTTCAGAGCGTCATAAGAACATACTTTAAAAAGTCTTGTATTTTACTAAACTGAAAAATCTCAAAGAAATGGATGAATGTCTAGATATATACAATCTAACAATGCTAAGTCAAGATGAAGTAAATCATTTAAATAAAACCATAACATCTAGTTAGGTAAAAGTAGTAATGGATAAAGTTCCTGCTGAGGTTTGGTCTCTTGTTATGTATTGTAATGATAAATACTGGCCTTTGGGATGGTTGCCCCCAGCGGTGAGAGAATCTGCACATACAGAAAGTAAAGCTATGTGGCCTTCCTCCTTAGTTTAAAATTGTTGGTTGAATAAAGAGGCTGACAGCCTATAGCTGAGCAGAACTGAGGTAGGTGGGTTTCAGTTTCTGGGCTTGGGATCTGAGGAGGACTATAAGGGAGAGAAGAAGATGGTGGGAAGAAAACATGGTCATGAGGGCTGGCTAACTGAAGTAAGAGTGGCCCAGGAAGAACACGTCTAGTCATATCTTAGAGTTATTGGCAGGCAAGTAAACATAATAATACAGAGGATATCTGCCCAGCTCTAGTTCATTTGGTTTTTATTTGACAACTGAAGGATCTCAGGCAGGGTAGAAATCCCTGATTGAGATTAAATATATAATAAGACATCTCCTAACAAAACCCAAGAGACCAGGGACAGAGGCATTCAGTGCAGAATTCTACCAGACCTTTAAAGGAAAAGCAACACTAAAAATATGCTTCCAAGTATTGCACAAAACAAGACAGGAAGAAATAGTTCCTTTCCACTCACAAAACCAGTATTATTCCTGATACCAAAATCAGAAAAAGATCCAACCAGGAAGGAAGAAAGGAAGGAAGGAAGGAAGGAAGGAAGGAAGGAAGGAAGGAAGGAAGGAAGGAAGGAGGGAGGGAGGGAGGGAGGGACGGAGGGAGGGAGAGAGCGAGGGACGGAGGGAGGGAGGAATGGAGGGAGGGAGGGAGGAAAGAAGAAGGAAGGAAAGAAGAGAAAATTATGAGCCAATGTTTAATGAATATAGATATAAAAAATTCTCAATAAAGATTTGCAACCTGAATTTAAGGACATATAAATAAAAGACTATCATAATAAATTCAGCTTCATCCCAGAGACACAAAGATGTTGAAACAACATAAATGAATAAATATCATCTGCCACATAGATATACTAATAGACAAAAGCACATAAGAACCTCATTAAATGCAGAAAAGGCCTTTGACAAAATCCAACATCCATTCATGATTAAAGTCCTGGAAAGAATAGAGATCCAGGTGACATATCTCAATATAATAAAGGAATCCTTCGCCAACATAATCCCAAATGGAAAAAAACAGCAAACATCTCCACCAAAACCAGAAACAAGACAAGGGTTTCTACTTCCTCCTCTGTTGTTCAGCATAGTACTTGAATACTTAGCTAGAAGAAAAGACCAAGAGTCACCAAAATAATCACAAACAACAGGAACAAGAAGAAAACTGCCAGAGGTATTATCATCAAAGATTATGTTATACTACAGAGCTACCTTAAAAAGAATAGTAGGCAAGGTGTTTAGCAAAGCAATAGAAAAATTATGACAGGGTGTGATAAAGATGCCCCAATTGGGGGTGGGCACTCCGTTGCCTGTGCACTTTGACTGGCTGTGAATTTCTGAGTTAACCACTATTCACTGCACACAGAATCCCCTGGTGAAGTCTGAGAGAGCTGCACTAATGTATGGTTAGAGGGGATACAAATTTAGAGGCCAATTTGATACTACATCCATTTAGAAAATATTAATCTTTGGTGCTTGTGATCTACATTAGTCTTTACTGCATTCACAGGTTTTAATTTGGATAAGATTATATTGATGTCTTTATGATCCCAGCACTGGGTCATATCTGTTGCAATAGCTTCTATACTAACATATTAATTGAAATTGAATAACTTCAAGTTTAGTATTTCAGTGGGTCTGATGACCACCACTCTGCGCACTGGGTTGTATGAAGTAAGACCTTCCTGATACAAGTCTGCCTCTAAATTCTGGATAAAATCAAGAAAGTGTATCACCTGTAAATTATTATCTGCACGGAATGGGCTTTATCCAAATCTTTTGTAAACCTCGTCAATATTCCTATCTTCCTTCTCTAACTGATGCTGGAAACTTTGTTCTTCAAGATAAAGAGTGAGGGGAACTAAGCCATGAAAGATAATTGAATTTACAAGTCTCACATGGTCCCAGAATTGTTTCAAGTATAACTTTATAGTCGTCATTCTGTTTCATTCTGAGTAAGCTAACTCTCCTCTTACCTCTCACACATAAGGAAAGATAATAGACCGAAATGGATCCTTATTTTCGTAATATTTTTGCTCTGAACAGTGATTCTCATGACATAGAAAATGGAGAACTATGTTTAGGAGGTGCACATGCCACAAAATTGTATGATTGCCAGTGTTTTTACTCTTGTGTGCTTTCTCATGTTCATACAGCACAAATTTCCACCTTTCCATGGTGGTAATATTTTCAATAGATGAAAAGCTACAGCTATTTTTCAATCTTTCTATCTTCCACTCATCTAGATATTAGAGAGAAATATCAAGTTTGAAAGTCATGCTTTCCAATCACTCATTTTTGTTTGTTTGTTTGTTTGTTTGTTTGTTTGTTTGTTTCAAAACAGGGTTTCTCAGTGTAGCCCTGGCTGTCCTGGAACTCACTCTGTAGACCAGGCTGGCCTTGAACTCAGAAATCTGCCTGCCTCTGCCTCCCAAGTTAAATTATTAAAGGAGAGTGCCACACTGCCCAACCCAATCACTCATTTTTATTTGGAAGATTTAGCTAAATATGGCCATAAAACATGCTTCTTGTCTTCAAGTAAAGTGATGGATTTATGGTTGACATTTAAAAAAGGAAAGACACAACTATTTAAAAATATCTTTTATTGTTCTGTTTCTTTGAGTTAGGGTCTGCCTCTAGCCAAGGGTACTAATGTTAGGCTACCAAGTGCTATGGTTACAGACATGATCCACCAAACCTGGTTTAAATATCTTGATCTAATTTACATTATTAAACATATTAACAAATGTAAGCATATATATGTATCATGTAATATAATATAATATAATATAATATAATATAATATAATATAATATAATAATGTTATGGAGAGAGACAGGGAAAGGAAGGGAATTATGATGCCTTCAAACCTCTG
The DNA here is from genome assembly GCF_978045245.1 of Mus caroli. NCBI lineage: Eukaryota > Metazoa > Chordata > Mammalia > Rodentia > Muridae > Mus > Mus caroli. Next base: position 75,088,828 of record NW_028227266.1, read on the forward strand.
AAACTAAGAAATTCTGAGCCATTTCCAAGGGAATAAACCTGAGAACTGCTGCCAAGGAACATTTCTTGGAGAGCGCTCTACTTTATTCATCTATCTGTAGGTTTGTATATAATCCATGGCTTTTATTTTGATGCTGAATTAAATTACCATTGACTCTAATTTAACTAGTAAAAGTTGTATACAATTCGTAGCTTTTACTTACTGACTGAATTAAATTACAACAGAGTCTAATTTAACTAGTATGCCTATATGTCTATTGAGTGAGTCGTGTAGATCTTGGGTTTCAGACATATTCTGAATATATTCATATTATGTTCTATATAAAGACATAAGAATAGTTCCAAGCACATGGTATTATTCTTTTGTCCAGAGTTCCCTTTTCGAATGAAGTCCAAAATGTGTAGTGACCATGGGCATCTTTGTGCTCTGAACCCCTAACTTCTCTAACAACTACCTGTAGTCCTGGTGTGCCGTATTGCTTCCTTGTTGGATTTCAAATATGCCAGATGTTTAGCACCTTCAGATCTCTGTTTCTTCTCTCTTGGTTACAGTACTACCCAAGATAGACACACAGATGTCTCACCACTGAGGAAGTTTATTCTTAAGCCACCTTCTTACAGAAATGACTCTACCCATCATAAACTGTAAACTTTAGAGATCTTGAATGCCTCTCCTCTTACTTCTGTTCTTGTTAGCAATTAACACTGCCTATTGTAAAATACATTTCCACTTACGTTATCATAGATTTTCTTTTGGGTAGGTGTCGATATGTATTCCCAACTCTCCTCGAAATCACCATGTGAAGTCAGGTTGCTCTGATTTCTGTTCAGCCACCTGACTCAGTTTCATTAAAGCTGGGATTATAGGCATAAACCATTGCGTTGGTTATTTTGTTTATTATTTGATGTTATTTCCATAAAATTTGAGAATTCCATATGATTTGTTTATAGTTATTTGATAATCTATATTATCTTTTCATTATCAATGTTATTTCATGATGTAAAGAAACTAGATGTCAAAAGAAAGAGGGAGTAAGGTAATGGGCTACCACTAGGTGGCAGTAGCAACAGATGGTCGAAGAGCACTCAGGTGTATGACCAACGTAGTGGGGATCAAACAAAAGGTCCTCAGGCTGTGAAACTTAAGCTGGGGTTGGAGCGGGGACTGGACTTTGGGTAAAAGGGAAGAATGTCTGAAGGGTATATGAGTCTAGGTCAGATAGCTCATTGAGTGGCTTTTGGGGCATTTAAAAAAACAGTATCTTAATTTCTCTTTCATGTAGTTCATTGATGTTTGCTATGCTTAAGGATAAACTTAACTGAGGAAAATAATAAGGAAAAACATCCTGATGAAACTCAAGTTACAAATTTCTGGAAAAGTATCTCATTCTCATGGATAGAAGAGTAAATAAATATTAAGATGTCCACACTAGCCAAGTGGTTTACAAACTCAAAACAGTCCCTATTAAAAACACAAGTCCCATTTGTTTCTCATAAGCAGGAAAGATACTTGAAGTTCACAAGAAACACACTAGTTTTGACTAAAGAACAAAAATGAAGACATTACCTTACTGATTTCAAAATCCACAGTTAATGAAAACATGTGATGCAGGCATAAAAGCAGTAATATGGACCAACAGAAGAAAACAGAAAGTCCAGAGACTGAGCCATATAACTCATGACCAGCTGCCTTAAAAAAGCAATTCATGCAGAAGGAATAGATAACACTAGACATTAGTCTTACAGGGCACCTTGAAATCTTCTCAACATTGACGTAAACACAACAACAAAGAAACAATAAAACAATAAAAGTACAAAGCATGAAACTCCTTGATGACTGTTTTCTAAAACATGACTTCAAAAGCATAGACAACAAAATGAATAATAAGTTGACATAAACTGAAAACACAATAGAGATTGAGAAAAAATGGTGTGTGTGTGTGTGTGTGTGTGTGTGCAAATATGTGATTAATATTCAAGTATATGAGAACCTCAGACAATTCAGATAACATGATTTTCAAACAGTTAAAAGACATTTTCCCTAAAGGTGACCTAGAAATGGATGCTAATCATATAAACAGGTGCTCATGACTGTCACTAATCTTCACGAAAGTGAGAATCAAAATCACAATGAGATGTCATCTCACATCAGTTAAGATGAATTTAATCCAAAAAAAGAAAGAAAGAAGAAAAGAAAAAGAGAAATCAAAAGCAAGTCTTGGTGAAGGCTGGGATAATGCAAGGCTTGAACATTGTTGATGGGAACATAGATTGATGCAAGATTATAGAAAAAAATAAATTGAATTTCTAAAAAATTAAAATCAGAACTACAGTACCTATGTGGTATATTTTGTGGATAAGAAAGTAAATGACCACTTCATGAAGATACTTGGATTCTCATGTTAGTTGAGGTATTATTCACAGTAGAGAAAATATCAAAACAACCAAGGCATTAGTTAGTGAATAAATTAATAAATTATGATACGCCGAGAAAGAAGAGTGAGAGACAGAAAAATAAAAACACTTAATGATCTATCTTACATGTATTATTCAAAAACAACAATCAAATACATAGAAAAAGAGCTAGAATGGTTGACACAGGGAAGTAGATAGGAAAAATATAGAAGGGAAAATTCTAGCTTTGTAGAAAGAAAAACTATAGGTAGCCAATGCGGGAATTGAGAATTTTAATTAAGTATAATTGCCTTGTACACTGACAACATGCTAAGAGAGTAAGCTTTAAACATTTTTGCCATTATTTTAAAATAAGTACATGAGTATATAACACTAATCGTCTGATTTTTTGTATATCTATCAAATATATTACACTAGCCATTTTGACTACTCTCAACAAGAAAATTAAAAATATTATCTTGCAGTAGAAATATACAGAATTTCAGGATTTGTAAGATACTGAAATATCACAGACCAAAAACGAATTTTAGAATGTTTTGCTTGGAAACTCAGGGACTGATTAAAGAGGACATATTGAACGGCCGCAGTGAGCAAGGGATGGAGGCAGAAACGGAACCTGGAGAAGCCTCAGGACTAGGGTCCAGTAGAGCAGATCAAGGCCTGGGGGACGTGGCCAGGTTGAGGAGCATAGTTCCTGAAGTGAGTGGTTACCGGTTTAAATGTCCCTTTGTCAAATGCTCCTGGGCTGGGAACTGAGGATCCAGTCTGATCCTTAGAGTGTGTATACACAGCTAAAGCCTTAACAGCCCCTTTTCTTTCTCTCTCCATTCTCCCTGTATACATCATAGGACTCTTGCTTTCCAGTAGTTTGTTACAAGACCTCTTGGGTTAACAGGCGACTGTATTTTGAATTCCACCCTGTCTTCCTTCCACTTTTAGGTGACTTTTGATTGTTTTCCAATCATTCCTGTCTCTTAATTCTTTATAGCTGTTTCAACTCCCTTGAATAATTTAACTCCCTGACAGAAACCAAAACTATCTCTTGTAGTGTCCTAAAATTATAACATCTTTCTCTATGGTTAAATATTCCTATTATCAGTACTAGCCAGTTTGAATTTTAAAGGCAATTACAATTCTCAAATGTTATAGGCACCACATTTATATTTTATCATCCATGCCTGTAGGTTTGGGGAGAGGTGTCCACGGCAGATTCATTTTCAACTTTGCAGAATGTGGTTCCACCTTTATTGTCTTCCCTCTGGCATGGCATGAAAAAAAAACACCTGATATTTATAGCAATGTCCTTTTTTTTATACATACAAATCACTTTTAACTGACAGTTCTGATCCTTCCTGTTACAATGTTCAATTCTCAGTAGCATTTCTAAAATTTCACAAAGGGCTAGTTAAAGTTTTTTCTCTTACTCATGTTCAGTGTCACCTTTTGCAAGAGTGCCTTTCAGCATAAAAGATTTCTACCCCCTCCCCACCAACTGCTGCCTGCTACCAAGTCTTGAATATTAGGTGTTGCTTTTGTCTTAGGTGTCTTTGCTGTGTGTGTTTAACACTGGGTAAGGTGACTAAACTACCTTGAGGAGGAGACTCAACTATATAAGCACATGCACAAACACAGCTTGAGGTACTGGTTTCATTTTCTTTTTTAGTCATTAATTTATTTATTCATCTAATATCCCAATATAAGATCCTTCTCCTCCCAGGCCCCTCCCCATGGCTCTCACTCTCCCTTTGCCCTCTCCTTTGAGAAAGAGGAGCCCCCATTCCAGGCACCCCTCCACCCTACACATGATTCCCCCCACCCCATTCTACTCCTAATCTCTACTTCCACCCAGTTCCCTGCCTCCATTCACCTCTGACATCTATTTTGTTTCCAATTCTGAGAAAGATTAAAGCATCCTCCCTAGGGTCCTCCTTGTTCTATGGCTTCTTTGATTCTGTAGATTGTAGCATGGTGTCCTGGCTGGGTTTGTATGTCAAGAATACAAGCTGGAGTTATCACAGAGAAAGCAGCCTCCGTTGAGGAAATACCTCCAGGAGATCCAGCTGTAAGGCATTTTCTCAATTAGTAATCAAGGGTGGGAGGGCCCATTGTGGGTGGTGCCATCCCTGGACTAGTGAGTGGTGCTGGATTCTACAAATAAGCAAGCTGAGCAAAGCATGCGAAGAAAGTCAGTAAACAACATTCCTCATTGGCTTCTGCATCCACTCCTGCCTCCAAGTTCCTACCCTGTTTGAGTTCCTGTCCTGACTTTGCTTGATGATGAACAGCAATGTGGAAGTGTATGCTGAATAAAACCTTTCTTCCCCAACTTGCTTCTTGGCCAAGACGTTTTGTGCAGGAATAGAAACTCTAACTAAGACACATGGTTATTCCATTTTTTTATGGCTCATGTCTACTTATAAGCAGTACATATCATGCATGTCCTTTTGAGTGTGGGTTACCTCACTCAGGATGGTATTTTCTCGTTCAATCCATTTACTTGTAAAATTCATGATGTTCTTGTTTTTAATACCAGTGTAGTTTTCCAAAAATTCTACCAGAGAACTCACACAGCTGATAAGTACATTCAGCAAAGTGGTTGGATACAAAATTTACTCCAAGCAACCAGTAGGCCTCCTTTATGCAAAAATGAATGGGCTGAGAAAGAATTTAAGGAGACAACATTCTTTACAATGACCACAAATGATATAAACTATCTTGGTATAACTCTAACCAACCAAATGAAAGATCTATATGACAAGAACTTCAAGTCTCTGCAGAAAGAAATTGAAGAAGATATCAGAAGATGGAAAGATCTTCCATGCTCATAGATCAGTAGGATTAGCATAGTGAAAATGGCCATTTTGTCAAAAGCAATCTATATATTCAATGTAATTCCCATAAAAGTCCCAACATAATTCTTTATAGACCTTGAAAGAACAATTCTCAACTTCATATACAAAAACAAACAAACAAACAACCCCAGGATAGCTAAAACAACTCCATGCAATAAAAGAACTTCTGGACGTACCACCATCCCTGACTTCAAGATGTAGTGCAAAGCAATAATAATAAAAAGTGCATGGTATTGGCATAGAAACAGACAGGTTGATTAAAAGAAACAAACCAAAGACCTAGAAATAGACCCACACACCTATGAACACTTGATTTTTGACAAAGAACCCTAAACCATACAATGGAATAGAGACAAGCATCTTCAACTAATGGAGCTGGTCTAATTGGATGTCTGCATGTAGAAGAATGCAAATAGATTCATATGTATCACCCAGTACAAAAGTCAAGTCCAAGTGGATCAAAGATCTCAACATATAACCAGATACACTAAATATAACAGGAAAAAAAGTAGTAGCCTTGAACTCATTGATATAGGAGACAAATTTCTAAACACAACACCAATGGCTTAGGCACTAAGATGAATAATTAATAAATGGGAACTCATGAAACTGAAAAATTTCTGTAAGGCAAAAGGCACTGTTCATTGGACAAAATGGTAGACAACAGATTGAGAAAACATCTTCATCAACCCTGCATCTGACAGAGAATATAATATTCAAAATATATAAAGAACTCAAAAAGTTAGACACCAATAATACAAATAACCCAATTTTAAAAATGCAGTATAGAGCATTCTAAACAGAGAATTCTCAACAGAGGAATTTCTAATGGCCAAGGAACACTTAAAGAAATGTTCAACATCCTTAGTCATCAGAAAAATACAAATCAAAATGACTGTAAGATTCCATTTTACACCCATCATTTGGCTAAGATCAACAATTCAAGGAACACCACATGCTGGTGAGGATGTGGAACAAGGGAACACTCCTCCATTGCTGGTGGGAGTACAAACTTGTACAACCACTCTGGAAATTAATTTGGTGATTTCTCAGAAAATTGGGAATAGTTGTACCTCAAGAATCAGCTAAAGCACTCTTGGGCATATACCCAAATAATATTCCACCATTCTACAAGGACACTTGCTTATCTATGTTCATAACAGCTTTATTCATAATAGCCAGAAACTGAAAGCAGCCTAGATGTCTCTCAACTGAAAAGAGGAAAAAGAAAATGTGGTTCATTTATGTAATGGATTACTACTGTTTTCATCTTCTTAAGTTGAAGAATCAGAGTTTCTCTCTACATTATTTATCACAGAGTTCTCTAATACATTTTGGAAGAATTTGAGTTGATTACTGCAAAGCTGTAGCACTTCATGACTTTAGGTTGTTGTTGCCTGTGGATAGGTTTTAATTTCAGTCCAGTGTGTCTCTTCCATATGTTGCTATTACAATGTATTTTATATTAGTCTATCTCATAGAAGTTTCCTGAGCAGATTGTCCACACCCCTGTATATGGGTTGAGGCCCATTTCCCTTCTTTGGATGACTCCACTCCACTTCTGCACACAGCCACCATTTGCTGTCAGAGTCCTCCAAGGCCCAGTAAGCTACCACAAATGCCAGAGAGAACAGACTGAGAGCTCCAGGATTTCATTATCTTATATTTTGTTCAGTCATTTTAGGATACAATATGCCAGAGCATTGGCAGTACACATCTAGAAGGGTGATATAATGGGCTGTATCCATATGGTAGGTTGAACAGAACCACTACTTTGCGACTCAGAAGTAGAAAATTCTCAGAATGTTGTATATTTTAGAAAAATTCCTAAATGGCAAGTGTATATTACCTCAACCATTTAGCTTTGCCTCATGACCAGTTGATAAAGTCCTTCAGATCTAAGTGCTGAAGGAAATGTACGAGGTTTGCAAGACCAACATGGTGTGAGAAAATCACTAAAAAATCTTTTAGAACATAGGTGTGTTTCCTGGAGTCATTTTAAATCTCCACACTGGGACAAGTCATGGGTCAGTGTGGACATATCTTAAAACAAACAAACAAACAAACAAACAAAAACTAATAGACAAATATAAAAACTGCTAGTTATTTGATTATCTTGAAATTAGAATTATTTAGGACATATAAACACTTAGAATAGATAAGAGACTCAAAGAGACCCGCACTCAGCTGGCAACATGTGCTGTGTGCCAAAAACACATGAACATTCAGATGCACATTAGCATTGTTTTGTTTATGCAGATAGATAGATAGATAGATAGATAGATAGATAGATAGATTAGATATAGACATATAAGTTTATATTATAACTGTAAGACAAGAAGAAAAGATTTTTTTCTGTCTAGAAATGTAAATTAAGAGAACGACTCATGTAAGAAGTTATTAAATAAAACTAGGTCTTAAAATCCCAGCTCCTGGGAAAGCTTCCAGCCAGTGGTCAAATCACAAAAGAACGAAGCTGAAGAGAAAAGAAGTACCCTAGACTCAAAGCTCTCAGAGAGAATATCCAAAAGAGAGTAAGATACAATTTGTAATAATTTCAAATGGAGACTAAATTGATCTAACATAGTTAGAGCCAGAGATAGGCATGAGGTAATCAAGGCAGCATACTTTTTTTAAATACAAGGATCTTAATACCCAGTTCTATACCTTATATATGATGAGTGCCCAATAAATATTTACTGAATGGAAGAAAAGGAGAAGAAAGTATCAATAAGAAGTATCAAGTATCAAGTATCAAGTATCAAAGTATCAAGAAGAAGGTATCAATAAAATATCTCCTCTAAGGATTCTCAACCATACTATGTAATTATTGGCATCTTATGTAGATCTGACGTTGTTGTGTTTGTGTGCATATATTATTTAAAGTTATGAAACTAAAATGATATTCCAAAGCACAGCAATATAAGATTAGGCATTATAGATGCAAATTTCTCTGATGTCCTCTTATAACCTTAGTTCTATTTCCACTGAGACAATAGCATTACTATGATTATTTATTTATATATTTTCCATATAAGCTTGTATTATAAACAAAATATACTATAGCTTTGAATACTTTAAAATATTATAGATGAGTTACATATTCTGGCTTGGCCTGCAAATTGCAGTTTATTGGATTTCTGAAATTATCTCATAAAATTGCTGCAAACTCATTTTTATGGCTGCACAGCATTATATTGCATAAAATATCTTAACTCATTTATTGTCATATTTCCATTTGGGGGCTACTGTAGTTAATGCAACTATGAACAGTTATAATTTCTTCATATAGTCTTTGTTTATGGAGGGTTTTTAAATATTCTTTCATTTTCTTGAGGTAAGACAGTCAAGAAGAAAAGAAACCATGTAATATAAATTTAACTTAGTGGTTGTGGTGTCTGTGCCGATGCAGTAGTCGCATAGTCCTCTCTGTGGATGACTGTGTTCTCTGGGAACTCCAGGACCCCAGTGTTCGGTGGAATCCTCATCACCATGTCATTATAACTGCCATTTCATGTGTACACTTTCCAAAGTCAGCATTTTTATATTCAAAGCTTCCTATTTGATCAAACTCATCCTTCTAATTCAGTTTCTAGAACACTCCCCTCAAGTTCTCAGAGGTATGGCAATGCAAGACTTTCTTTTCATCTCTAAAGCCTCCCACCTTGAGTCTCAGGCACTCAGCTGCTCATCTGGGTTATCATCATTTACCTTTTCATAATGAGATGTGGCTTTTGCTATAACAAAGATGTCCCTGTTTGTGTCTTCTGTATCTGTCCTTGAATGTTTCTTCCTGATGAAGACAAGCATCTCTGGAACCCCATGTCCTTGGCACTCTTTTTTGCAGGATCATAAAGATATTTTTCTAGGTACTCTTACAAAAATATAGAAGGATTTTATTTTTCAATAATAATTAAATTTACCAAAAAATGATTTTATGTGTGGTAGAAGGAAAGTTTATTCAAATGGCTGTGGTAATCCATGAAAACTTTCAAGACCTGGGTTTATTTCTTCCAATAGGAGTTATAACTTTGCTATGAGCTAAATTGTGCCCTCTAACTCCATATGCTGAAGTATTAGCCCACAATGTGATTGTGTTTATAAAAAGGGCCTCTGAAGAGGTACTCAACATCAGAGAAGTAGCAGTAAGAATTTTTCTCAAATCTAATATGGCAGGCAACCTTCTAGAAAAGCTTCTTACAGACATAGCAAGAAGACCAGTAGTCTCTAAGCCAAAGAGAGAGACCACAAGATAACTAAAGCTGCCAATACTTTGCCATGGATTTCTGGCCTCCATGCTGTGAGGATAAAGATGTGCTGTTTAAGCCATCCAGTATTTGGATTTTGTTATAGAAATCTTTGAAAACCAATTAATGCCATTTCCCTAACTACCCAGGCCTTCCATTACTGGAAATCCTTAGTACACCCTTTCAGCCTAGAAACTCCCTGAATGTGTAAGAAATGTGACCTGAACCCCAACTTACAGTAACCTAGAATTCAGCTATACATTTTTAGGGTGGTCTTCTGTTTCTTGACTTTTTATTTCTTTTGCTTGTACACTTGAGAACTTACTTGCTGTGATATAACTATTTCCATCTCCATGTTCTTAAAAAAAAAAACTAAATGCTTTTTAGATTATGTCTATCCCTATGCAGATCTTTAGGTCCCTATACTCTGTCCCTTGTTTACTTCTTAAAACTCCACTGTTGCAAGCTGTCAGAATATAAACTCATTTGCAAGAAACAATAATTTCAGAGTTTATTTCCAAATGCTTGAAAACAATGCAATGGTCTATGAGCTTAGAATAAATGTCATTTGCAACAAACCCATGGCAAATGCTATTTCTCTGGTAACATATCAAGATTTCCTGTTATATTTCAACTGTTAATATCTGTGAGATGAGTCATGTACCTTTGTACACATGAGATCAAAGTTAGCATCTGTATCCTTATAGTTCTGGCGACTGGAAAAATTATCAGAATAACCTCGGGATAAAAACAAAAAGTAACAACAACAACAACAACAAAAACCCAACCAACCAACCAAACAATATGACAGCATTCAGAATAGTTCCTGAAAATTGAGAAACTCTGATACTTCATTGTTCAATCATAACATAACAACATCAGATTTATAGCTTTCTTGAGATTTAAGTTCTTTATATTTTTGAAATTTTATTTATTTGTTTGCTTGTTTGTTTGTTTATGCATGTGCATGTGTCTGTCTGTCTTTGTGCCTGCCTGTGAGAGTTATACACTGTGTTCATGTAAGCACATAAAGAAGACATAAGAAAACATTTGATCCCCTGGACCTGGAGTTACAAATGGCTTTAATTCACCTGACATGAGCACTAGGAATCTAACCTAGATGCCCTGCAAGAAAAGTATTTGCTCTTAATAGCAGGCCCATCTACTTAGCCTCATAGACTTACTAATAAGACTAATAAACTAATAAACACTTTAATTGTCATAATGTTGCCTCCAAAATAGTCTTAAAATTGTAATATAAGACATTTTATTTGTCATGGGATTGCTCTCCAAAAAGTTTTAAAATTGTAATTTATAATAGGTAACATCTGGATCTGTGTTGGGTGTGATTTGTTGACATGAAGCCTTAGAACTTCTAAATAAGCCACCAGCTCTAAATGTGACGTTTATATAACACCCATCTACCTTCAATATTTGGGTATCACCTAAGAATAAGGAACAGAAAGACTTCAAGAGCCAGAGGTAGTGGATATCTGCAAAGAAATAGCATTTGTAAGACATGACAAAGTCACTGTACACATGAACTCACAGGCAAACACTTGAAACAAATGTTCCAGCACAGATGTAGGGGACACTTATAAAGCTCTACCCCTAGCTGAGATGCTATTGAAGTAGGGATGTGGTCTCTGAATGGTGACTCATGCTCTATCAGGTGGCCCTATGCACATGCATATAAAGGCAGTATTAAGTGGACTCAGTAGATTTAAAGAGGATGCATGCCAACATGGGGCATAGGGGATTCAGCTATAGACAGTCAATGAATGACTGGTGTGAGAGGGAGAATCAGTTTTCTCCAATGGTGAGCTCTCACATAGATTATCCAAAACCAGGCTGTCAGCTTTGAGCACATGTACATATAGGAGCAAAGTTAAATGGACTCTGTAGGTTATGTGTATGTATGTATGTGTGCATACATATGTAATAATAATAACAGTAATAATAATAATAATAATAACAATAACTGAAGAAGAGTGTGTGACTTGGGGAGGGGGAGGGGTGATGGAGGAGTAGTTAGAGTGGACAAAGAAGAAGTAGAGTTATATAGTGCTTATCTATAGAGTTCTCAAAAATAAAATTAAATCATTGAAAATTGTTGTGGGAAATAGTAAAAAATGCCACGAGCCCACGCTATACCCAGCCACTGCCTCAGACCCTTTTTGGTCCCTGTCTGCATAGAACAGGTCTCTAGTTGCAGGTGGGCAAGGAGTCGGTGAATGAATGACAAAAAAATGCGACACGAGAGATTGTGTAGACTCTGAGTGTAATTTTTCAAGTCGAGCATCAAACTTTTTATACAGAAGAGTGACAAGAAACCAGGCGAGATACATCCACCGAGTTACAATGACACAAAACATAAGGAACTTATACATCAAAAGATGGTGGGGACCTGCTGTTTACCACTAAGAAGGGAGCCAGGTGTAATGCAGTCTATTGTTAAGCCCATCACCAGGGGTTCTTAGTAAATGCCTGATTTATGCTGTTTCTTTGGGCCTAGTGAAGAAACCTGTCTCAGGGGGATTCCCTAACTCTTTCATGGTAAATCTACCTATTAGCTAGGCCATTGTGTATTCCCTTGTTTGGGTGAGACTGTCTAAGGTCCTAAGTAATCACTCTGCAGACTAGCCCTGAGCTATTCTAGCTCCATTCTTTGTAATGCCTAATTAGTTTCACTGTCTCTACTAGAAGTAAATTTGAATGTTACTGAATAGGTAACATTCTTACTGAATTCCTACTGAATTCCAAGCTCATTGGCTTCAAGCATTTTCTAAGATGTTGGAACACTGGCGAAGGCTTAGCTATGTCAGAATCCAATCTTTAAAGGCACTTAAAATAAAATAATACTAAAAGAGAGCATGTGGATCCATACACCAGACTAATGCGGGGACAGGGTATGAGTATACGGGTTATGAGAATACCTGCTTCCAGGAGGTTGACTTTCCTTGAAACTCCCTGCCTCGTGAGTGCTTCCAGGTCTCTTGGCCTGCCAAGCAGACTTCACTGGAGTGTGTGTACCAAGCCACTCTCTGCCTGTGGTTTCTCCGCCTCTAGGCTAACCCCATGTGGTAGTCTTCTCTGGTTCATCTGCCTCAGAGCTGCTTGTACCTTCTCAGCCATCTACCCCCTTTGGCTAGTTGTCACAAATCCTCTTAACCCAGTAAATCAAAACTCTAGAAGCTTATAATTAATCAGTCAGATTTCTATATCAATAGATTATCAATTCACAAGATGCCCACACAATAATTTCAGAGCCTATTGATAATGAGATGAGCTGCCCACCTAGATTAGACAAATTATTCCAATTATTCTATTTTTTATGATATCCATAGCTACCTGTGGCTATTTAAAGCCACATGGAATCTGGATCATCTTTCTTTTCCTCCATCTTTCTTCCTCCCCCCACCCTCCACCTGTCCCTGTCTCTGTTCCTGAAACTCTTAGCACTGCCTCCTCTTTCCCTGTCTAATCACAGGCTTCTTGTTGTATTAATATTTACATTAATCGGAGGAAAGTTCTGCTACAGAAAATTATCCTATAATGCACTAATGTTGTATTTTTCAAGAAGTAGCTCATATTTTGGAAAATTAAATCTAATTCATCCAGCATTGAAAAAGAAAAGTAGGGAGAGGAGCATTCTAAACTTATAAGTAGGAATATCCTCAATTTTGCAATAGGGGACTTCTTTCAAAGAATCTAAGTCTTTTTGAGTTAACTGCAAGGTTATACAGAGTTGGGGAGGGAGACTGTTTAAAGGTAAATATTGCACAGAGGTGACCATTTTGTGAGACATTCCACTTGTCAACCATTCAGATTGAGCTAATGGAGAAATTTTCAGGCTTAGTTCCATTGACCAGAATGCTGATCTCATTTTCTGTTTTATCCTCTTGAGTCTGAATAGGACTCACCAAATCCCTTCTATATCAACATTGGTAATCTACTGGCTAATCTAGGGACCTTAGCAAAACTTGAAATATTTCTGCAAGTCAATCACATGCTTAGATAGTTGCCATAATGAAAAACAATAAAAAGAACTGTCTGAGCCCAGAATCTGAGGCTATGAAGGATTTATTGAAAGCAACAGCAAGAAGATGGTATGAATAAACTCAGTAAAACCAGAGAGAAAAGCATCACTGTAGTGGGTTTAAGAGTGGTCCACATGGAGGTGCTCTCCCATCAATTTGTTCTAGAAAACAAGTGTCAAGATCTAATTGTCCCTGCATGAAAGGTAACCAACTATAGCCACCACATTAGATGTTATTTTTCTTAAATAATGTCTGATAGTTCATTACAGTGAGGTAATAGGCGCTCTAGTATCAGAGCAGTTCCTAGATCTATTACTAACAACTAGACTGGAGTACTGGCTCAAATAGCCTATGATAACTCTTTCTGGCACTTTACTATAATAAGCTATGCCAAAGTGCTATATTCTTAGGCAATGGCCTAGTTTCAGCCTTGTTCATGGTGCTCTCCTCACCTTCTCTCTCCCTCTAAAAGTTATTAAAAGACCTTTTATATTTAGTTTACTAATTTAATATAAATGCAGATAGTGCAATAATGCCAAAAGGAATTATAAGAACAATCTTTACTCCATGACTTTCTAATCCTGTCCTCCCAAGGAATCATATTGCTTCATAATTTTAAATACCTACAGGAAACTATAAAAGGTTAGGAGTGTATATATAGATATTATTTAATGAAAGGGTATGCAAAGTAACATTATAGATTTTTATCATTTTTATTGTATGTGGAATAACTTGTGTAATTAAACAAATATAAGTGAGCAATTAAAGAAGTTTTAAAGACAGGTAATAGTTTTCAATGCCACGTAAGCAAACATGTCGGTCAGTTTTCAAAGTAAAAAATGGTACACTGTGCTGAAAATATCAATAATGTCTATTGGAAACAAGTTATGGTATTACATGCATTTAATTCCATCCCTTAAGAGACAGAGGCAAGCAGATCTCTGTGAGTTCAAGGAGCCTGGTCTACATAGCCAAGTCCAGTATAGCCATGTTTACATAGTGAGAGCTTGTCTCAAGAGAAAAGAAAACAGAAAGAAAGAAGGGAAGAAAGAAAGAAAGGAAAAAAGAAGGGAAGAAAGAAAGAAAGAAAGAAAGAAAGAAAGAAAGAAAGAAAGAAAGAAAGAAAGAGAGAGAGAGAGAGAAAAGGAGGAGGACGAAGAGGAGGAAAGAATAAAACTATTCCTACCAAAAGGTTACAAAGAACTGATAAGTGAAAAAAGGAAGCTACTACAGAACACATGACATTGGAACGAAGAGATAGGTGTGGAATTGGAAGGAAAGGGATTGAGGATAGATTGCTCAAGATATTTCATATGAATGTATGAATTTCTCAAGCAGTAAAAAATACTTTCAAAATATCAATATATCAGTACAGTTTCTGCAACATTCCAAGATTACTCTTTGATTCATTGAGTTATGAGGGCTATGGAACCTACATTCTAGTGGCAAAAGCAGACATTGCACCTAATAACATAGCCGAGAGATAAATCGACTGTTGCATAGGACCCAGTAATATATGGTATAGGACTGAAAAACCTCAAAATGGAAAAGTTCTCTAGCAGAAGGGAAGATATGTGGAAGAAATATCCAAGGCTCTATATTTTGTTTGAGAGATGGTGCTATTGTAAATTAAGGTAGGGAGTTCAGATGAAAATGAAAACAGCAGATTTCAGAGATAACCATGGTGATTTTAAGTATGCTTTCTTTTGTTGGTATGTGCATGGTGTGTGTCTAGGATGCAAGTGACATTAGAGATCAGAGGGCATCTTTCAGGATTCACATCTCTCCTTCCACACTGTTGGGTTAGGCTTCTCTTGTTGCCATGCTGTGTACTCCAGGCTAGATTGTCCTTAGGCTTCCTTTCTCACCCACCCCACATATTGCTTTAGGAGTTCTGAAATTAAACGAGTGCAGTATCATCCAGATCTTAATACGTGGTTACCAGACATTGAACTCTGGTAATCAAGATTGCACAGCGAGCACTTCTACGCACTAAACCATATCACTGCTCAGTGCTTTCTTTTGATATATTTTTAGCCATGATATCATTGATGTTTACAATTCAAGAAGTTCTAGTAATTAAAAAATTTCTTGGTAGAATATGCCAGATGGGAATTAATAATGTACAGAAAGATATACACAATTTTTACACAGAAAACTTTGCATTTATAACACATTTATTTCATCTATAATAAAAAAAAATCTCTACATCAACACTTAGTATCATTGGTTGACAAGTCTATCATTTTTTAAACCACTGGAGCAGAATTCACAATGTGAATATATTTTCAGCAAATCTACCCTCTCTGAATATCTAATTTACTTATTGCTATCCATCAATAATTATTTAAGATGGAAGAAAAAGAGGTTAGAAAGCATGATGTTTAACTTTGACTGTCAACTTCACAGGATTTAAAATCACCATGGAAATAAACTTTTGGCATGTCTGTGAGAGATGTTTTTAATTAGGTTAGTTGAAGTGGGAAGACTAGCCATAATGTAAGCAGAATCATTTTATGGTCTGAGATTTTGGGTGGAACAAATAGGAGAAAGGGTGCTGGGCTGAAGAAATGATTCATCTCCGCTTCCTGTGTGTAGATTCAGTGTGATCAGCTGCTTCAAGCTCCCATTGCCCCAACTTCCTGCCATGATGCACCATCTCTAAAACTGAGCCTAAACAAATCCAAACTCTTTTAAGTTGCTTGTGTCCTGCTTTTTATCATAGCAGTGGATAAAGTAGTTAATATAGGAAGCAAAGAGTAAAAGGAAGGAAAGAAGAAAAGAAACAAGGGAAAGAAAGGATATTATAAAGGAAGAATGACTGTGCTAGTATATATTAGACTTTTCTTGCTTTTAGTCTTCAAGGGCAAGACTTGAAACTAGAAGGCACATTAATTAGATGATGTGTTATTGGGATATTCAATTTGACCCAAATCTTATGACAATGGACTATAGAACTAGATATGGAATCAACCACTGAGTGAAACAACGAAACATACAAAAACTCCTAGAAAAACTTCAGACCCTCCAGTTTAATCATCTGTCAGCTTCAACTAAATACCTTCTCTGTCTCTGACTTTAAGCATCTGGAAAACAAACCTAATATATATTTATATTTAATATTTTATCTGTGGTTACACTTTACCTAGAAATGTTTAAATGCACAATTATTTTATAATGAACCAACTATTAACCAATAATTATTTATCTTTTTAATGAAAAGGAGAAACACCAGATAAAACCTTTATACCACTTTGTCTTCAACTGTTTTGGTAAATAGTAAATTTTATTGAGCTGAAACTGAAATGTAATAATAGCTTAAAATTTCAACTTGAGTTAATACATTTTTAATAGCAAATATACCTAATTGTAAGTGTAAATAGAAAAGAATTGCAAAGAGGCTGTAAATTTTACTAATCACTGCAAAAGTGAATAACACATTAATGAATTCCTAGAGTCTGATAAAAATCTAATATAAAAGAGCCATTTGCACAACTAGCTTTATTAACAAGCTCATTTGAATTTGGATGGAATGGCATTTTAGGTCTATGTAAAATGAAAAACAAAAACATCTCCCTTCCTCACGCTACAGTGTATCCTGTTTACTTCTGACATGAATAAATTCTTCTTTTTTATATTGAAACATCATGGAAAATATTAGTCTCCAAAATATTTCTAAGCTATTTCTGACTCTGAGACTTCTCTTTCACCAGTTCATAAATAACTAAGACTCTTGGTGTTTGGGCCAAATGTGAATGTGCTGGTAACTTTCTGTAGGTCAAAACTGTCTTCTGCAAGTGATCATCACTGCTGCCTGACAGTTGCCCAGAGTTGTAACAGGCATTGTGACCTAAACACTTCCTTGGCAAATTATTCCTTGTATGTAAACTCACCAAGCCCACACACTCCAGGAGACTGAATGCAGTAACCATGTCCTCAATCTCCCTACCTTACAGAACTCACTCTATTGTTGGTGACTTTTTTCCATGCTACTGTTAGTTTCCTACCACTTTTAAGAGATGCAAACAATTGAGAATTGATAGAGCCAAGATCAAAAGCATTAGCATGTGAATCATCTGCTTCTCATAAGATTAAACTTGAGCTGAACCTTCTACTGAAGGAGTCCTCATGGCATCCTTCCAGTTTTTTTTGAATTAAGTAATTTTAAATTGACAAACAATTCTAAACTGTGTATAATCTACCACACTAACAAGGAATGCTTTGATATAGTCCTACATTGTGTAATACGTAAACTCAACAACTGACATATTTGTTGCCTCATCTGATTAAGACTTCGTGGTCTTCCTGAGCACAGTAATTCTCATTAACAGTTGTCATCATCTTAGGTAGTTCATCTACTGAATTTGTACCTTCTACCCAGTTGAAATTATGTCTTTGTCTCATATCTCCACAAATTGAGTAGTCACAATGTTGGGCATCACCTTCCTACTCTCTGTTTTGAGTAATACTGCATCAGATTTTGCATTTTATATGTCTACATGTTATATGTATAACTATATGGAATCTCTATATCTGTGGGTATCTTATTTCATTCACTTAACAAAATGTCATCCAAGATCACATGCTTTGTCATGAATTTTGAGATGTTCCTCTTTCATGTAGACTAAAGAGTATCCTATTACATATACATTCAGGATTTTAAAATTTAAAAACTTTTTAAGGAATTCCTAGAACATATTAAAAATGAATACATTAAATGTATTTATATGATGTCTCTGTGAAGTTTCCTTTTCTCAATATCCTCACTGATGTTTTTACTTTTCATTGGCTGTCATCTTCTCCATGATAACCATACTAAGGGGCTGTTTAATTTGCATTTCTCCAGCCAATGATAATTATGTTGATCATCTTCTCATACATCTCTTGGCCATATGTATATCTTATTTTGACAAATGTATAATCAGAACACTGAAAATTGATTTCGGTTAGCTTATAAATAATAGGTTTCTATATGGCCGTTTCATAATTCTTAGCTTGGTTTAACCATTGCAACTTCTCCTCATTCTCTCTATCATTTTCTTCCAACCCCCTTGAAATTTTTATTCCCTAATATTCCTTGTTTAACTTTCGTATTACATGTGTTTTGCTGTCTCCTCTCCTTCAGACCTCTTCCCTGATCCTACCAATCACAGCTGTTTTCTGGCTACCTGGGCTATCCTGACACTCAGTCCAACTTAAACAGAGCTATCTGAAGATACAGTTGTAATATTTTCTTTTTTTTGTAAATATTTTTTATTACGTATTTTCCTCAATTACATTTCCAATGCTACCCCAAAAGTCCCCCATACCCTCCCCCCATTTCCCTTTCCACCCATTCCCATTTTTTTGGCCCTGGCGTTCCCCTGTACTGGGGCATATAAAGTTTGCATGTCCAATGGGCCTCTCTTTCCAGTAATGGACGACTAGGCCATCTTTTGATACATATGCAGCTAGAAGTGACTGTATAGCGTTGTCTTGCTGAGCCTGGATTGCCTCACTCAATATTTTCCATTTCTATTTATTTCTTGTATATTTCATAATTTAATTGCTTGTTACTGCTGAGTAGAATACCATTGTGCAAATGTATTTTATTTTCATTATAATTTATTAGTTGATGGGCATCTAGCTTGATTCCATGTAGTAACCTATTGTTAATAGGACAGAAATGAAGATGCATGCACAGGTATCTCTAATAAAGTAACTACTGGGTCCTTTGCATATATGTCCAGGAGTGTTACATCTTGGTCATATGGAAGGTTGACTTTTAGCCTTTGGAGAAACATCTACAAGATTTCCATAATGACTGCACTAGTTTCCAAGTATATCAACAGTATCTAAAGTTCCCCATCTCCCACATCCCTGAAAGAATTTCTTTGTTTTCCTTATAAAAGCTGTTTTTATTAAAGTGAGGATTAAATCTCAAACTAGTTTTGATTTGTTCCCTAGTTGTTCAGGGTATTGGACATGTTTAAATATTTATTATCCATTTGTATTTCTTCCTTTGAGAACTCTGTATTCAGTTCCATAGCTCATTTTTTGTCCTCTCTTTGTTCAGTTTTGTGTGTTCTTTGTATATTCTAGACACTTGCCTTCTATAAGTCATAGACTTGGCAGGATTTTCTCCCATTCTGCAGCCTGCCTCCAATCAGTAGATAGCTTCTCTATTGAAACAAAATGCCTTTATTTTTCCAAAGTCCCATTTGTCAGTAGTTGGTTTTATTTCATAGGCAACAGAGTTCCTATTCAGAAATACCTTATTTGAACCAATATGTTTGGTACACTGCCTACTTTCCCTCTAGCCAAGCCAGAGTTTCAGGTCTTATCTTGATATCTATGATTCATTTGTGCTGATTTTTGTGCAGAGAGGGAGATACAGATCTAGTTTTGTTCTTTTCCATATGGATAGCAGATGGCACCATGGGCTGTCCTTCCTTCAGCATGTATATTTGAAATTATTATCAAAACTCATGTTCACTTGTGTAAACTTGCATCTGGGATTTCCTTTACATTGTATTGATCTACATATCTGTATTAGTTTTTATTACTATAGCTCTGTAGTGTAACTTGAAATCAGGTTTGTTAATGATTTCAGTCTTAAAAGAGGGGAAGTTGTTATTGATGTTCAATTGAGAGGTGAACATTTAGTCATTTATTCCAAGTACCTCTAACAGCCAGGAATTTCTACATTAATCACTATTTGTTGCAAAGAACATTTTATTTCATTAAGGTAAGTACTACAATAATCTATTATTATAAACATATTTTAATATATTGTTTGACTGCATTTTTCTTTATTAACACAGAAGTAGGTTCAACCCTAGTACATAAGACCTTCATAATGATGGGGTTTCACCATGTCCATAGTACCAGGCATGAATGTTCTCCTATGGAGAGGCCTTATGTATAATCAGGAGATCATTTGGTTACTCCTACCACAGTCTTGCTGTCAAGGGCCAACAAGGAAGAAGAACAAACAGCTTTAGAACTCATGGAAAGTGGCCCACAGTTGAGGGTGTGACAAGTTAAATCTAAGGACAGACAGTTCTTTATTAAACATATTATTATTATTATTATTAATTATTTATAATATATAATTATGTATTGCATGTGTTATATAGTATATGATTTTTAAAGTAACACATTAAACTTATACTTTAAAACATTATTACTAACTTATTAATTATTATATCATAACATATATGTATTATATGTTACTTAATAATAAGTTATTTTTAGATAACATATGATAATAAATAAATTATTATTAAATAACATTTTATTAACTATATACTTAAAAAAAGAAATTAAGGTTAACACTGGTCAGCTGAATTAATTTCTAGCTTGTACAAACTGTCAGCCCCTGGTTTCAAGGCCAGGGAATTTCAGATGTAGAAAGATGGGAGACAGTGGAAAAGATATTAGAACTGGTTTATAGAGAATGGAGAAAAAGTCATGCCCCTTACAGCATTTGCTATTTGGAATGTGCTTGGGCAGATGTTGGTAGATCAAGAGCCTATGTCTGCTCAGGAGCCCTTTGCCCCAACCCCTGCCATGAGGGAACTCCCTTGTCAGCTTACTCAGGCTCTAAGAACAATATTTTTCCTTTAATTAAGACTCCCAAGGCAGACACCTCAGGAGACAATAGTTGTGAGTCAGGGGATGAAGACTCCTCAGAGGAGGAGTCTGACTTGGAGACAGAAGCAACACAATATCATAATTCTGTATAGTCTCCCACATGATGCCTGGCCATAAGCCATCTCCCAAGGTCTCCTGAAAGGTGTATAAGACAAGGAAAAGGATCTATGAGATTCTCTGCTGCTGTACTGTGCTGTCAGGCTATATTGGTTGATTAATTGGGGTGTTTTATCATTTAAAAACTCTAAATGATTTTCATAAACTTCTTAGAAATAACAATTGGAATTGTTTTTTCTTAAAAATAATTACAGCTGAACTAAAGCCTTTGACGGACCCAAAAGTCACTAAAAATTTGACCTCTGAAGCAAAAGATTTCTTAACCCTTTTAGAACCAGATCAGCCCTGATGCCCAGAGCACTTGTTTATACTGACAGTTCACCTTCAGCGCAGTCTGCTTTGATTATTGATGGCTAAAAAGAATCAACTTCTACACAGTCGGTAGAGGTAATAGCAGTAATTGATCTCTTTAAAAGACTAAAGGGCAATCCTTTTAACTTATCAACCGACTCTCAGTATATAGTCAGGTTATTTCCTTATATTGAAACTGTTCCAATGCTTTCCAGCTGCACCACTATTTTAACCCTACTCCGAGAGTTACAAGCCTTGCTTTAATCTAGAAGTTGTCCTTTCCTTATGGGGCATGATCAAGCTCGTTCTATGTTTCCTAGTCCTGTGAATGAAGGTAAGGATAACATTTTTCTCTGACAAAAATTGTTGCTTTTTCTACAAAGGCAACTGAAGGCTTAGATTTTTCTCTATACCTACTTTATTTAGGGTTCTTGAGTGCTTCAACTTCCATTCTAACCCACTTACCAGAGGTTGGGGAAAAGGAAGGTTAATAGGAAAAGGGTATTGTGGGCCTGTTTAGAAATAGTTCTTGGGGGAGGTTCACACTTAATTGTCAGAATACCAGCAGTCCAGTCCAATAGCCAACACCAAACACAAATCAGTAGCAATATTTTGATCAGAAACCTCAAGGCTCCACCAATTGGCACAAGTCAATGTGCCAATGGAAACAGCAAGAACCAGCCAGAATATTTCTTTCTACAACTGAAGACCAGTGAAGGGTTGCACAGTATCACAAAGCAAGGGTGTCCTTTCACTGTTTGTGGGGTTCTACTTATTGCACAAATTTTTAAATTATAAATCTTTATTGCATACAGAAAGTAAGCTTTTGTTGCTAAATAAATTAAACCCAACTCTGTAAGAACAAAAACTTTGTCCTCTTCAGCAAGACTAAGCCCGCCTTGCTGTTAATGATTGTTATATATGCTTAATAATAATAATAATAATAATAATAATAATAGGAAAAGCATATTAATAGCATGAATATTTCCTAAAATGTATTCACTTTGGCCTTGCCTAGAAGGGATCATCCACCATAGTTTTACAGTCAATGGTGAAACCGTCTCAGGAAGATCACCTCCTAGTTTTTAGCCTCTCTTAGATGGATCCTGGCAGAGATCACATGTGTGCTAAAATGGGCACATGAGAGGATGTTTTGCTGAAGCAGACACTTGAGAGGATGCATGAAAGAAAGGAAGCTTTTTCTTTCTCTATGCAATGAAGATTGAAGTTCATTTTTCATCTAGAATGAGTGAGCACTGGCACTTGGTCTTTTGCTCCCTATGCATATGTAAGTATTGACATATATGTATAAGTATGTAAGTTGAGTAGATAGATTGTGGGCCCAACAAATAAGTATTAAAGTGTATATATGAATGCATGTGAGTTTATGCATATCTGCTTGTATAAGAGATTTTCTTCCAGTGAGAAAGGCTCTCTTCTCTTGATTCAATAAAAGATTATTGCTTCAAACCTCTCTAGAGGCAAGCCTTCTGGGCAAGAGAGAAAAAACCCTTAGCAAGTAATACTTTACTTAATCACCCACTGTTAGGCGACAGGTTTTAATCACCTAAGCCAGAAGTTTTTTACTTCAGAAAGCAAAACAGTTTGGGGGATTTTTTAAAAGTATTTGATTTATTTAGATTCCAGCCATTGCTCCCTCCCCATTCCCCCCTTGACAGTTCCTCATCCTATTCCTCTTCCCCCTTGCCTCTAGGAGGGTGTCTCCACCAGACCTCCCCCTTCCCTGGGGCCTCAGTTCTCTCCAGGATTAGGAGCATCTTCTCCCACTGAGGCTAGACTAGTCCTCTGCTATATCTATGCATGTGCCTGGGGTTTCAGACCAGCCTGGTTGGTGGTTCAGTCTCTGGGAGCTCCCAGGAGTCTTCCTATGGGGTCGCCCCCTTCAGCCTCATAAGTCCTTTCCCTAATTCAACCATAGGGGTCCCCAACTTCAGTCCAATGGTTAGGTGTGTCTCAGTCATTTCCCCATCCCTGATATTCTACCTTGAACCTTTCCACCACCAATATTGACCTGCTACTTTCATTCTACCTATATTCTATTATCTTCTTTATTAAATGCCTCCCCTACCATACTCATTTTTAGTTTCCTAGCTTTCATGAGAAGCAGACAAAGAGTTGAAGGTACAAACCACATATTATTGATAAAATACAACATTTGTCTTTTTGAGCCAGAGTTATTACTTTAGTTAGTCCAGTTTCACTCATTTACCTGCAAATTTCATAACTATGTCTTTCACTATAACTGGGTAATATTCATATATATACTATAAAATATATGTTAATATAGTATATATTATATATGTCTTTCATTATGACAGAGTAATATTCCACCATATATATATATATATATATATATATATGTATATATATATATATACATTCCACTATATCACTTATAAATATATATTGCATATATATGACAGATATCACATTTTCATTATCAGATCATCAGTTAAGGAATATGTAGGTTGATATCAATTCTTAGATCTTTTGAGTAGAGAAGCAGTAAACAGGAATATGTAAATATCTACTATAAAGTCCTTTGTATGTTTGTATAGCAGTAGTATAACTGGGACAGCTGATAATTTCCTTTTCTTGTTTTTGAGACATTACCAGACTGGGTTCTGATGTGGCTAAACTAGTTTATACTCCCAGCAAAACAATTCCACAGGATATTATACTTACAGATACTAACAAGGAAAGAGCCAAGTTGTTTTTCCTAAAAAGTTACTATATAAACTTTATTTAAAGTATTTTACATAATTTTATTGAGATATTGGGTCATGATTTTTCAGTCATGATTAATCAAAATTAAATTAACATTACGCATGGTTTATGGAAGTACCTTTCTTTCTTGAAACACAATGAATGGCAAAATTTTTCAGCTAAGATATCTGGCAGGAACTGTGGGATGTGGGGATCTGTGAATATGTCGGCCATTTTTCTTGCTAAGATTTCACTATAGTGAACAATGTGGCAAGAGTAGATACTATTATCTTATACGTGATCTTAGGTGTAATCTTATTCATTTTTAAACACCCAGTTCAATGGTATCTGTTGATTTTTCCTATATAGCATTTACTGTTGATTACTCAAAGGATTTAATTTGGACATTCTTCCTATATTTGTTGATATTATCATGTGATTTTTGTCCTTATACTATTTGTGTATTGTATTATTGTTATTTTGTGTGTATACATTGAATCATGCATGCATCATTAGACTAAAACTAACTTGATATTATATACACTTATATTTTAATTACATAGGTTTTTTAACTTCTTTATGTTATTTTGACGTTTTAAACATTGTAGCCACTATGTAACCTAGATTATCCTCACATTTTTTATTTTCCTGTTTCAAACGGTCACGTGTTGCAATAATAGGCATTTATCACCTATTTGCATAAAATCCCTCAAATAAGTTATTTAACTCAGTTGGCACTTATTTTATTGAATAAAGGTTCAATATATTTATCAAAGAAATTGTTATTAATTCCTTAAAGATCTGACAGAATTTGTCAGAGATTTAATTTTGTCCCAGGGTATTCTTATTAGAAAGCTCTTAATATTGCAATATCATTCCTTGTTACAGATATATTTTTTTCATCTTTTGGTCCAAATTTGGTAGAACATATGTACCTAAAAATGCATCAATTTTCTTTAGCTTTTCTAATTCATTGGAACATATATTTTCAAAATATTCTCTAAGAATTTGAATTTCAGTTATAGCTGTTACATTATATTCATTTTGCCTTAATTTTATCAGCTTGACTAATTTATCAGACTTGTTTATGTTTTCCCAGAGCTGACTCTATTTGTTTTTGCCAGTGTTATTATTTTCTCAGGCAGCACTTTATACTTTTTTTTATTATAAACTATATGTTATTTCATTGGTTTTTGACTAGGATATGATTTTCCTGGGATTTCAGGTTGTATCACTTTTTAAGATTTCTGATAGTTTTATGAAGACACTCATAGCTATAAAATTACATCCTGTAACTGCCTTTGCTTTATCCCTCTTGTTCTAATACATGGTGTTTTTCCTTTGGATTGGATTTTAGGATTTTTAAATTTTTCACTTTTTTTTCTTTTAGATTCTTGGGAATTTTAAATGACACTTGTGTTTGGTTGTACACATTTTACCTTAGATCTGGGAAAATTTGTGCTATAACTTAATTGAATAAATTTTATATATAATATAGCTAAATTTTCCTTTGAATATAAAAATTGTTAGTGTTTTCTTTCTTTTTTCCTTCATTTTAATCATGTCCTCTTAGTACTGAACAGTGTGGTAAAGACCACTTAGTTTTCCTTTTTTAATATCTGAATGCAATAATTTTCAACCTTAACTTCAATTCTCAATGTTCTTCCTTCCATCTGATCTAGTCTGTTATTGCTGCTTTTCACTGGTTTTTATTTTCTTTTTATGATTTCATTTATAAGATTTCCATTTTCATGATTTATCTCCTTTGTGAATTTCCACCCAAGCTATAAGATGAGCACTTTACTTCATTCATCTGTTTATCTATATTCTTAAACAACCTTATTTCCTTGTAGTAGGTTTTAGTCCGTACTACAACTCACAGGAGTAAAACTGAGGCTATAATGATGGCAATACAGAAACAAAGCAAGTATATAAATATTGTAAAAAAATATAGAAAGACAAGTATAAAGACCTAATAAAGATGGGAAATGAGTTACCACGATATAGGTTAAGATATGAAAATAAAGACAAGGTTATGACTGTTATCAAAGTTATTAAGAATAACAGGAATCACTTTTTAGAAAAATTATTAATTTCTATATGTATCAAGGAAATGTAAATTAAGTCTGCTTTGAGAGTCATTTTATCTCAGTCAGAATGGTCTTCCCCAAAAGAAGAAAGGACAACAAATTCTAACTAAGATACGGGAGATAGAAAACCTTTAAACTCTGTTGGTAGGAATGTAAACTGGTTCAGCCACTATTGGAATCATTACAGAGAGTCCTCATAATGACAAATGAGAATCAACATATGATTCATCTGTACCCTTCCTGGGAATGTACCTAAATGAGTCTAAGTTAATACACCACAAAGTTGCTTACACATCCATGATTATTGTATTGTTGCACTGTTCACAATAGCCAATATATGAAACCAGCCTACGTGTCCATCAACAAATGAATAAAGAAAATATGGGAGCTGGAGATATGCTGGACACTGGAGTTGTTGAAGAAACAAAGGCACTTGAAAAAGTTGAACACTCCTTCCTGATGAAGGACCTCGAGATATTATGGATAGATGGAAGTTATCTCCAAATAATAAAAACTATAACAACAAACTAGATCCAATCGTTATATCAAATAGAAACAAACTGAAAACATTTTCTCTCAAATTAGGAATGAGAGGCACAGATGTTCCCTGTTCCTGTGAGTGAGTGTGTGTGTGTGTGTGTGTGTGTGTGTGTGTGTGTGTGTGTGTATGCATGTATGTATCGTCCCATTGAGGGCTAGAGATGGTTTTGTGGTTTAGTGCACCTGCTGCTATCCCAGGTTCATTTCCTAGTATTCACATAGTGGTTCACTACTATCTGTGACTCCAGTGTAAGTAGATCCAATTCCCTGTTAGGTGTTCATGAACAGTGCATGCACATTTTACACAGAGGGGAAAAACATCCACACATATAAAAGAAAATATTTTTAAAAGCAATATTTGTGGTAAAGCTGCAAGATACTAAGTCAGTATTTTTAAAACTCAATAGCCTTCATATATGCCAATAGTCTACTCTCAGAGAAAAGATATTGGAAAAATATCACACTTAAAATTAAGTGCTGGGAATGTACTTCAGTGGTAGATTCTTTGCCTCATATGAATGAAGCTCTGAGTTTCTTCCCTGTCACTGCTAAACAGATAGTTAAATAAACAAATCCAAAATAAATTTAGGTATTTAGGAATATAGCTAATCAAAAAAGTAAATGACCTCACAGCAAAAACTTTGAGATACCAAAAAGGAAAACATAGAGGATACTAGATGATGAAAAGGCATTCCATGTTCCTGAATTGACAGGATGAATACTTTGAAATAGCTATACTACCAAAATTAATTGACATATTTAATTTAATATGCATCAAGATTCCAATGCCATATTTTACAGACTTAGATAAAACCAACACAAGAATTTTTGTGGAACATAACAACCAAAACCAAACAAAACCTACTCACACAAATAGCCATAATAATCCTAAAGTGTGAGAATAATGTTGAAGATATAATACTCAAACTCAAATTGTACAGTATAGCTATAGTGATAAAAGCAACATGATCCTGATTTAAAAAAGAAAAAGAAAAAAGAGGAAGACCAAAAGATTGGAATCGAGAACCCAGAAATAGCAACAAAGCTATGCCTCCTAATTTTTTTGTAAGGAGACAAAAACATACATTGGAAGAAAGAACTTATTCAACTGTTGCTAGTAAAAGTGAAAGTGGATTTCTACTTTCCAGAGAATGAAATTACATTCTTATCTTTCATCTTGTTCAAAAAATAAAATTTAAATGGGTCAAAAATCTTAATTTAAAATGTGAAAGTCCTAGGGGATAGTCTTCAAGTCATTGGGTGTAGGAAAGAACTTTTCGAATAGACTATCAACATCACAGTTACTAACCCCAAGGACAAACCATGGGACCACATGAAAATAAGAACTTCTGTACAGCACACTAATCAATTAGTAGAGCAAACAGACATCTCACAGAGTGGGAGACAATTTTACCTGTTGTACTTCAAACAAAGGACTAATATCCAGAATTTACAAAGATTGCAGAAACTAAATAAAAAAAAAAACCAAAACCCAAAAACCAAAAAACAGAAAACAGCAAATCAACAAGTTGGTGGATGGATGAAATAGACAGTTGTTAAGTAAGAAACACAAGGCCTAATAACTTAAATATATTCAATTTACCTAATCATTTGGGAAATATGAATCAAAACTTTTTGAAGATATCATCTCACTTGGTCACAGTAGCCGTTATCAGCATATTTGACAACTAATGTTGGAGAGGATATGGAGAGAAAGGAACAATTACTCATTGCTGTTGGGGACACAAATTCGTACAGCAACTACGGAAGTTAGTTTGGAGATTCCTCAAAACCTTAACAGTTGAGCAACATATGATGCAGTTATTTCACTCTGGGCATTTACCAAGAAAACAGTGTATTGTGCCAGAAAGATATTTGCATTCTCACATTTAGTACTGCTCTATTCACTATAGAAAGAAACTGGAATCTACCTATTTTCCATCAACAGACAAATACATAATGAAAATCGGGAATACTACTGAGCTTGGAAGAAAAACACAATCACAAATTTGAACATATAATGCTAAACAATGTAGCAAAATCTCAAAAACTGCATATTATCCTTCAAAGCTGAGTATAAACAATATTATATAAGTAAGAATATGTACAGAAATGTACATATGAGGGTATACTATAATATTAAAAAGAACTAGAAAGATGAGATAGTGGGGATAAGGAAGAACTAAATATAGGTAATGGACACAAGTTATGAAAGAGCATAAAGATAATTGTTTTCCAAGTTCCAACTGTCTCAGGATTTTCATTTGTTGCTCGTGGGTAAGCACACAAAATATATTTAGTAAGAACATGTGACATCCAATGTGAAGCTCCACAGCATACAGAAATTTATTGAAATTTATAGATTTATTTGGTTAAATTTCTGTGCATAGTGTTTATACTTGCAAGTTTTTTAAAACAATATCTATTTAATTTAAAACAAACAAACAAAACTAACATTGGATGTGAGGCAATAAGATAGGGGGTGGGGGATTTGGATCCTCCTCTGGGGTACTTTAAGCAATGGAAGAGGAGGGCAGGAATTTAAGATGGATAGAGTCGGGGTGTGGGAGAAGTTTGAGGAAGGGAAATGGAGAGAAATAATTCTATTTTAACTTTATCAAAAGTTTAAAAATGTACAGATTCAAAATTTTTCTTGCATAGGTTCTGTTGGAAGGGTCTCTTGCACTTGCTAGTTGGCTCACTATGGCTGTACTCAGAGACCTAACATAGATCTTACCATATAACATCATGGTTTGTAGGGTCAGGGGTCCACATATGTGCATATGCCCAAGTCCCAATAGTCCCTTCCTCTCACTGACTAAACATGCACATGATTCAAGAATCAGTGTCAGTCCAGGAAGCTGGTTGAGAATTTACTGAATTCTCAATTTTAAATTGTAGTGGGTATAGGCATTTCCATCTGGGATCAGCAGCCTAATCTCTGAGAAATGGAGGGAAGCCAACTGTGAGCCATTACGAGTCTGGCTGAGAGAAAGGCTGGTGTGGCTGAGTTACACAGAATGACAAGTTAAAGCTTCTATAATTCATTCTTCTCACAAGAAATAATATGTAACAGTTCCAGAGGTCAGGCTATCATTCTATCGCCAGCTGATGACTGGCTTCCCACCTAAGCTCCATCACTGACTCCTGTAATGGCCGAATGACCAATAAGTGGTCATTGTCTATTATTAAATGGCTATTATTTTACCATAAACCCATTATGTCACTTAGCACAATTTTATTTTAATGGAACAGTACTTCAAATACCAAAATAAAACTTTTCAGCATATAGAGCTATTAATTAGAAATAGTTTCTATGTGCTTCTAGATCTTCACTGAAACCAGTCTCTATCTTTTTTTTTTTTTTTTTAATTTTCTTATGTCTTCATTTTCCTTAATCATTTCAGGCCAATGAATGATCATCTTTGGAATTTTTGGGTTTTCTTATACAAATCTTAGAACTTTACCCCTTTGAAATTTTTCATGAGTAATTTTGTACTTTCATAGAGTTAGCCTACAGCCTCATCTTTCCCTAACAGATGCTTACGTCTTCCTGTTCAAGTGTCCATCTAAATGGAGATACAATATCTACATACACTAGAGTTCATTTATATGCATGTTTTATAAAACAGGTATAGTAAAATTCTCTCACTTAAACAGGTAAAAAAACACACCTATAGATAAAATTTATAAAGAAAGGGTTATATGAAGGAAGAAATCATACCTGACTAAAGACATGAAAATTAGGTGTCCTTCATTGCTTGGCTGATTTATCTTCTAACACATTTGCACAGACTCATGTACGTAAGTAGGAACTGGGAGAGCTTCTTGCTAGTACTCCCATATTTCAGTCCTCCCACCCTTGATGAAATCCTTCCCTCACATTGCCATTGGCATTGGTAAACTGTAAGGATAAGAAAGAAGGAACTGGGTGGAGGGGGGCAAAAGAATAGTGACAACTATGTGTGAAGAGATGAAGGCCAGGGTAAAACACAGCTCCTGGACCTTCTGTTCATATATACAAAATCTGGAGGCATCCTTACAAAAATGTATGATTTATAGCAAAGAGTCACTCTAGATGAGAAGCTTCAAAGACCACAGTTTTCAGAAGACAACAATGCATAGATCTACCATAATAGGGAAAACACACAAAACTCCAAGGTCACATTACATTTTACTATACCATCACTAACAGATACAAGAGGGGAAATGTATAAAACCTTCTGCTACACTATTTACAGTATTTACAAAGACTCAATCTTTTTTTTTATGTATCTCAGTAACAAAATATTTGATAATAATACTTTTGCATTGAGGTTAAAAAAAAACCTAAAGTATAATTAAGCACAGAGATTGTATTAAGTTTCTGATACAAACCAGAGGAAAAAAAAGAACAGAGCTCATGATGTGTGCATTCATGGTTATAAGGATCGGAGAGGGATGCTGTCACTATTTGCTGAGATATCTCCACTTGAACTCAGAATTTTCCTCTGACTAAACTTCCTGCTCCCCAGAGGCACAGGGGAATGGGTTTGCTAAGGAGCTGTGTAATTGTTCATTCATTTCATCTGCAGTCTTGTCGCCTTGGTGACTCATTACAGAAACCCTAAGCAAGATAATAATATTGAAGCCTATTCCAGGAACAGAAGGCTCCGCACCTCACAGGTGAGAGAGGATGTGGAGGGCGAGAGCATCATTTAGCAAATTCTTCTGTGTCTTTTATTATGCTTTTCATGTCTCTTCTTCCACCCCCCAGTGAACCTGGGCTTGCCATCTATAAATAGATCTCCTGTCCCTTATTACACAAGACTACATTCTCTACAGCTGCCTTTAAACTGTGTTGCCACAGGTCGTCATGAATATACCCCTTTCCAGATGTCTCTGTCCAGGATGCTTTCCATTATGAAGAGAAAAACACAGAACTTGCAGGTGGCATATGTTTCTATGGCCAAATAATAAAAGGAAAAATATAGAGAAGTTTTAAGTTAAAATATGACATCACATAAAAATTTTGAAATACAATAATAAAAATGTTTTAAATTCCAACCAGGCTAGTCTCTGTGAGTGTTATGGTCCTGCCATGATTGCCTCAAGCAAGCTGAACTATAAATATCTTTGATGCTAACATTAAAACATTATAAGATACACAGGATGAAAGGATCCCAAATTAGGTATATCATTCTCATCACTGTTAACAGGTTAAGGATATTTGTAGTTTTGATTTTTTTGAACATTTTATCATCAGAAATATGTGATTTGGTTTTTAATACTCCAAAGTTGCTACAACTTTTTAAATGATTATCAATATTAGCAGCAAGTCTGTTGCGGAAAAGACTATTCTTTCAATTTTTTACACAATTTTTTTTTATAAATGCATTTATTTTCTTTCTTTCTCTTTACATCTGGACTGCAGTTTCCCTTCCTTCCTCTCCTCCCAGTCCCCACCCACACCTCCTTTCACCCTCTCCAATTCCTCTCATTTCACTCCTCCATTTCTCTTCAGAAAAGAGCAGATCTCTTATAGATATCAACCAACCAAGGCATACCAAGTTGCAGTAAGATTAGGCTCCTCTCTTCATATTGAGGCTGGATGAGGCAACACAAAATTAGCCACTACCAATACAATGTTGAGTTTCTATGTGTGTCAAGTGAGTGAAGAGGCCAACTCCTCTCAGTAAGAAGACTATTTTTATAATATTAACCTTTTTATAAATTGGCAATACTGTCAGTCGATGGATCCTACTTTATAAAGATATTACTAGTGTCTAATACTGGTAATCTTTAATACATATAAACAAAGTCTCTAATTAAAATGTCTAATACTTATATATGAATAAAGAAAATGAGCAGAGCAGAATAAAAGCAAACAAGTGGATACATGCTAGTTGAATATTTTACAATAAAAGAATGGCATAAAATTGAGACAAGGAATGCAGCTGATATTATCTTCCTTCTTATTTCTCCCTAGTGCTTGGGGTGGAACCCAGAGACTGCAAAGGATTTGCTACCAAGCAGAGCCCAGGCACTGGTTTATTTGTTCATTTAAGTTGTTCTGATTAACTTTTTGTTTGTTTATTTTTGAGATAATGTCTTGATTTTTGACCCAGTCCATGGGTCAGTCAACAGGGCCTGCAAGAAATAGTGTGGGGACGTAGGGGAAAGAGATGCGAAGAATAGAAACAAGACTGTCTGATCAAGTCTCAAGTTTCATTTATTGGAAGGCAACTATAGGTATATAAGCACAAGCTGGGGAGTGCAGCAGGAGACACTTAACCACAAGTCCAGGATGTAGAGGAGAAAAACAAGATGTTATCAGAGTGTGTTCAGCTGTGGTGGGCTTCTTGCAAAAACATCATGCTAGGAAAACAAGTCTCTCATCAAGGTGGAAAAGTACCACCTGTAAGTAAATAGCCTGAGATAAGAGTCAGCTCCCAACAGATTTGTTCTAAGTTTGTCTTGGACTTGAGTCTACCTTCTCCTCCAGTTCTAATTATTGAGATGACAGCAATGCTGTCTTCCTAGTTTTGAATGATTGTTCTTCAAACAGTGTTAAATATTTGAAAGAGTAAAAAAACCGCATAAAAACTCAGGTTCATTTTATATATACCTTACATATACATTTTGGAAGTCAAGACATATATATATATATATATATATATATACATATATATATATAATCTTTTTTAAAGAGTTGTATTTCTGTGCTGGGCTATGGAAAATAAACAGAGCAGAATAAAAACAAACAAGTGAATACATGCTAGTGGAATTTGGGTATGATTGGGTAATGAGTAGTTTATCCTACAATCTTTCAAGCAGCTAAAGAAAATTTTGAAGAAAAAATCATATCAAACAATAGTTCTCAAACACTACAGAACGGAAAATGTAGAACTGCTATCCCTTAGGGAGGAGCTGAACTTGATAACTGCCCAAGCTCAAGCCAAGTGTAGGAGAGAGTCCCCAGCCACAACAAAGAAAGGTACAGTTTCATAAAGTCTGAAGTATATAACATTTGTGAAGGAGACCTCCAAGAAGAAACCTTTACAGAGAACATTTCAGAGATGATGGGGCTTGTGTGACTGAGAAAGGATCTATACACACCAAAAAGGAATTACATAGGCTGTCAAAAGAACCACCAGGAATCCCATGAGATAGTGCTAACCACAGTTCCTCCAGACAATAAGCACTGGAAAGTCATAAAGAGCTTTATGGGTAACAGCTAAGAAACGGACTCTAATAATAACACAGCAGGTAGAATAGAGGAAGGATGAGGCGAGATGAGGTGTGGGAACATTGAAACAGTGTAGGATAAATGGATGGAGACTGGCTGGTGTGAGGAAGCTGCTGAGAAATTAGAAAGGAAGGTCAGATATGACCACATTAAAAAGTAGGGTAAGACAGGTCTTGTTCACAAATTGAGTATCAATAAGGAAAAGGGAAGACTGGACCCACATTCATTCACATCACACATTTGAGTAGTTAGCTACTGTTTGAAGTGTATACCCCATACTTATATGTTGTAACCTTAGTCTCTAGTACCTCAGAATATGACTATATTTGGATCCCTTACAGAGCCTCTTAATAAGGTGAGATGAAGCCACCATTGTTGTCTCTAATCCAATTTGACTAATGTCTATCAAAAAGGAAATTTGAGATAATGGAAATGTCAAGGATACCTATATACTGAACCCAAATCATGTGAGAAGGCAGTGGGAAAGATCCACTTGGACATCAAGGAGGAGGTTCCCAGAAGAAGCTAAACTAAGACAATGTGACTTCTTGTACTTTGAACCTGTAAAACCATGAGAATAAGATTTCTGCTGTTTAGGCAATCAGTGGTTCTTTATTATAGCTTTCTTCACAAACCAATGTAGGTACAGAATGGAGAGAGATAGCATCCACCAAAACCAGTTACATAGACAACTTCTTTAAGACCCCCTTTCAGGGACCCCCACTCTAGTCTCGGGAGTGAGAGAGTACCCAAAGAAACAGGAGAATCCATCTTGCTGTAATCACGTGAGGCAGTTTAATGCCAACATGCATCCCACACAGGAGATAAAGGATGTCGGCCACGAGGCTCGAAAGCTAGGGGGTTTTATGGGGTAAGGGGCTTAGGGGTGTGGAATTCAGCATAGCGACACACTATTGGCTTATTCAAACATCAGCAGAAAAATTACATGTATGTGCAGGAGGTCAGAGTTCTGTGAGTTGTTGACTCAGTTCAGATAACCCTGTTATGTCCTCACATTCCTCTTTATCTTTCTGGTCAAGATGTTCCCAGGAATGTTTTAAATACAGGGCATACGCGGGTTTGTTTTTCTCTTTTCTCCACCCCAGGCAGCCTCTAGGCTCACAAACAACCAGCAATTCTTGAGTACTTTATATGACTTACAGGTCTTGAAATTTCATCTTTCTTTCATTCCCCTCTTCTTCTACTAATTCTAATCTTAGAATTTCAGAAGTCTATATCTCTATGTGGAGAATAGAAATCATATTCTCCTTCTATCTTAACTATAAGTTGGTGTTGATGCTGGAGGACCATAAGCTATACTGTATCTTTAACATGGGAACAAAAACAGAATAAGAAGGGATAGTAAACAGGACTAGGCAGGGGTGAGGCTTGAGGGTCTGGGCATGATGTAGGTGCACGTAGATCAGATCTCTGGCTGGAACTGGTGAGATGTCTTTGGGGCACCCGGCTTGTTTGCTGTAGCCAGTTGTGACCAGACTTCTTTCTGCACCACCTGCAAGCCTTTTAACTTAGTATACAGATCATTATTATAACAACATAGGTTTAAACACATCATTTAAGACAGTGATGGGCATGGGAGCCCCATAAAGGATCTCAAAAAGAGTAGAGCATGGGGAAGGAGCCCCAAGTCTGTGCCAGTCTCCATGGTTAATTTTGTCAAGGTCTCTTTTAGAGTTTATTTATTCTTTCTATCTGTCCTGAGCTCTGAGGTCTGTACACACAATATAATTTTCATTTGACCTCTAAATACTTGGCCACACCCTGACTTACCTGGGCAACAAAGGCAGGGCCATTATCTGACACTATTGCTTTTGGCACTCCAAACCTTGGAAAATTTTTCTTTAATAATCTTCTTGATGACTATCTGAGCAGTCTCATTTTTACAGGGAAAAGCTTCTATCCATCTTGAGAACGTTCACAAAAACCAGAAGGTATTCATACACATATTTTTCTCAGTAAAGTCTATTTTCCAGGAGATGGCAGGTCTGTCTTCCCATGGGAGGACTAGTTTTCTTTCTTCAGTTTCTACTATTCTATACAGGGTTTCTTTTACCAGTCTTAATTTGTCTATAACTTGATAGTCTTCACACTGTCAGGATCATTGCTCTTTGGGATGCCTGTTTGGATGGCTGTTAGATCTGCCATCTGATTTCTTTTAGCCACAGCATCTTAGGTCTTTCTCTGCAGATGTCAACAGCCCTCTTTGTCTGTATATTGCTCCGTACAGTGGCAAAAGCATGCCTGCTGTCAACGTAGACTTATCTTTTGCCATTTATAGAGCTTGTATCACAGCCACAAGTTCAGCTTTCTGTCTATCATTGCACTGCTGTCACCACTTTCCACTTACCTTCAACCGCAAGGCTACTGCCATCCGTGTACCAGCTAGACTCTCAGGTCAAGGCTGATCTGATCCTTCAGATTATTTAGAGTATCAGTTTCTTCTGCCAGAATGTCAGCACAGTGATGAGTAGGTGAAGTCTCAGGTAGTAGGTTAGCGAGATTGAGGACAGCAGGGGGAGTGAAGGTCACTCGTTCAGTCAACAAAAGGCTCTTATAAGGTGTCCATCGGTCAGGGGAACGGTTGGATAATGTTTCCAAAAGCGTTAGTGAGCCATCGGTCAGGGGGGCTGAACCACACTTTCTAGGGCATGTGCCAAGTTTTGTCTCAGAGTCAATTTATCTGCGTTCTTGACCAGAAGCCACTATGTGCAGACAAGTAGGCCATCCTACAGCCACCAGGTCTAATTTCTTACAAGTATGCCACAGGTCTTTTCCAGGGTCCCAATCTCTGAGTAAGAACCTCTTTGGCAATACTTTTGTTCTCAGTCACATCTAGGAGTCTCAAAGCTGGGAATGACATTAGCGCAGTCTTAATAGCATCAAAGGCCTGTTGTTCTTTATTTCTCTATACAAAGGGCTGTTTATCTCTTTAATTCAGCAAAATCTGGAATCCACAATCTGCAAAAGCCCGCAGTGCCCAGGAACTTTTCTAGCTTATTTTGCACTGTTTGGTGGGGGAATATGAAACACAGTCTCTTTTCTAGCTGCTTTGAAAGGTAGGCCACCGACCTCTTCCAAGGACTCAGCTTCTGTGTTAGCACCCCTTTTGCTATCTCTTCACTTTTAGCCATGAACAGGTGAAGGGTTTGGTCATGAGGGGGGGCTCCTCTTCTTTTTGTTGGGTCAGTCTCTCACCCAGTGCCCATTTTCTTTACAGTAAACACATTGATCTTTAGCCAAAAGCTTTCTTTTGTTGCCAGCTTTTGTTGCCAGGTACTATCTAAGTTTTCTAGTTTTCCTGAATCTTGTGGCCAGCATTTCATTTAAGTTTTTCTCTTGTCTCTTATCTCTTTTTAATTTTCTGGCTCCCTGTTTCTGACAGATCATTTCTAAGTGCTAGCATTATTAGCATGTGCCACTTTGCTAGGTTCTAGTCTTTGACATTTACTTCTCTTTGCTCCTGTTTCCTAACTGTAATGGAGATCTCATATAATGTTCTCTCTCTCTCTATATATATATATCTTTTTGTTCCTCCTTCTTGTCTTTGCTTCCTTTGGATGTTATCTAATTATCAAATCTATATCCTGTCACTTATCTTCTCTCATAGTTTGCCTCTACCCTGGTTTATCTTTCTTTCTTACTGCACATCTCTGATTCTGACTCTGGGCTTGTCTTTGTCAACCTCATGTTTCCTTAACTCTTCTTCTTGTCTGTCTCTTACTTACTGGTTCCTTCTCTAAATATTTCTCATTCATAGTATCTCTCTCATTTCACACCTCCTCTAATCTCTTTCATCTCTATTTTTACTTCTCCTCACTGTTAACCTCTCTATTTGCCACTGTCATCTATCTCTCCTGAGTCTGCTGAAACTTTGCTCTTAGCTCCCTTCTTTGTAGACTTCTATCCTTCCTTTGTTTCTCCTCCTCTGCACTTTCTTATCAACTTACCCTGTCTTTCTTCTAACTTCTGTAACTTTTTATTACCTTGGTCAGATTGTTGGGGCACTTTCTAGCCCCACAGAGATGAGACCCCCATCAGAGCCTGGCAGTTAGACTCGCAGGTGCTCCTTACCTTAGACAGAAGCCCCAAGTGGGCGGCTGCCTCCCTCACTGGAGCTTGGAACAGACTCACTGCCAGCAGCTCAGGGCGGGGTCACCTGAGAAGAGAAAACAGGTAGGGCAGGGAAGGGAGTGCAGCTCTCACAGCTGGCTGTACCAGGCCACTGATATCTTAAAGTGAAAGCACTTTTTCTGTTAACAAGAGATGGGATGCAGGGGACAGGGTAATGAGAAGCAGCCAGGGAACCCACGGTGCTCTTGGCTGGCCACTCCCACAGCCTCCTCTAGCTCCCCTTCAGCAGTCACAATATCCAGGGCCACTGACTTCTCAGGGACTACCCCTCTTTTGCTCTGGGTTTCCTGAGCTCATTTCTCCCTAGGCTCCAGGTCCATGGGCAGGACCACTGTGACCCGCTGACTGCTCCCTAGAGTTGGAGTTGGAGGCAGGGCAGCTGAGGATCTGAAAGGAAATGGTCAGCATAGGGATCTGACAGGATTCTTAGGCTTATTCCAGAGGGCATAACTCAAAAACAGTCGTCAGTTGTTAGTCCAAGTCCGAACACAAAGAGACACACAACACACATACAGAAACCATTTTCAGGCAACCACCATAGAATCACAGTACCACAGAAATGACAAACACAAGCAAGACCAATACAGGGCGTCTTACATGCGATTTCCAGAGAAGCCTGACACTATCTGTTCCAGGCATATACTGAGCCCTAGCTGCTGCTGGGTTGAGAAGGACTATTTCAGATCCAACTTTCCAGCTTGATACCTGAGCATCTCCAGCGTTGTGGCCTGCAACGTTTTGGCAAGTCTCACTGTCATTGCAACCAACCCAAATGGACCTCTCTCCATGGGAAGGCCCCCAGAACCTGAGACCAGCCTAAAACCAAACAAAGATAATCAGTCAACCCCTTGGGACCAAAACCAGACCTGAAACCAGACAAACCAAAAGCAAAACAGAATCAGAAGGTGGTCTAATGGAGGACACAGAAGTGAACAAGACAGACAGACAGGCAGGGAGGGATTCCACTTTACCTCCGATGTACAGTTTCTGTGTCCCATGACGAAAACCACAAACAAAAACAAGACAGCAACAGAAAAAAAAGACACCAGTATATCCAAGCACACTCGTCCGCACCTGGACTTGTACAACCAGCCAAACGCGGGTCGGATTCCACATCGACCCCCTTCCTGACAGGGGGGACTCTGCTTCCACCCCCTTCTCCCCATCACAGTCCACAGTGGCAGCTGCTAGAATACAGAATACCAGAACTGGGAACCCAGGTGGGACTGGAACTCACAATCTCAGAACTGAGAAACCAAGACACAAGGTGGGACTCAAACCCACAATCTCAGAACTGAAAAACCAAGACACAAATTCAGCGGTGCCACACTTAGACAACAGACAACATACAAAACTCACACAAACAAACATAACTCCAAGGGGTATTCTCGGGGTTCCTGGGCACTCCCAAATCCCGGACGAGCCCCCAAAAATGTAATATTCCCCCCTTTCAGGGACCCCCACTCTAGTCTCGGGAGTGAGAGAGTACCCAAAGAAACACACACGAGAATCCATCTTGCTGTAATTACATGAAGCAGTTTAATGACAGAGCTCCGGACCGACATGCATCCCACACAGGAGATAAAGGATGTCGGCCACGAGTCTCGAAAGCTAGGGGGTTTTATGGGGTAAGGGGCTTAGGGGTGTGGAATTCAGCATAGCGACACACTATTGGCTTATTCAAACATCAGCAGAAAAATTACATGTATGTGCAGGAGGTAAGAGTTCTGTGAGTTGTTGACTCAGTTCAGATAGCCCTGTTATGTCCTCACATTCCTCTTTATCTTTGTGGTCAAGATGTTCCCAGGAATGTTTTAACTATGGGGCATACCTGGGTTTGTTTTTCTCTTTTCTCCACCCCAGGCAGCCTCTAGGCTCACAAACAACCAGCAATTTTTGAGTACTTTATATGACTTACAGGTCTTGAAATTTCATCTTTCTTTCTCTTCAAAGCAGAGGAAAGGTAATGACCCCTGAATGACATGTTCAGACATGTTGAGGTTCAGGTTTACAAAGGCAACATTTTAGTGTAGCTCTTTACTAGGAGCTGGCATATCTAGTCAGAGAATTTTAGGGGAAACTCTTACCTCTTAGAATTTGTTACATTTTATTAGTTTGGAAGTGAAAGTGGATGCTGATGAAGTTGGAAAAAGAAATTATCAAAAGACTCAGTGAATTAGACTAGAGAACTATGTTGTTCAAGCACTAGAAATTTTAGGAAATGCTGTCTTAATGTATTTGAAGAGATAAAGGTCGTATTAGAGGCAGTAGGTGAGAAATCACTAAGTGATCTGGCCATATATTTGCATGGGTGAAATTTGATCATGCCCAGTGAAGGGGAGATAGAACCTGTAGAGACCACCTCCGGTAGATAGGCATGGCTCCCGGTCGAGGGATGGGGCCACCCACCCATCTCAGTTTTTAAACCCAGAAATGTTCCTATCCAAAGGAAAGACAGGGACAAAAAGTGGAAAAGAGACTGAAGAAAGGGCCATCCAGAGGCCGCCCCACCTGGTGATTCATCCTGTCTCCAGACACCAAACCCCAACACTGTTGCTATTGTCAAGAGGTACTTGCTGACAGGGAACTAACTGGTGTGACTGTTCCTCAGAAGGTTCTGCCAGCAACTGACCAATGCAGACAGGGATGCTTGGAGCCAACCATCAGACTGAGCTCAGGGACCCTGGTTGGGGAGCTGGATGAAGGCCTGGAGGAGCAGAGGGGGATTGCAACCCTGTAGGAAGAACATTGTCAGCTGACTGGACTACCCAATGCTCCCATGGACTAGACCATCAACCAAAATGAGTACAGGGAGGGATCCATGGCACCAGATACATATGTAGCAGAGGATGGCCTCTTGATCCTATGGAGGTTTGGGGACCTAAAGTAGGGGGATGCTGGAACAGTGGGGCAGGACACCCTCCCTACTCTATGAGGGTGCTCCCCAAGAGATGTGTAGGGGAGCACTCTCATAGAGGAAATAGGAGGGGGGAGAGGGCAGATATGGGATGGGGGTTTTGTAGAGGGGTAACTTGGAAGTGGGATATAATTTGAGATGTAAACAAATGTAATGATTAATAAAAAGAAAATTAAGTTCCTATCAGATAAAGGGCTGCAGCTTTATGAAATGTGGTGGCCATTCGATCTCTGCCTTCATGAATAGGCTAGTCCAGTTAGTATGGGAGTGGGTTTGTTCTCTTAGGAGTGTGCTATTTATAAAACACTACGTTTGGACTCCTTTGTTTTATATTTTTGTCATGGGAGGATGGAAAAAGATGGTACCCAGCAGATGTCATCCTCTGAGCCTAGAGCAACTACATTCTGTTCATTAAAATTAGTCATTCTTAGATATTCTATTGTATCATGACAGAATGAACTAAGACACATGAATGCATATATGTATAAGTAAATAAAAACTGAAAGCCATTTTTTCATGTTAAAATTATTTTACTACGTTCCAGCTGAAACCAATTAAATGCCATTTTACTAAGGTTCTGTTGTAAAGAACTTAGTCTATTACACATACGTGTTCTTACTTGATCATCATAATACTGTCTTTTATGAGCATAATGTAAGCTAGGGAAATCTATCAATATTTGTACAGGCATGAAGGCTTTTTAAAAGCTTTTGTTTTTGTGAAATTAAATAGAACATGACACTATTTTGTATTACTTTTTAAAGTGTGTACCTTCGACTACACTGTAATCATTTGGAGAGCAGAGTTTGCATGTGCCTCCTTGTACAGCACACAAACCGCTGATAGCTACAAAGTCAGTGCTCACTGAGTATTTGTAGTAAACAACAAGAACAACAACAGCACAACTTTTCAAGACCATATCTCTTTCTTTGATAAATGAGTTCAAAGATATGACTTATCTTGATTTATGTTTTCAATATATCTTTTGTCCGTATATCAATTTGTGACATATGAATGCCGCAATTCCACCACCCACAAGATGATTCTACTTATATTTCTTCTCCTTAGAGAGTATGAATCTAGCCCTCTTCTCTCCCATTTTTATTTTTGTTGGTACCTGTATTTGTTGGCACCTGGGTAGCAGGTGGAGAGACAAGACAACCTTCAGGGAGGTACTGCTGAAGAGAATGAACAACCTAAGCATCAAGGCTAGAGCACGCATATGATGCTGTGCTTTAACACATTAATAACAATAGTGATCACACATTTATTAATCTTTCCTCTATGAAGCATGCCATTGGGTGATTTTTGTATATCCTTAAAATTAATCCTGCAAAACATGACAACTTGGAAGAGGAGAGATTTACTGTTCAAGATCAGGCAGGTGACAAAGGGTTACCTTCAAACACCCTCAAATCTGCTTGATCACAAGCTCTCACTTTTACCTACCATCTTGTTTCCAGAATAGATTTTGGAACAACACATGAGATGCTAAGGAGTATCAGAAGTCTTTTATTTTATGGTGAGGATCCACATCCCTGAATTCACCATGGAAATTGAAGCCTACTCTGACCACTTCTACTCAGTAGCTCCACCTTCACACTCTAGTCATATTTATCCTCTGATGTCCCTGGGCATGTCTGCTTATCTCCAGACACAAATTTGCAATTTGTGTTGGCTTCCTGGATCACTCTTCTCTTCCAAGTACAAGCCTGTGCTATACTTATCCTTTAAGAAGCTATACCTGACTAATTAGCTCACAACTTATCTAACTTATTGATTTTACTTCTCTTAGTATTTCTAAGCATTATTTAGACAGAGCTGCACATGTGTGCACTCGTGTGCACATGCCTTTGTGCACCTGCCCTGCTCCCTACATTTTAATGGCAGGAAATCTATCTATCTATCTATCTATCTATCTATCTATCTATCTATCTATCTATCTATCTATCTATCTTATTCATTCATTCATTCATCCATCCATTCATTGATGTGTTTGTTTTGTGTTTCCACTGTGCACTTACTTGGCATTTGTTAATGTTGAAGCACTAGAAAATCCAATACCTAGCAGCCCATTAAAATCCCTTGTGAAATTTAGACTTGATATTTAATGCATTAACTAAATCCATGGCC
Source organism: Mus caroli (assembly GCF_978045245.1). Taxonomy (NCBI): domain Eukaryota; kingdom Metazoa; phylum Chordata; class Mammalia; order Rodentia; family Muridae; genus Mus; species Mus caroli. Next base: position 75,132,211 of record NW_028227266.1, read on the forward strand.
ATGAAGAGTATCCAAATGACTACTTTTTACTGGGTGCTGAGGAAGTGTCAATAAAGAAGGAACTTTTGAAATGAGAGTTAAGCAGCAAAAACAAGTCAATGCGTATTGATGGAGAAAACCTATTTCATGTATCAAAGTGGAAACTTGCTATGATTAAAATCCACTAAGAGGCCCAGAGGCGCTTGTGGCTAGAAAATGGCATGTGAGAGAATCTGTTGAGTTAGAAGTCATGATAATGGGATTTTGCATTAATTGCACTGGGAGTCAATAAAGAAGTTTTTGTTCTTTAATTTGAAAATATTTTAATTGAAATAAAATTACATCAGTCCCCACTTTCCTCCTCCAACCCCTCCCATGCTCTGCACTCTCAATTCAGCGTTATCTTTTTTTTAAATTATTATTGCTACACACGTATTTTTCAAAGTGAAAGAAATATGATCTAACTTCTCTTTTAGAAAGATGATTCTAGCTGCTAAGTGGAGGATGTTTTATATGGAAACAAGAATAGATGAATAATGAGCCCAAGGGAGAAATAATGCAGACTTATATTGTCAAGGAACATTGAAGACAGAATAGGCCATTAGCAGTGTAAGTTGGATGTGGCTAAGTGCCAGGTTTAATAGCACTTATGTTCCTCAACATGTGGTAAAAAGATCAGGAAATAAGATGATTTAAAGGGAGGGTAAAAGCAAAAGTTCCAATGGAATCATAACAAATTTGACATGGCTGTTAAAAAATAAAATAATAAACTAGATAGATACACAGTCCTAGAGTTGAGATGGGTAGTCAAGCATAGAGAAATGAACTAGGAGACACTAACAGTTCAATGGCAGCTGAAACCATGGGAACGAATATTGAGAAGTGGATTGATCCTCAGAGAAGGCCTATTATGCAGCATTTTTTACATTATATTTTAATGTAATTGTAATGTTCTCAAGTGGTTGGCATGGTAGGCAGTCATGACTAATTTTGTTCACCTGTCCATCTGTTCTCTAATTTCTCTATAGGCTCTTCAAGGTAAGTGACTCCTGTCCATTTTCACTTGGATATGGTCCCTTTTCTTAGGTTAAATGACTATTTAAAATTAGATGAATTGAGCTGAATGAAATAAATTGTCAATAGAACAGAAAAACTTCTGGAAGCCACTTAATGAAAGCATTTTGTTTACTTTTGTTTCTAATCATAACTGACAATAATAGGTAATGTATATCACAGCTTCTGCTCAGTTTAACAGAAAACGATTTTCTTATTTTTCAATTATATTTTCAGCTCAATACAAATGTATTATATAATTTCTGCAAATGCTAGAGATGAGATGTTACCATGCCCTCATTTAGTCTGAATTTTCCCAGGATTAGAACAGTGAACTTAGATTTAGGAGGGCACAGATTATTTAAAAGATTTTTTTATAAAGTAGAATGGCAAAGACGTTCAAACAGGAGGGGAGGACTAGGGTATTATCAAATACAGTCCTACCATGAGCAACTAGAAGCTATTCTTTTCTGGGGAAACTTCAAGAACATGTGTTGAGTGTATAGTTTAGAGATGAGGTCCAGCGGGGGTTATATCCACACCACATGGTTCAGTAGGCTGTCTGTCTTCTAGATGGCTCCAGTCAAAGGGATTTCTGTGTTGAAAGAACCCACAAACAAATAATACCAAATTATAGTATTAAGGGGTATTGCAGTCTAAATGGTGAACTGTAAGTAGCGTGTGTGAGTGTTTTCCATAGTGATTTAATGAGGAAACCCACAGCACTCTTACAGTGAGATGTTGAAGGAAATTTTAAAGAGAAATGTGTTCTTGCTCATTAAAAGTTCACCTTTGCAAAGAGTGTTAGTTTGCTTCAGTCTGGATGATTTTCCTGCAGAAAGAAATTGAGACATGTTTCTTAAACTAAGTCTTTTTTTTTTCTTTTCCAAATAGTGATGAGAAACAGAATGGGAGAAGGAATGTTTGTAGTTGAACACTGGAACCTAGAACTTTAATGTAAAATAAAGGCACACTGTACATTTCCCCATTTCTTTATTTCTGATTTTGGATGGTAGAAGATCCATGTATAAGATAAAACAATGACAGAAACAATGAATTGGAAAGAGAAAAAAAAACTGGGAAAGATTAATACCTTCCAAAATTAAGTCCTCCATGCAGTGATATTTGAAACTATTGCCTTGGGGAAAAAATTAACTTAGCTAAATGACAGTACTTTCTTATGATCTCATCAATGCCATTACTGGGAAACAAAATCCAAGGCAGATACCCAACAGTGACCCAACTCCACAAACAAAGGAGGAGAGACTATGGAGGCATACAGCAAGGCTTCCCTCTCCAACCAGGAAGTGCCTTTCACTAAGCGCTGGGTCTGTCCATACTTTAACCTTGAAGCTTCAGTCTTCAATATTAGCAGAAAAGAATCTGATTTTTACTTTTTTAACACTCAAGTCCTAGTTTTTTATTATAGCTACCTAAGATCACTAAGACCATGGGGGTTGGGGGTGGGGAGAGAAGTCTTATTCTAAGTAATGGGTAAAAATGTGTAACACCCTTTCTTTATCTTTGTATATATGTGATGCACGGCTTTACCTTTAGTCTTTGACATTCTTGCAAAGCATGCCTTGAATAATTTATGTTTTCTGAGGATGCAGCATCAAATCAATGAAATAACTTAGATGGAAAACTTATATCCTAGAGATGGTTAAACAAATTAGCAGATAATCTCTCTCTCTCTCTCTCTCTCTCACTCTCTCTCGTCACATGGGCTATATCTAGTTGCTTCATGATAATTGAGCTGAACTCCTTGAACTACTTTTCTGAGTACCTTTGGTCTCCATGGATCTGCCCAGTACAGTGATTCAAAATAATCTATGTAAAATAGTCCCTGCTTCACCCCCATCATAGTGATCAAATGGCCACCTGCTAAGACCATCTGGACTTATAAGGCCAGATGGATTACCAAGCTACATCTATTAAAACCAGAAATAAATATGTGAAATAAAAATAATTTGTATGTATTGTTCTTTAGTTTTTATTTGCTGAGAATTGAACCCAGGGTCTGTGGATGCTTGCTGAGCATCTCTGCTGAGCTATAGCTACACCCATATTTATTTCCCATTACCCCTGCCCACTCTCTTACTCTGCACTCACATTCTGAGAAAGGGCATCTGCTGAATTGCCCAGAATGCCCTGGAACTCATATTCTGCCACTTTAGCTTTCCAAGTAGGATTTCAGGTGTTCACCACCATTCCTGGTTTTGTGTTACTAAACTGAATTTTCGTGTAAGGAATTACTCAAAAAACATATGTGCATTAAATGAGTATGCATGGATCACAGTGAACTTTTAAGCTCTAAGTCTTCTACAATAAAGAATAAGCACATTTTTTCTGTACAGGTATCTAGAAAAACGATACTTCCATTTTATGCTGTCTTAATTCTTTAGACTGTTTTGTGGTATCTTTGGTTTCTTACAAGTCTTTGCCCACCTCTATTGTGAGCTCACAGATGTCAGCATTCTCATTTGCTCTCAGCACACCCGTCTGCTGTTCCTGACAGAGCGTGATGTATGCTGAGCAATGCTGACAAGCATTTGGGGATTACAGTATCCTATGCTTATCTACCAGTTCAGTGTCCTCTGCTTGGTCTTCTCATCGTGTTCTACTGTCCGTGTTAACATTCACTTACCTCTTTCCGCTTTATCATATTTATTTAGTCACAGTGCTCAACCATTAATTGAAGTCCAGTCGGTAACGTTATTGTTTCTATGTCAACTAATACCTGGGACAGTAATTTTATTGCCATTGTCATTATGAATCCAGCAGTAACACTGCAACAATGGCATGTGTTAGGTTCTGTTCTGTTTAGAGTTGAGGTTGCTGCCATGGAGTATCTGTTTTTACTGCCTTTGACAGTTCTTATGAGCAGCACAACTTCCGACGAGCTGACTCTAGACACAACAGTAACACCCTTTCTCTTTGAAGCTTTTATCCATGTCTCTCCAAACTTTCTGTTTTTGTCACATTTAAATGACAAAATTCGCAAACTCCACATTTTTACTCCAAGTCACAGTGGGGACACAGTATGTTTAGCATTAGGATTAAACTTTTAACTTCTTGATCAAATGCAGGTAGAGGAGAAGTAATCGGAATGGAGTAGACCTAGTTATGTACCGCACAAATGAGTAGCCTTATACTGTCTTGCCTCATGCCACTACCACACTGGAGATGTAAATGCGACACCTGTCACATAGCACATTTGTGATGGATTTCTGAAGCAGTCTCTGAACATCTCACTCAATGTTCTCAGTTGGATGAAAAGATTTAAGAATAATGCCAATTATGCATGACAGATGGCTCAGCACTTTAGAGCACTTGTTCTTGCAGGGGACCTGGGTTCGATTATCAGCACTCAAGTGGTGGCTAATAAACATTTGTAACTCCAATTATGCTACCCTTTTCTTACCTCTATGTGCATCAGGTACCAATATAGTGTATGTACTAAATAAATAAATAAATCTAACTATTTAAAAAGAATACAGCTCAACACATAATAAATAAAATTATTGGTGCATTGCTGATACAATAGATGAGAATTGGAAAACAACCAATATGTAAACCTAAAGAACATGCATAGATACAATTGCCACCAAAAATATAACTTACATAGAAAACTTGGAAAGTTTTTATCTCCATATATCTGATTATACATATATATATATATATATATATATATATATATATACACACATATACATACACATATATACATATATATACACATATATATCATATATACACACACATATATGTTTGTATATATGCATACATACAGACATATATGTACATGTAGAATGTATACATTAATGCACATATACATTATACACACATATTTACATGCATACACAATACATGCATGTATATGCATATATGTAGATTCCTGTCTGGAAGTTATACAGAACACTTATAACAGAAATAGTAAATCCTGATCTGGAGATGGTATTGCAATGTTGTTTTTCTTATTAGCTTCAAGTCTAGCAGTCTTTTTATAGTGGGGAAATAGCCATTTAAATTTCCCTTTTCACCCCACCATGATCAGTAGCAGTGCATCCATCTCATTTCTGGGTTATTCCAACTGCTTAGCTCTTTTTCCTGTTTTCTCTGAATACAAAGAATAAATCAGATCAGCCTTTCTAAAATACCAATTTGGTCTTGTAATCCTGATGCCATCCTTACTTGAGACCTTTTGAAAATCAAATGCTCTGTATTGACATGCTGGTGGTGCCTGTGAGCTGCAGCCTATATTGATTGAGCTTTATTGTGCTTCTCTCAGCACAATCTCGGCTTCCATTAAGTTGGTTTCTGAGAATTTCTATAGTATATCAGGCTGTCTTAGTTCCAAATCATGCTCATTCTGCTCCCTTTCCACTTGAAACGCTCTGGATTTAAGATTCTTCTCAAATCATCTCAAGTTCCGTATTCTACCCAATGAGCTCATGTGTTAAAATATTTTGCAGTCCTATGTAAGCATACTTATTTTATGTTCCAATTGAAAAACAAAACAAATGAACAAGATTACCCTACTCCCTACGTTTTTTTTTTTTCATTTGTTTGTTTGTTTGATTCCAGACTACCTAAATTATCTGCCCTATTTGTTTGACTAGACTTTGAGTAGCATTAATTAGTGCTTTCCCGTGGACATCTCCCTTCCCAGCTTCACTAGACTAAATAGTGCTATCAATGCAAAGGAGTACGAGTGTTGTTACGGTAGACTAGTGTAGCAAATTCCTGTAATAGAAACTTTGCAAATAAGTGAAACGAACAAACAAAACATAATGAAGGCAGCCCACATTCAGCACTGGTCTCAGTAGAATTCCCTTGATGTCACATGGAGCTGGGGTAAAAGGCCTCATTTCACAACGAAGCACTTGAAAACTGGTTGAGAGCTCTAAAGGTGTAATTCATTCGACTAAACATTTTCAAGGTGTTGCAGGGGCTATAAAGTTGAATTCCTATTCTAGATTTCCTACTTCCTGATTCATGAAAGAACTGTCTAAGAAAACATTCAACTTGGTCTCAGAACATTTTATACACATCCATGATGTTGTTTTGAAGTACAAATAAAATATTGTGTTAAATAAAAACAGTACAAAGTTAAAGCCAAAAATTAATCTCAATACATTACAATTTACCACATGTAGAACATGGTGGTAAATTACATCATTGGTCAAATTTTAAGGAATATGATAGTTGTAAAATGTTGTGAGCTCCTGACAAGCCTTGTGCTTCATGAGTCACACAAGAGGAATTACTTTTGCTTTCAAAAACAAAAGTCCAGAAGAAAAACTAACAAAAACAAAAGCAAAAACCTTGCCAAGAGACTAAACAGCTACTCCATAAAGTCTTAGAAAGATCTTTCCAGCTCATTGCACTACATTCCCCAAGTTGCTGAACCCTTTCCTATCCTAAAGAATTCTTTCTTGTCCACCGCAACTTCACATCTGCATCCCAACCCAAAAGATGAAAATGAGGCAATGAGCAGGTATATGAATCTTTTAGTCGTTTAAAGCAGAAAGTCCATGAATTATTTTTATTCATAATCTGTAGTTCACCTATGCAGTCACATAGTCACATTTAGCTACAAGGAACGCTGGGGATAGAATCTATGGATAGAGCATTACAAAAACAGTTAAGGGTCTCAGAGAAGGAAGGAAGGAAGGAAGGAAGGAAGGAAGGAAGGAAGGAAGGAAGGAAGGAAGGAAGGAAGGAAGGAAGGAAGGAAGGAATAAGGCCATCACATGCTCTTGTGTGTAACTTGCAAACAGTTGTCTCCTTGCCTCTGTCTACAGACCAGGGCCTTCTGCTTCCTGTCTCTTTCTAGGACATGGGTTTGAGGGCAGTACTGCCTTTTAGTAGAGACAACCTTTAAACAGTAGTTTTTATTTTAAACTTATCTTTATATATTTATTTTTCTTTAACTCATGAACTTTTAAAGTCAGTGCTGGCAGGTGTGGGTGAGAATTACTACAAATTCCTCAGTAAATTTTAGGATCATCTTAGCTTATTAGACAATAAAATCGTTGGAACTTGGTCCAGTAGAAGGAACTTACCAACAGTGTAGTCATTGCATACATGTATTTATGTTGGATACAAAGTGGAATGTGCTTTCATATTTGAAAATTTACAATCATAGTATTTATTTTATTTTACAACTCATGTTTGTTTTAAATGCATACTAGCATATACAGATGCATTAAATCTTCTGAATTGGTTTCTTTCCCCAAAGTTATGCTTGTATGATTCAGAACTTTACTTTGCTTGCCATTACAAGAAAGCGAAATAAAATATACGTAGGCACAAACCAGGAGTGTTGTTTAAAGTGGGACTTAGCATCTGGGTCTCTGAGGCACCGTAAACTGGCTCTTTAGAAAATAGACCCACATTGACTCACAATGACATTGTCATTTTTAACTTTCGGATCTTTATAGAGCCAAGTCATTAATCACCTGTCTTATGGGTAGTTGGCAAACATTTTCTCTCATTCTGTGAGCTGTCTATTCCTCCCACTGAATCTTTCCTTTGTTATGCAGTAGATTTTTAATTTCACATAAATCTATTTGTGAACAGACAACTGTATAAAAAATGAAGTAGAGACACACAATGGAATTTTACTCCATCATAAGAAATATTGAAATAATAAATGTAGAAAATGGAAGGAATTATAGAGTATTATCTTAACTGAAATATGTTTAAGTCAGGAAGATAAATATTACACATTTTATTTAATATGTATAGTACATATACATAGAAATTATATATACATGCAAGTGTATATGTGTGCACTCATGTGTATGTATATATACACATGTATATGTGTATATATATATATATGTGTGTGTGTATATCTATATATATACACATATATGATATATAAATAGACAATGGATTATGAAAAGAACTAGATCTTAAGGAACACAAATGGGGACAAGGACAGCAATGGAATACAAGTGACATGTATTCAATGTAGAAGGAAGCACTAATTTGAAGAAAGGAAAGGTGACAACAAAATAAGGTAGAGGTAAGTAAATAGCCAAGAGTTCCATGATGATGACATAACATTGCTCTGTACATTAACTTGTTATAGAAAATAATTTTGTTCTTTACTAAAAGTTTTATTACATTTATTAGATTAGCTTGTGTCTTCTGGTGTTGCCTAGGTGAAGGTCCCTGGACAGGCTCCAGGATTCAGTTCTGTCCCCCACCATGTGGATCCTGGGAATGAGAGGCAGGTTGTCAGGCTTGGGAGACAGCATCTTTACACACTGATCCTAGAAAATATTTTTAGATCAAAAATAAAACCTCAAAGGAAATAATAATCAGAGGGATAAAAGAAATTCTAATTTCAATGGCTCTTTTGCACTAAGCAGAGCCATTTCTTCAGCAATGCTATTTTAGCATGCTTTAGAGCTGGAACATGAAGTCCCACTCTGTTCTGATGGGTTTGAGTTTTCTGTGTGCCATATTCTAGCCAGGAATAGCCTGTGGAATGTAGGCACCATCAGATATTTATATTTCTATGTTCGTAAATGAGGTCTCAGTTGTGATGAACTATTTGTGGCAAGGAAGAACTTAATTAAGAAGTAAATAATTTGCATTACAATTATTTGAAGGCAGGAGGAACAGTTTGCATGGGACATTGTGGAAGAAGAATTCCCCATTCATGAAATTCAAGGACAAAAATCAATATCCTGGTGAAACAGACGAGTACTTTTACTGTGCTGTTGTGTCTAAATATAATTCTGGTATTTTAATGGCTTGCTTTTACCCAAGGGAACAATACATGCCAGTGTTTGAAGGAAGGGTGGATTTTCTTTCTGGCTGTACTTTTAATACAATGTAAACACCTCGCTTATTGTTTCATTCACTTGTTTAGTGATCTTAGAACCTTAACCATGGGACAGGAGCATTTGTGAGAATTTACTTCTAAGGGAAAATATGATGGTGAATCATGTACCCAGGTTATTTAAGAAATCTATTTCATTGACTATTCTGAAATATTAATATAAGATATAAATATTGTGCACAAAATAATCTTTGAATGTGTAATAAGTGTTTAATAATGACAAATGATGAGACTATTTAATAATTCTTTATTAATTTCAAAGGAAAATCCCAATTAGCAATGCCATACCTCAACCCTATAGCATAGCAGTTTCAGATTCATAAGGGATAAAATGAGCAAAATAGTTCTCTTGTACATGTTCCTTCAACCTTTCTCTTCCAAAGCCTTGTATTATTAACATTTTCTATTAGTTTTATAGACACAATGAGCCTTTTTTGAATATTCGAATCCCATTGTTCAATTATTATTACACACTTCCTACTTTTGACAAAATCATAGCACACATCCATTACTGCTGTAGTGCACTGAAATCACTTAGAGGAAGGAGTGACCATTACACTCTCAAGGGTTTTGGAAGGAGAAGACCTCATTCTTGAGATTCAAGGACAGAATAGGTATCCTTAGAGGAATGAATGACTTCTTTTACCCATATCACACAGGGTAGGTTCTCTCCTCTCAAAAGTCCTGTGGATCCATCCACTCCCACTCCCTCCCACTAAGCTCCAGACAGCCATACTTTTCTACTGACCCACATCACTGTCCTGATTCTTTTCATCCTAGTCCTTGACATCTCAGCACAGAAAGTTTAACAGGTCTCTGAGAACAAATATGCTCAGAAGCAGGTTATGAAGAAGAAATCATTAGTATGAACCCACTTTTGAGCATGTCATCTTTTTCTCATTGAGATGAAGGAAAATGGTTGCTAAAGTAATTCTATAACTTTAATTCCAAATGTTTAATATGCAACTGCATAGCATTTAAAAACCAAGAATCAAGGTCATTCAAATGTAGTAAATAAAACAATTTTTCTTTAAATCTGGAAAACTCGAAGTTCTCTTTTTAAATTGATTTATGGTAAATACTGGGCATTTGTTTTTGTTTCTTTGAAAGGTCTTTTAAATATTTTCCATAGCATGTCCATTTGGTGAGAATGTTCTTTTATGAACCAAATGGTGACTTTTAGAATGAACAACGCACAGCACCAGAAAGAGGGTAAATGAAGAGGAGGGAACAATGTCTGTTTCCAGAAAGTCTCCTGAAACAGAGGAAGGCTTCTCAGACTGGCAGAGCCACCTGGTAGAGCGGGTTCTTTGTCTGAGAGGGAAGGGGAAACAGAGCATTCAGGCTTAAGAGACTGGAGACATTCACACACAATAGCCAGAGGCAGCAGGGGGCACACTGCGAATCCAGACACCAGAAGGGAAACCTGCTGTCTGTGAAATGCCTGGTGAGCTTCCTCTGCCTAGGCCATACCCATGGAAAGGATTAACAATGGTGAGTTAACAAGTACAAATCATGGCAAGGCATCATCTGTGGATGCCTTTTAGTGGTTGCTTGGTAAAAGTCACTCCTAAAGTATAAAAATGATACATTCCATGGAACTTAATGTCACTTAACTTGGGGATTCTCAAACCTAAAGTTTGTCAGGGAACTCCTGTTAAACCAGAGAAGTTAAGGATCAAAATGAGAAGACCATACCTCTGACAGACAGCATGGTGACCTGAAGAGATTTGGAACTGTCCTCTTGGCCACATCCATAAAACTGACGTGCAGACGGAATGTTTCCAGGGGGTCTGTCTTTGTTGGGGTTCCTATTGCTATGAAGAGACACCATGACCAAGGCAACTCTTATAAAGGACATATTTAATTGGGGCTGGCGTAGAGGTTCTGAGGTTCAGTCCATTATCATCATGGCAGAAAGCTTGGCAGCATTCAGGCAGGACTAGCACTGGAGAAGGAGCTGAGAGTTCCACATCTTATTCCAAAGACAAACAAAAAGACTGACTTCCAGAAAACTAGGAAGAAGGCTGTAGGATTAAAGGGTTGTGTGTCCTGCATCTGCTCCACCACAGGGCTCCTGTGCTCAGGAAGTCAGGACAAGAGAGGTTGACCCCACTTACTCCACACTGTTGCAGGGCATGGGGGAACTGTGGGGAAGCCAGGGAACACTGCTGGGGGGCAGCATAGTCTGAGGTTTCTGTGGACCACCGAAGCTACCTCGTCCCCCCCCCCGTCCCCGCCCCCCCCCCCCCCCCCCCGCTCCACCTCCCTCGCTCCACCTCCCTGAGCCTGTAGGGAGGCAGGGGCAAACCGGTTCTCAGGCTCTCAGAAACCCAGGCTAGGAGCTGAGAATGGAGTGGGAGCCTGCAGGCCGGATCTAGCCCAGGTCCGAGGGGAAAAAGCGAAGAGCAGTTCCAGCTGGTCCTGCAGAGAGAGGGGCCTTGGTTCCTTAGTTTGCTGGCTGCAGCAGGCTTGAGGTTGGTTTGGTCGTGGCTGGGAGCACAGAGAGGCTTTCTACAGGAAATTTGACAGCAGTGGCTCTATAGCTGAAGGCCTCCATGGCTTCCTTCCCATGGGCGTTGAAAAGAGGCAGTCTTTTTTTTTTCTTTTTTTTTTTTGAGACAGGGTTTCTCTGTGTAGCCCTGGCTGTCCTGGAATTCACTTTGTAGACCAGGCTAGCCTCGAACTCAGAAATCTGCCTGTCTCTGCCTCCCAAGTGCTGGGATTAAAGGCATGTGTCACCACTGCCTGGCTGGCAGTCCATATTTTTAAGGCATTTATTGTCATGGCAGAAAGTGGATGAATAAAACCATACCCCATGTCTCAGGGCCAGGGAGGAGTGTCTGGGAAGGCAAGTTTATTGGCTAAGCCTCTAGACCTTTAGGTATGTCATTAAAATGGAGATCTTTCTTGAGCCTACATGACCTGTGGCCATGTCTTCTACATGGGGGAGGGGTTTGGGGCATTGCCCTTACGTGACTGATGGTCACAAATCTATAAAGAGCTGAGGCCTTGTGCCAGGAGCCTGGTGCTCAACCAGGAACCAGGCTGCCTTTTACAGTCCTACAGAAGGTTTCAAAGCCAGCTCTCACAGTGACACACTTCCTCCAACAAGGCCACACCCATTCCAACAAGGCCATAACTCCTAATAGTGTCACTCCCTGGACCAAGCATATTCAAACCACCACAGGGTCTTTTCATTCCTGTGTCTCTTTCACCCATCTGTACCTGTCATGCTATCAAGAATAAAATGGGCTTGGCTGGATGCTGGAGAGAATGCATCTATCAGCTAGTATATCTGAATAAGACCGACACTATCTAAAAGCATGATGCACTGGAATCCGGTCTTTAATTGGTATCTGTATCTAGCTCTAGCTCTAGCTCTAGCTCTAGCTCTAGCTCTAGATATAGCTCTAGCTCTAGCTCTAGCTCTAGCTCTAGCTCTAGCTCTAGATATAGATATAGATATAGCTATAGGTGTAGGTATAAGTTATATATTTATATAATACTATTATATATATATATTTTATGTATGCATATGTATATACACATATATGCATACATTATATACTACACACACATATATATGTGTGTGTGTGTATATATATATATATATATATATATATTCTTCAAAAACTGGAAGGAAGTGGAAGGCAGGATGACAGGAGCTTAAGAGTACTGCAAGCATTTTCTCATAGATCATCACAGGACAAAATTCTCCAAAGGAAAACTTGCATCATTTTCTACATTGGCCTCCATTGTCTCTGAAATTGACACATGCTGGGGAGGAAGGGATCATTCTTTTTGCCCATGTCTTCTATCTTGATGTTTAATGTTGGTGAGTGATAGCCCAGTCACATATAACCCCATATAACCCCATCTATCCACCCATGACTCTTACAGCAATGGACCAGATCCAGGGACAGACTTAAACTGACAGCAGTGCTCCTACATCAGCCTCCCAAGTGCTGGAATTCAGGTTGGAGCCATTCCTCCTGTCAACCCCACCCCTTTCCCACCCCTGCTGCCAGGACCCTGCTCCAGAAAGATGTGAAGTACAGTTTTGAAAGGAGCCAGACACAAAGTTCCCACTTGCCTACCTATGCACTGTGCTTTAGTGGCAGCCTTGGAATCTGTCAAACTTCCTGTGTCTCCGAGTGTATGTGGAGGCCTGAAACTGACGGACAATCCTCTCTGGCTTAGGAAAGAAAGAAAGAGTACTTGTACTGGCCAGTTTTGTGTCAACTTGACAGAAACTGGGGTTATTACAGAAAAAGCAGCCTCAGTTGAGGAAATGCCTCCATGAGATCCAACTGTAAGGCATTTTCTCAATTAGTGATCAAGGTTGGGAGGGCCCAGTCCATTGTGGGTGGTGGCATCCCTGGGCTGGTGATCTTGGGTTCTATAAGAAAGCAAGCTGAGCAAGCCAGGGAAAGCAAGCCAGTAAGTAACATCCCTCCATGGCTTAAGCAACAGCTCCTGCTTCCTGACCTGCTTGAGTTCTGGTCCTGACTTCCTTTGGTGATGAACAGCAGTGTGGAAGAGTAAGCTGAATAAACCCTTTCCTCCCCAACTTGCTTCTTGGTCATGATGTTTGTGGAGAAATAGAAACCCTAAGATAGTACTTTTACCGGAAAATGTGTGTAGACTTAAATTTTATTTGGAACTTTGTGATGTTGATAGATCCTTTCCAGACCCATGCATATTAAGCGAGGACATCATGTTTTATTAGAATTAACCCACTTTGCCTCAGTGTCGATAGTCTTCTCTGGCCCTGTGTTCTGTAGTAGACTGGAGCTTATCAGCCGTATTGGGTGTTCCCCATTAAGAACATAGCAGCAGACTGTGTTGTTTCTTAAAATACATGTTCTGAGGAAATGCCGACCAAATTCTGCATGAACTTCAGAAAGAACTTGGTGAACTTTCTTGGTAAGGATTCTTTCTTAACACTCACATCAGAGGCCAGGGAAGGTTGCTTAGTGGAGAAAAATGCTTGCCATGCAAGCCTGAGCATCCACAAGTTTTATCCCCAGAACCCACTAGAAATGCCAGATGCAGTGGTATGCTTCTGTAATCTCAGCAAGTCCTAGACAAAGATACCAGGCAGAGACAGGGGTGGGGCAACAGGAAACTTGATAAGCAGCTAATCACAGCCTCAGGTGGCAGGGAAGAAGCTGTCCTCCACATACACATCTACCATGCCATTTGTGCAAGCACGAGCACACACACACACACACACACACACACACACACACACATCCCACATGTTAGGGAAATGTTAATTGTAGGGTTGCTAAGCAAAAGAAGAGAACTGGCTAACAGGTGCCAGTGTTTATTCCCACTGTGGAATTCAGGAGCATTGTCCCTGTCTTCCAGCTATTGCTGAAGTAAACCAAAAAGGCTTCCAGGAATATTAACCCCAGGAAATGGATCTGACATCATCATTTTCATCAATATCTATACCATGGAGACCCCTCTCTGTTCCCCATGCAGTGTCAGCTCGCCATTTAAAGAATTGGTGAGGATGTCTGGACTACATTTATATTGAAACAGTCTTAAAGTCTTTTTTGGGGGGTTTTGTGCGTGCCCGACTGGCCAGCAAGAACGACGCTGCAACAGGATCCTTCCGCACACGTTTATTGGGAGAGCTTGATTGCAGAGGTGAAGAGACCCCAAGCCGAGAACTGGTGCTGCTTATATAGGCCTAGGAGAGGCATGTCTCACACCCGGATTGGTTATGCATGGGTTATGCTTATGACCTCATTTGCATGCCTACATCTGATTGGTTAACTTCTCTCTCATCTGATTGGTTAACTTTTCTCTCATCTGATTGGTTAACTTGTCTCTCCTTGATTGGTTAATTTTGGTTAATTTTGGTTAATTCTCAAAACCTCATCTTGGCAAAAGAACTTTACTGCCTATGTATGTGTGGTGGCCAGCAGTAGCCAACTGCCACTCTGCAACAGCACATGTGGCTTCCCACATGGGGGGGGGTCTTTATTTTTGCCTTTGAAACCAGCTTTCCTGAAATTTTGGCTCATGAAGCTCTTGAAAATACAACCATGAAAGTGAGTTAATAACATAAGAATGTCTTACAATATCCCACGCCTGAGGTAATAGGTGGATTCCTGAGATAACCTGCCAGTAAGTGATGCTTCTCTGCTATTGTAGAAGCATTGTGAAATAAGATTACTTTAAAATGATGTACTGCAGATTCATAGAAAAACATTGCTGGGGTATAACATCCTGAGATATAAAGTCCTCTATCCCACTGAATAAGCCAACAGGGTTTAGGTAGGTGTTTGAGTATGTGTATAATGTATGATGCCCTGGGTTTGCTCTGCAGTACAATGAGATGCTGTTTCTTCTAGCATGTCTAACCCGGCAGTCAGTTATAACAATTTTACAGGAGAAGATTTTAACCTATAATTCTACATAAATAAAAGAGCTTAATATTTAAAAAAAAAAGTCAAAACCTCAGATCACTTTGTTAAAAATAAATATCCACACGTAGGAAGTCTGACTCTAATTGCTTTTATTTGCCTTACTGAACTCATATTGTACGTTACCAAAGTGTGTTGCTGTGTTAAGATGGGGCTGTGTGATTAAGAATTTCAATGTACTTGAGAGCAGAAGGCAATCCTTAGTAGCCAGTAAAATAAGGTCAGAATTCTCATTCTTTTAATCATGAAAACTTTCGCATGTACTTGGAAAAGGACCAGTAGGATGTATCTGCTAATACTTAACTATATAGATGTGTGGTACACTGAGAAGTGGCTGTGTTAAGCTACTCCCTGACTCCCGGCTCTGAAAACCATGAAAGAGCATACATATAAAGATCTTAATGTCCTCTCTATAGAACTTTGTTATGCAGTTACAGAAAATAAATGCATTTACAGGTGTGTTTTTAAGTCAGGCCATAAATATCAAATTGATTAAACTTAAAATATTTTAATATAAAGTAGTTTTGGTATGAGTTTAAATTCATGGCTTGTTCTCTGGCATAAATTTGAAGAGTTGACCTAGGAATGGGACCTAATTTTAGCAATAGCACCTGGATTGTCCTATGTATGTTGTACCAATCTTGACGACACTGTCAGCCCATGTTCCCCACCCTTGCCTGACCTGAGGACAGTTGTACTTTCTAAGCAAACCAATCAGACATTTCTTCCTAGAATTTGAGTCTCAAGAAGAACAGCACTGAGAAGTTGATGGAATTGATTTGTATTTATGATGACCATGAAGGGACAAAAGGAACAAAAGGTACATATTAAGGGGTACTGTTACCCATAATAAGTTGAACATTGATAGAAAGGAAAAATAGAAGTTTCCAGTCACTTCTGAAGTCATTTTACTCAGGAGACCTTTTCTTTCTTTCTTTCTTTTTTTTTTTTTTTTCATAATTCCAGCTGAAATCTACTGCTTTTTTAAACCTCTACTTGGTGAAGCAGAAAAACGAATTATTTGCACTTTGCTTTGGGGCTCTTGAGAAAGCCTGACCCTTGGAAAGTTTATCCCCAACATGTCTAGCTTGGCCTCTGCATTTGTTATTTACCTTTGGGACCTTTGGGGGTGACTTGGGGTTCTTTCCAGTCGTTTGGAGTAGCTGCCCTTTGACGGCTTGCTCTGTGTTTTAGGGTTCTTCTTCTGAACTCATTTGGCTGTTATTGATATGTAGACAAAGAGAGAGAAAAGAGAGAGAGAGAGAGAGAGAGAGAGAGAGAGAGAGAGAGAGAGAGAGAGAGAGAATCGCTTAGTGACACTGGGAGCCTAAAGTCAGTCACAGTTAGGAAGTGCAGACATGGGAGATCCTGTTCCTTTATTTCTTCCTTCAGAGGCATAATTAGACTTCCTTTGTCTTAGCTTTGCTTTTTCCCTGCATAGACCTGCACACTTTAATCCCCACAGAAGAAAGCTTGTCAAGTCTTGTGAGGAACTTGGCTTGATTTCCTCAAACTATTAGGTCTGCCATTCTAGAGAGACCAATGTCTTAAATGGATGGACCTGGAGCTAGAAAAATGGCTCAGTCGTGGAGAGCATCGGATGCTTTTTCAGAGGACACCGGTTCAATTCCCAGCACCCACATGGCAGCTCACAGTTAGCTATAACTCCACCTTTAGGGCATTTGATACCATCTTTTTGCCTCTCTGGACAATCCTCCAACATGATGAACAGATAGATATAAATGCATGTGGAATACCAACAGGCACAATGTACAAATAGATATTTAAGAAAAAAATGTAGACAAGCCTATGGCCTAACAATACTAATGTGTGTCAGAGAGTCCTTGTCAAATTGGAAGCCTATTTGAACAAATGTGGAGTTCCCTTGAGCTACTTGAACCATCTACCATGTGACACAAAAGTTTTGAAACTTCTTTGAGCCGTTGTGGCTTTATATTGAAACATTTGAGCTAGAGAAGTAGGAAAACATTTGAGGAGATGTGTTTCTGTGTTTTCTGTAACCAAAAGAATATAACTTCTTCATTACATTGCTACCTGCTAGGCAGAACTGTAGTGGTCCTGTCTTTTCATACTTTTATAATGGTGTCTAAGACAGCAATGGGCAAACCCCACAGTCACTGCCTCTGGAGACTCTAACAGTAACTGCTTAAGAAATCCCTGACCTTATTTTTGCATTAAAAAAAAACTCATTGCACACTTAAAATTAAGATTGTCATGACTTTTTTGAAATGTGTGTAAAATTGTTTGTGTTTGGAGGACTACTAAGAGCAATTGGTTCTGTGCCTGCTTGTTTTGTTTTTTGTTTTGTTTTGTTTTGTTTTGTTTTTCGAGACAGGGTTTCTCTGTGTAGCCTGGCTGTCCTGGAACTCACTCTGTAGACCAGGCTGGCCTCGAACTCAGAAAACTGCCTGCCTCTGCCTCCCAAGTGCTGGGATTAAAGGTGTGTGCAACCACTACCCGGCTTTGTGCCTTCTTTTGTTTTTTTGTTTTGTTTTTGGGTTTATTTTGGTTTTGAAGCTAGTTAAAATGCCAAGGTTTAGGTACAATTTGAATATGTGTGTGTAGAAGGAGGTTGTTAATGGTTTTATTGGGGTGTACCTCAAGCAGAGTTGCCTAAAATGCTAACTGAAATAGTAATTTTGAGGTTATGTCTTAGTGATTTGGGTATTGTGCTTTCAAATGTTAATTTTTGGAACGGATGCTGAGGAAAATTGATTATAAAATTTAGGAGACATGACCTAAAGCTACCATTTAAAAAATATATTTTTAAATGTTTCGAAAATTCCTGCACTCCTATTTCTAGGCAACCATAAAATGTACAATTAAGATTAACTTTAGGCTTGACCTGTATGTAGAGATACTTTTTGCTTTTGGCCCATTTAAAATGTACATACATTTTGTTAATGTAGAGATGAGCTAATTTTGCAGGACAGGCTGTAAGCCCTAATTCCAGTAACACACATTATGCTGAAGAGCTCTTTATAGTTTCAAAGCAAAAAAGGTTGTGCTATCCCTTATGGAGTCATCAGCTTGAATAGCCTCTGGCTATCCATGAGCTATGGTGCTCCTGGCCATAATTCAGTGTAACAGACTGGAAACTCAGTTCATCCAAATGAGAAGGGCGGATATTGGAGTTACTAGAGTAACATCAGTAGTGTATGATGAAACTGGAGATGATAGGAAGTGATTCACACGTGGATTCATGAGACAATATTTTTTCCAAAAAACCCCCAAAACTCAAAATGGTTAGCATGGATGCAAATCCGGAAGCCAAGGATATTTATGGCCACATCTTCTAAAGTCAGCAAAATGTTCCACAATCAGTGAGCTAGTTGGCTCACAGTTGTTAGCATATTAGGGACTCACATTCTGTATCTCAAGAGACTACAGGACCAGCTACCCATTCACAACAAGCCAACTAAAGGAGCCAGCATAACTGTGAAAAAGGACAAAGAGGTGATAGAGTGACTTCAAGTTTGATCTGAGGACAAAGTCCCAATGATAAGCAAGGGGGTAGGTGTGGTCCTTGCCACAGAAGTCTCAGCTGATTTTCTACACGTTTACCTGCCAGGTAAGCCAGGAATTACCATGGCCAAGCCTTTATGAAAGGCTTCTTGCATTGTCTGCATTACTGCATTGCCATAGTAATCAACATTCCAGGACTAAAGTTATTTGCTTTCCTGGATTTAAGCCCTTTCTCCCAGTGCAGACTCCTGGTAATTGTTTGGCTTTGGACCCCGAGACAAGGGACTGGGGTGCATATTTTACACACCAAAGCAGACCTGGCCTCAAGGTTCTCCCAGTATCCCTCAGCCCCTACCTCGCAAACTCTGCCCCCAACTCTGAACTTTCCAGTCCAGGGCTGCCCTTCCCCTAGAGACTCCTCCCCATATAATCCAGTCATTAGCTCTCTCCTCTCCCCTCTCCTCCCCTCTCCCCTCTCCTCCCCTTTCCCATCTCCCCTCTCCCTCTCCTCCTCTCCTCCTCTCCCCTCTCCTCCTCTCTCCTCCTCTCTCCTCCCCTCTCTACTCCCCTCTCTCCTCCTCTCTCCTCCTCTCTCCTCCTCTCTCCTCCTCTCTCTTCTCTCTCCCCTTTCCCCCTTTCTTTTCCTCCTCTTCTTCCTATTCTCTTCTGTCTCTTTGTGTGTGCCCTTTTCTTTCTTTCTCTCCCTCCCCTGTCCCATCTCTCTATAGCAAATCCCCTGCCCTCAATCATGGGAGCCAGTGAACTCACCCACCAGAGAGTATTGACCAATAAACCTGCCTTTAATCTAATCTAATCTGGTTTATATTGGCTCATTTAGCCAGCATCAGAAAAATAACCTATCAGTAACCACTGGTGAGAAGAGATGCTGGTCTATCGTTTGAGTTTTATAATCATCAATCACCATTCTCTCTCACTCCTGGTAAAGGTCAATCTGGGGCCAAAACGGAAACTCTTCAACATCCTTCTCCACTCCCTCCTTTCTGCCCTGTGATGACCCAAGTGGACTGTGGACTGTAGATTCTGACTCTTACAGAGACAAGCCCTCCCACACCCTCCCTTATTCCTGAAGTTGTTTTTTTTCCCCCTTCAACTAAAGCCTCACTGTTTTAAGGGGGTTCCTCTTGTCTGTTTTTCTTTCTTTCTGACCTATCACTATGTACAGTGTCAAAATGCAAAGCTACAGTGAAAATGTTGAACCTGGACACAGGCTATTAGAAATGAGTTTCAGCAGTTAAACAGAAAGCAAGGCATACAAAAGAACAAAATTTGAGTGTCAATGACACCAGCTTGTTTTACAAAATTATTATCAAATAAACATGGGCAATATACTTGGCATTTGGGTTGTTGAAGATATTATGACAACATACAAAACCTTACTGCGTTTTATGATATGAGAAATGATCAGTGTTTGGTAAACGTTACAGTGAATTAGCAGAATGTAACTGCCATTAAAATTGATAGTCAACTATACATACATATATGCATAGCTACACTCAAGGGCCTGTATACATTTCTAAACAATTCTTTGAATACATCTATATTAGATTTAAAGATTGAATTTTGAACTCTTCATATAGCTTGCTATCCAGGAAATTTTGCCAACTTTTATTAGCATATAATTTCTAGGATTTCACAATGTCACAAAACTTTTAATATTGTTTAAATGTGCTGTTCATAAATAGTACACCCATTTCTTATAATCGATAGTTTAGATCAAACAAAATTCAAGTTTAATTTTTTTTTCGAGACAGGGTTTCTCTGTATAGCCCTGGCTGTCCTGGAACTCACTCTGTAGACCAGGCTGGCCTCGAACTCAGAAATCTGCCTGCCTCTGCCTCCCGAGTGCTGGGATTAAAGGTGTGTGCCACCATGCCCGGCAAATTTAAATTTTTATGTGTGCTTCTTGTTTTTCCTTTTTTGGTTAAAATATATTAGAACACTTTTTTGGCTGCTTTTAAAAATACTTCTGGTATTTTTGTTAAGTTTTAAGCTGAACTAACTTAAGTTTTATGGTCTAATCCAATAACCTATAATTTGTTCATTCAATTACTCTAATTTTCTATGTCCATATTTGGAATGCATTTCATACCATTCTATAAGAAATTTTAACTAAAAATTTTAGTGAAGGCTTCTTTAGTGCTAAATGATTGAAAATATTTTACATAGACCTCAAACATGTAATTCACTTGGGTTTAGAAAGCTCCAAAACTGTGGTCATTTTAAGAAAGTTGCAAAGGTGCTGAACTATTTCATTCAGAGTTTCAGCTGAAATTCTGATTTCAAGATAATCCTTGGTTTCTAGAGCTTTCGGTCTCTTAGTGAACTGCAGCCAGTGCGGCATCTCCTAAAATGTGAGCACAGCCTACCTCTCTGTGACCGCTTGCATTACCTTTTATTACAATGTGACAAATATCCAGTTAATGTGATTAATGTAATTACTAGTTTCTTCTTCTCTGTTTTGAACGATGTTAGAACTTCTGTGTCATGCTCATTGTGGGCTGCCATTTCCATTCATCTGTGGTTACATTTAAAGGATGTTTAAAAATGAGATCCTCGATGGTCACATGAGATCCCCGATGGTCACATGAGATCCACATGATTTTACTCCATCTGCTGAGTTTTGCTTATGTGAACAAGTCTCAGTCTTTCCAGAGTTCCCTGAGTGCTTTGATTTTGTTTGTTTGTTCACTTGTTTTGCTCTAATGTTCCTTTCTTCCTTCCTTTTTATTTTATTTTGTTTTTTACCTTCATGAACATCACTCTGTAGACTAAGCTGTCCTTAAACTCACAGAGAGCTCCAGCTGCCTCTGCCTCTGCAGTGCAGAATTAAAGGTGAGTGCCACTATGTCCTTTTTTCTTTGTACTTTCTTAATGCTCCTCCCTCAGGTGTACACTACATCCGTTGATGCTCAGTCTTGACTTCTTGACATCCTGTACCTGGAGAAATGTCCTTGTGACTTCATCTTATAGGATACAGATGTGGCAAGCTGTAGGAAGGACAGATGGTTTTCTAGTCACAGAATTTTCCATATCCTTCTAGGTACTCCCAGACTCTCTGGCCCACATGCTCATTATTACTGTTCATGCCTGACCATGAAGACTTGTCCAAATGTGAACAAGGGAGAGAAGGTGTCTGAGCAGCCCCACCTCTCAATCGTGATGGTTGCTACCTCAGTCCTTCCTCTTTAGCACATGAATCACATCTAAATTTGGCACTACCCCTTCCTCTGTCCCCCACACCACCTTAAGCTTCTCATCAGAAGTGTTCTTGTACATAGCCCTTGAGCTGTGAATTCCTCCTCTAATCCGATTCCACTGGCTGTCGTCTTCTGGTGACTCATTTCTGGTCCCCTGAGAGGATGGCTTTTCTATTTCTAGTTCTGTTCTAGGTTTGTAGAAAAAAAAATACACTGTTGCTAGTTACACAGAAGTTCTAGAAGTCTATTCCAAAGTAGTGTGACTTAAATAATGACTAGGTACTGTTACTGCAAGAAAGTAGTAAGAAGAGAATTTGAAAGCTTCACTACAAATATATGCTTACTCTGACTTGAACATTGCAGAGCGTATGTGCTTATTAAAATTTACAGGGTATGCTATGAATAGGTACACTTTTTCATATGTTAAGGAAAGTGTGTCTGTGATCAAATAATGGAGAATTATCTAGAGTATGTAGTCAGTCGAGAATCCTTAGGTAATCTTGAAATATCCCTTTGCAGTGTGAACTTTAGTGTTCAGGTCACTAAAGCAATGACATTGAGGGATGATCCAGCCCAGGAACAACAAATTTGGCCAAAGGACTGTTTTCACAACATCTACCCTTCCTTCATGCATGCAAACCTGAAGAAAGACTCTGTCCACTGAGGGTGAACAGGAGAATATACACAGGACATTCATTTCTAACTTCGTATCATAGAAATACAATCCAACAGTGGAAAGTAGGTAATGGTCTCAGGCTGTCTCAGTCAGGGCTTCTAATCCTGGACAAAACATCATGATCAAGAAGCAAGATGGGGAGGAAAGGGTTTATTCAGCTTACACTTCCTCATTGCTGTTCATCACCAATGAAAGTCAGGACTGGAACTCACACGGGGTAGGAACCTGGAGGCAGAAGCTGATGCAGAGGCCATGGGTGGGGGTGGGGGTGGCGGTGAGGGGTGAGGGGTGAGGGAATGCTGCTTAATAGATTGCTTCCCCTGGCTTTCTCAGCTTGCTTTCTTATAGATTACCAGCTCAGGGATGGCACCACCTACAATGGGCCCTCTCACCCTTGATCACTCTCATGGAGGCATTTCCTCAAGCCTTTCTCTGATGATTCCAGCTTGTGACAAGTTGACACACGAAACCAGCCAGTACACAGGCCTATCTAGAGAGCTCCTGGAGCAGACTAGATGCTCATAGGTGACACATAGCCCCAGCCTTTTGGACTTCTAATTTAGCCAGCATTATATCTCCTATGACCATGAGAACACAACAGTCATGGGTAGTAGCCCTACCCATGACCAGTGCTATGGTGGTCTTCCTTAGCCATGGACTAAGAGTAGGAAACACGTTGATAGTGTTAGCAGACCTAACAATTTAGGGAGGGTCTATTTATTAATGGTGACTCTTCCCAGGGGCAGTCAGAGTCTTAATGACTGACTCTACTGTACTGATTGCAAAAGAGCATCTGGTCTACCCTGATTTTAGTGAAAGGCTTATGAATAGGAGATACTCTCTATTGGTGCTGCCCTCCTTCATTCTGAGCCCAAACCAGGAAATTATAGGACTTTGATTATCCTCAGTGCTCAATTTGTAATAACACAATGATAATAGGTCCTCAGAATAGTTAAATTAGGCAATGTCCAGTGCTGAAATAAATGAATGGACTGTATGTTCAGAGAAAATAAGAAGACTGCTTAGAGTTTCTGAAATAGTGTGTACACAGGTGTGCATCCACACTCACAGAAACACACCCACATCCATACCCACACAAACACACCCACATAAACACACACCCACATCCACACTCACAGAAACACACCCACATCCATACCCACATAAACACACCCACATAAACACACACCCACATCCACACTCACACCCACACCCACACAAACACACTCCCATATACCCTCTCCACACACACTCACACAAATTTGCCACATACATGTCCATACACCCACACTGGTGTACACACACACACACACACACACACACACACACTAAGAAGCTGAGAGCTTCCACAACAAACAAGAAACGGAGACAGGAAACTGCAAATGTTGGAAGATGTTGAAACCTTAAAGCCTGCTTCCAGTGACACACCTCCTCAGCTTCCCAAACAGTACTTCCAAATCCTGCCATCATGCTTGCCTGAAGCCACACTTCCCTGCTGGGATGGTGATAGACTCTTTACCACTCTGGAACCATAAATCCAAATAAGCCCTTCCTTCTGCAAAAAGCTTTGGTCATGGTACTTTATCACAGCACTAGAAAAATAATAGTTGAGTTGGTGTATTTGAAGGGAGATTTTAAAATAGCCAAAGTGTAGAAGACTTGTTTGAAGAAATAATAATAGAGTATTTCCAAACCTACAAAAGGGATAATATGATATATATTTTCTAGCTATGATAAATGTTTTCTAGAAAGATTTAATGCATCCAGGTCTATAAGATATTTCCCATATTATATACAGACATGACCTAGAAGAAATATCAAAGCAAATTGATGAAGACAGGAGGGAGAGGTTAATGAATAATAGAGAAATCACTGGATTAAATAAACACAATAATAGCTATTCAAGTTCACAGTGTTTTAATATAGTAACCATGGTATATAAACTATCATCTCTTTAGTATGAGAAAGAAAATAATAAGAACATAAGTAGATAATAAATATGAAAAGATGTAAACAGAATTAGCAAGGATTCAAAGCATCAGAAGGAATGGAGTACAAGTTCAGAATTTTCCTACCCTCTTTGGTTTATGTTCTTCTCTTTATGATCATATTAGACTACTATCATTTCAGAGTAGCTTGTCATAATAAAAAGATGCATTTTGTAAGCCTCATGCTAACCATAACGTAAAATCTTATCATAAACAAATCTAATTTAATAAACAACGAATCTCAGCACACTGCTAGAGTAGATTATGTAACCACAAAGGACAAGTATGAGGATAAGAAAAAAAAACTTAAGCTTTTTTTTCTATATTATATTTTCTCTAATTTAAATATAATGATGCCACTTTTTCCCCTTTCCCTGTCCTATCTCCTAACCTCCCCACGTCCCCCAAATTCATGGAGTTCTCTTCTTTAACTAGTGTATTTACATGTACATATAGATAAATCAACTTATAAATACAATCTGCTGAGTCTAGCCAGGGTTGCCAGCCTGTTTCTATAGCTAACCATTTGGTATTGGCTAACCAATCACAGGGCTCATCCTGGAGAAGATGAATTCTCCCTTTCTTAACAGTAGCTAGTTACTTGTAGCTGTTCATTTAGGTATGGGGCCTGGGATGATTTCCCCCATTTACATTAAGGTCTCAGCTGCTGTTGGAATTGTTCAGGTCTTACTTAGGTCCAGTTATCCAATTATTAACTGGACTGTTTTCTTGTCTATTAGTCTTTTGAGTTTTTCCTATGTTGCGAATATTAATCTGTCAGATGTGTATGTAGCCGGGAAAGACTCTCTCCCATTCTGTGCTAGAGTGAGTTCTTCACTCAATCAATGGTTTCCTTAGTTGTACAGGAGCTTAGTCTTATGAGGTTCTGCCTGAAAATACTGGGTCTTGATTTTGGAGTAAAGAGGGTACTCTTGAGAAAGTCTTTTGCCAACCTGTATTTCACAAAGGTTATCTTGAAATTTGGAACGGCCTTCCCTCCAGCATTTGCCCTTTTATTTGTGATAGTGTTTGTTTTGGCTTTGTGTTCTTTTAGCAGTTTCTTTGTGTCAGATTTCATGTTTAGGTGTTTGTTCCATTGGAGCTATTTATGTGCAGGGTGACAGAGACAGGACATGCTTTTCTGCATGTGAACATTCCATGTTCCCAGAACATTTGTTGCCAATGATGTTGTTGTACCCATCATACATTTTTGGCATCTTGGTCACATTTCAGATGGTTCTTATTAGATGTAATGATATTTGGGCTGCTTTTTGTTCCATTGGTCTACAAGTCTGAATTTTTGCCAGTACCATACTGTTTTGCTTTGTTTTTGTTATCAAGAGTTCAACAATACATCCTGAGATCTGGAATGGTAATCGTTGCAGCATTTGTCCTTTTGTTCAGTATTGTTTTAACTACCTGGAGTCTTATGTGGTTCTCTATGAATTTTAGGATATTTTTTTTTCTGTTTCTATGAAGAATGTTGTGGGTATCTTGATTGGGATTTCATTGAATCTGTAAATAGATTTTCACAGGATGGTCTTTTTCACAGTAGTAAGTCTACCAACTCATGAGCAGGGGAGGCATTTCTAATTTCTGGTATCTTCCTCAGTTACTTTCTTCAGAGGTTTAAATTTTCCTTGTAGAGGTCCTTTATCTCCTTGGCCAGGATGATACCAAGATTTTTCTCTTGTCTTTGATATATTGTGACTCGGTGTGTGTCCAAGACCTCTTTCTCAGTATTTTCATTGTTGGTATATATAAAGGCCTTTTCATCCCCTTTTCCTATCTTTATGATCATATTAGGCTGCTATCATATTAAGGTAGCTCATGGTAATAAAAAGATTTTTTTTTGTAAGCCTCATGCTTACCATAAAGTAAAACCTGGTAATAAACAAACCTAATTTAATAAAGAAGGAATCAAAGTACACAGCTAGAGGACATTACTTCATCATAAAAGATAAGTGT
The DNA here is from genome assembly GCF_978045245.1 of Mus caroli. Lineage (NCBI taxonomy): Eukaryota > Metazoa > Chordata > Mammalia > Rodentia > Muridae > Mus > Mus caroli. The sequence goes on from NW_028227266.1 coordinate 75,158,883, forward strand.
AAGAGAGAGAATAAAAGAAAAAAGACAAACTTCAACCCTACTTTCCCATACCAAATATTCTAGACATACCTTCTTCTTTCTCCCAAGATGCTCCCTAGAATAAATACAAACATTATTTTTAAAATTAATAATTTAGCAAGTAAATCTAAAGTAAATGTATTGACTGATATTCAATTAAAACATAAACATCAATTAAACTATCAAATATAGAAAGTATTCTTACAGTAAGTTCTTTTCTTCTGTGTTAAGTGAATTAATTTTTTAATGAAAAGAAATAGTGTAATTGAATGGATTAAAATTTGTATAAGTGCTTCCTTTCCGGTTTCCGCGGCAGCCGCAGCCATGAGCAGCAAAGTCTCACGCGACAACCTGTACAAGGCGGTGCCGGAAGTCCTGCACGGGAACCAGCGCAAGCGCTGCAAGTTTCTGGAGACGGTGGAGCTGCAGATCAGCCTGAAGAACTACGACCCTCAGAAGGACAAACGTTTCTCGGGCACCGTCAGGCTCAAGTCCACCCCACGCCCCAAGTTCTCGGTGTGCGTCCTGGGGGACCAGCAGCACTGTGATGAAGCCAAGGCCGTGGATATCCCCCACATGGACATCGAGGCGCTCAAGAAGCTTAACAAGAACAAGAAGTTGGTCAAGAAGCTGGCCAAAAAGTACGATGCCTTTTTGGCCTCCGAGTCTCTGATTAAGCAGATCCCACGTATCCTGGGCCCAGGCCTAAACAAGGCTGGCAAGTTCCCCTCCCTGCTGACACACAATGAAAACATGGTGGCCAAAGTGGATGAGGTGAAATCTACAATCAAGTTCCAGATGAAGAAGGTGCTGTGTCTGGCCGTCGCTGTCGGCCACGTGAAGATGACCGATGATGAGCTAGTCTACAACATTCATCTGGCTGTCAATTTCTTGGTGTCCTTGCTTAAGAAAAACTGGCAAAACGTACGGGCTCTGTACATCAAGAGCACCATGGGCAAGCCCCAGCGTCTGTATTAGGATGCTCCAATAAACCTCAGTGCTGCCACTCAAAAAAAAAAAATTTGTATAAGAATATAGTCGTTAAAAGTAAATTGCTTCACCTCCCAGGAAACACTTAGACCTTCAAGGAGAGGGATAGGATAATTTTTATAAAATTAAATCAATAGGAAAACAAAAATATCCATCTTTTCATATACAATGGAGATAAAATCATTAAAAGTAAAAAGAGGCAAGGAACATCACTATGAAATCATAAAAAGCCAATTGTGTGGAAGGAAGTAATTCCAATTATGTATATGCTCAATATCTGAGAAACCAAATACTAATAGACATAGATGGAGAGGTAGATGCCAAAACACAAAAATAATAGGTTATAATATTGATATCTCAGAAACAAATTATACAGACAAAAAATCAACAATGAAGCAAGGAGATTAAAAAAAAAAAAAACTCTAAAGAAAACAGTCATAGCCGGGCTGTGGTGTGCATGCCTTTAATTCCAGCACTTGGGAAAAAGGCAGGCAGATTTCTGAGTTTGAGGCCAACCTGGTCTACAGAGTGAGTTCCAGGACAGCCAAGGCTATACAGAGAAACACTGTCTTGAAAAAAAAAAAAAAGAGAGAGAGAGAGAGAAAGAAAAGAAAGATAACAGTCATAACACACAATTACAGGCTGCCCCATCCTAATAGCACAAAATGCATATTGTCAATAAGCTTTAGAGAACTGAAATAATGTTGGATAGCCTTCATTTCTAACCTCAGTGCAATAAAACTAGTAAACAAGTGATTTAGAAACTATGAAAGTAGGTGGCTTTTATTTCATTAAAATTAAACTCAAATAAAGTTAAATGCTGTGGGATGAAGAAATGGCTCAGGGGTTGAAAGCACTGGCTGCTCTTTCAGAAGACCTGAGTTAAACTCCCAGCAACCACAAGACAGCTCTCAACTGTCTATATAACTCTAGTCCCTAGGCTGCCCTCTTCTGGACCTCAAGTTCACTCCAAGGATTTAGTGAAAAGACACATATGTGAACAGAACACTCATACACAGAGAATAATAAAATAATAATCATAAAATCAATGAAGGAAGAACATTAAGAAGAAAATTAAATTCCTTAAAATATACCAAAGTTAATACTATGCAGTTCAGGCATATGAGCTCTATGAAAAAATTTGGAAGAATCAACCTTGACCTCAAAAAGTGGAAAGATCTCAAATAATAAACAGGACTAGAGTTTAAGAAACTAGAATATTAACAACAAACAAATTTCAAAATGAATTTACAGAAGTAAATGATAAGGATCAGGCTATATAAATGAAATAGATGATAGAGATTAAATATGAAAGATCAGAAATACAAGGAACATTGGGTTAAAATGATAAAATAGACAAACCCGTGTTGGATGAGATGGCTCCGCAGTTAGAGCACAGACTGCAGTTCCAGAAGACTGGGATTCGATTTCCAGCACTCACATATGGGATTCAATTCCGATCACCAATTGGTTAACTCGAGCTCCAGGAGACCCAGGGCCCTCTTTGAGCCTCCACAGGCATCAGATACACATGTGGTTCATAGACATACATCCAGACAAAACACAAATATATATATAAAATAAAACTTATTTTAAAAATAGTTTAGAAGAATGAATCTCACTAAAATATCTACATTATGCAAATAAATCTATGGGTTAAATCCCTTTATCAATAATCCTTTAGAAACAAAAAAGACATCCCTAAAACTTATGTGGACCCACAAGATATATCAAATTATTGGATACCATGAATTTTAAGAAAGAAGAATTAAGTAGGAGCCAGTGTTTGAATAACTTCAATATACTCACAAAGTTTAGGTCATCAAAACAGAATGTTGTTTACAGACTATATATGTATAGATAAAGAGAATAAAGAACCTTAAATCAAATAGACACCACACACACACACACACACAGATATAATTTTCTATAAGAGTAGAGTACCCAAAGTGGAACAATAATGTCCCTACTAGATACCACAGGCTAACAAATGAAAAACTCAGTAGCAGCAATGGGTTAGCTCTTGTTTATTTGTTGGTCAGTAAAGTCTCATAGACCCTCAAGCATTGCTATCTATTGACAGTTCTTGTGGTTACTCACTAGAACTCTATGGTTAGACTTAACTGTTGAAAACACTATAACAGCCATAGGTCCATATGTTTGAATGCTTGTTTACCATCTGTTGAAACTGTTTGAAAAGGATTAGGCGTTGTAGCCTTGTTGAGGAGGTGTGGCCTTGTTAGAGGAGGTATGCTAGTGAGAATGGGCTTTGAGGTTTCAAAAGCCCATGCCAGGCCCAGTGTTTCTCTGTCTGCCTGCTGCCTGTGGATTAGGATGTAAATCTCTCAGCTATTGTTCCAGTACCATGCCTATCTGCTTCCTTCCATGGAGATCATGGATGAAACTTTCTTTCATAACAATTGCCTTGGTTATGGTACCTATTCGGAGCAATAGAACAGTAACTAAGACATTGAGTCACCAAACACAGAAATCAAGTTGGTGCTTTTCAGAATCTTCGTCCCTCCTGGCTAGCTTTCATAGCACTGGAAGGTGCGATGCACACTACCAGAGAGAAGTACTCATGCATCTGACTCAGCTTTGAACTTTACAAGGTAAAAAATGTCTTTTCTTAGAATATGTTGAGGAAATTGGATCCCTTTATGGAATGACGCTGGATTCTCATTTCTTAGAATGTCCACTCAAATATGTTTAAGATGCAAATATAAGACCTGAATTTCATAAATGATTACAACAAAACATGACAAAAATGCTGTGTTATACTGGGATGGGCAATAATATTTGAATAAGACCCTACAGTACAAGAAACAAATGCAAAAAAATGAATAAAATTACATCATTCTAAAATGCTTCTGCATATCAATGGGTCAAATCAACCACCTTTCAGAGATAATCTATAGAATGGGAAAATATTTATGAACTGTATATGTGATTTAGAGTTGATATCTATAATATCTGTATGATGTGTAAAATATATATAAGCTGTATAAACATATACATTATAAAACTTCAATAATAAGTAAAATTTCTAAATATCTGGTTTAAAAATGTGTAAAATACCAAAATGGGTATTTTTGAAAGAGGACATTCAAATGTCTAAATAATGTAAGATAAAGTGTTCAACATCACTATTCATCAGTTAATAAATAAATAAGTAATAAATAAAGTTAGTATGGTACATAAAATTCTATATAAAAAGTAGCATTGCCAAGAAGGAAAAGGTAAATGTCTAAAAGGATATGGAAAAAGGGAAATTCTCGAATACTATTGTTGGGTTTGTGAAGTAATAAAGCCATATGGTAAACAATGTAAAAATTCTTCATACAATTAGAGTTAATTTTGGTGGTGTAGGCCTGCTAGTCTAGTTGGTAGAGTGTAGGAGAAATGCTGATATGTAGCAAAATGCCAAAAGCTCAAAGACCATATATTGAAAGTAGTACTGCCATGTGATTCATCAGTCTCTGCTCTGGGTTTAGATCTAAGTAAATAAAATAAATGGGGTGAAGAGATGCCTGTGCTTCTCTGTTCATTGAAACGACTATTACCCAAGTAATAGAAACAATTTACGTATCCATCAACTGATGCATGGGAGAAAAAGTAGGATGTGTAAGTATTTGGCCATTATTCTTAAATCAGGACAGGTAGAATTATCTTATTTGTGAACACATGGCTGGACTTAGTCATCATTATCTTAAAGGGTGTATGTCACATATAAAAAAACAAAACTTGCTTGGTCTCATATGTAAACCCTAGAAACAACTGATATCCTAGGAATTGAAAATACAATGATTGTTTTCAGAACTAGCATGAGGGCCCTATATTATAAAAAAAAAGAAGAGAGAGAAGGAAGGAAATAAAACTGTAAGTAAGACAGGAGAAACCCTTCTGGAAGTTAACTATGAAGAAACAAAAAATAAATACCTTAAAATCAATTTTAATATTATACAATTTATACATGTTAACATTAATATCCATAGTGTTTTCACATTGGGTAGTGTTACAAATACATTTAACTTATTTTGTGGCATTGGGACTTAACTTCAGTGCTTACTTCTGCTACGTGCTCTAGTGCTGAGCAACACACCCATCCCTCCTTCACTTTTCTGTTGCGGTTTTGTTTTCCTTCCAGAAAAATAGTTTCTTAAATTGCCTCAATTTTAATAAGGTCAGTGATACTGGGAACTAAGATTTTTATCATACATTCTTGAGAGGCAAAAATTTAAAATATTCTTGACTACCAACTTCTGATGCCACAGATACATTCTGTCTTCAGTGATATTGATGATTTCAAATATCTCTCTTCATTTTGTCATTCGTCAAAATGTTTCACCTTTATGTCATTGCTTAGAGAAACGTGTTCAACTCATTGGAAATTTCCCTATAGAAAACAATTTGCTGCAGGGTAGAGTTAATTAATTCACAGTAACGGCTTCTTGGTTTGGACAGTAGTAACAATCTAGAAGATAGCTTTCAACACCTCCACTAATCCTATCACAGAAAAGAAGTAGCCAACTATTTCACTTAATGCAGATGGAGTGTTCTGTAGCTAACTACAGAACATATCTTAGGTCTCAGAGAAGCTGCTGAGATGCACAGTTGGAATATACGCCTCGTGATCCTCTCAGTATCTCCCTAAATTTAACATTGTGGTACCTACCTCGGAAGCAATAGTAACAGTTGCAAAATATTAAAGAATATCACAGAGACAGAGTCAGCTTTCTTGTTTCCTTTCCAAAGTTTATCTTTAAAATATAAGGAGTAAAATTCATAATAAATATGACAGCATTAAATTTCTTAGAAATTGCTAAGATCAACTAGAACAATTAGAGATGCCAACCATTACCTTATTAAGTGAGTTAATTATAGATTCACTCTTTAGTGTGATTTCTTTATTTAATTTTGAAAAAAAAAACAGTAAGTGGGAAACTTGGGTGCAATGAATGATTAGATATTTTGCACCACCCATTACCCCAATCATTAAACTCTTGCTCCTTATAAAAAAAATAATAACATTCTTCTCTGGGTTACAAATCAAATATTCCTTAGCACTACTTTGTTATTAAATTGAAGAGTAATGCACTCTAATTGGTTCTCACATTCAATATCTGCAAACTGCTTGACACGGTTTACAGACCTACTTCCAAACTAATTCCAAAAGTCCTTCTGAACCAAACGGCTGATTTATCTCCTAAGCTTGACCCTGTGACACTATACTGATAGAAAATGCTGTTTTCCTTAGGAACAGTGGTTTTTTTTTCCTGGTTATGTACTCCTGGTTGCAGCAGAATGAGCTACTCTGACACTGTGAACTTTATTCAAGCCTGTCCCAAATCACAGAGTTATATATTGCATTTAGAAGCATGGCTACTCTTCCAAATGGAAGGTCTATAAGTGAAGTTTCATATTTAAAAAATCTTTATCTATTGTTATAGCCAAGCCAAGACTGTATTAGACTTTTGGTGCTATTTTATTCTCACTGAAATAAAGATTTAATATTTAATAACTAACATCTAAATACAACTCAAATAGAATTTATACCTCCAAAACATCTCTGAAATTAATACGTAGACAGTTATCAACATTATATGATAGTTATTGTCTTGGATAGAATTAGCTGTCAAATTGGATAGCTGTGTCAAATTGACACTGTTTAGAATCACTATTTTATTTTATTTTATTTTAATAGGGTTATTTGAATACCTGTCTTTATCAGCATGATCTATTGACGTATCTGTGAGAAGTCATATTTTCTTAATTAGTGTAAAAAGGCTCAGCCAAATGTGGGTACTATTATTTCTTGGGCAAGTGGTCCTGTGCTGTATAAGAAAGCCAGCTAAGCAGGAGACTAAGCAGGAGAGTAAATGAACCAGAAAGCAGCATTCTGCACAGTTCCTGCCTCTCGATTCCTGCCTTGACGTCCCTCAATGATGGATTGTGACCCTGACATGTAAGCCAAATAAAGTCATTCCTCCCATATGTTGCTTTGACCAGTGTTTTATCTCAGTAACAGAATGTTATTAGAAAAATGGTAAATGCTACACTTCTTTCCTAAGATACCATTTGGTTTATTTTTCTTGGGGATTCCTTATTTCCCTTAATCTTCATGATACTGAATCCAGAGAAACGATCCACGGTTCCAACAGCATAGGTTTCTTGCAAGGTTTAAATTTCCTCTTAACAAAGCAGCCAGGCATTTGCTGCTTTACATTCATAACATCTTCCATGGATTTCTGGTCAGCTGTAACCTGCATGGCTCACATGCTATACAAAGATATGCCCAAGAATTTACCTGTAGATAAAGGAGAAAGCTGAAATGGCCAGAAATACAAATCTACCCCAACTACAAGAAGGTCTGCATTTTTGAACAGGTTGGATGGACTGGACAAGCTACCCACACAGAGACCAGGACTTCCTAAGAAACACATTCATGTTGGAGACATCTAGTTGTGGTCAGTGTAAGACAGATGTGTGCAGTCTGTCCTGCTAGCACATTGTATGCTAGGAACAGAGGTGAATGTACTGTAGGCATGGGGTTAGAGGCTCCTGAGAAATGAACCCCATAGGAAACAAGTCTCAACCTGGACACCTGGCATTTATTGGCTTACTTACCATTTGAAATAAATATGAGAGTAAATGATGTTTTTCACTTCCTGTGGCTAAATGCAGCACATAGGTTATGTTTTGAATGATAACATTTTATTGCAGTGTTGTACATTGTTTTGTACTCTAATGTCTTATTTATTTCAACCTAAGAATAAGAGCATTATTATTTGCACTTTTGTATTTATGATAATGTTATTGAATATGAGAGTCACAATCTGTGTCTCCAATTGGGTATAGCACTCCCCTAAATAAACCAATTAAAAGAACCAAACTAAAAGTAGAAATCAGAAAAAGATTTACTCAGTGGCTTTGGGAAGAGGGACACAGAGACACAGCAAATCCCTCAGGTCCATCTTCGGGGTCCTGAAGTGAGATCAAATTTAAATAGTGGGCCAAGGTTTGCACATCTTAGCAGTTCTAGTCAAGGTGTGGACCCACCTATCTTTGACCCATCTTTATCTGAATTTCAGGCTCATCCCACAAAGTGGTCTGAAAAGTTGTTAAAATTGCTTGCAATCTATTTCCAGGAGACAAGTTACCCCTCTGATACTACTTCCTTCTTCCATCACTAGATTCTCAGGATATTCCCACTTCTTTGGGGTATATTGTTTCAACAGTCTGATAGTCTGATTGAGAGGCACAGTGTCTCTTTAGAATGTCTTCATTTCTACCAGACCATTATAGTATCATCATTAAATTTAATACTGGGTGTGTAAAAAACACTTGTCATGTGGTAGTTGATAAATGATATTCTCTTTCACATTGTCTTGTAGCTTCTGATACTCTTTTACACACTCATGAAAATGTAGCTGAGCAGAGAGGCAGCTATGCCAAATTTATTTCCCAAACTCAGGGAAATAAAGGGTTTATTTATAGCAAATAGTTAAGGGACTAAAACTTAAATCAGGGCAAGATTTTAATACTTTTGACATCTTGACTGCTAGAGAGGTGGCAAGGTTAAGGTCCTTAGGTCACAATGTGATGAGACTTTCAACCCTCCTGACCTAATGAGGTCACTCTCTACTCACATTGACACTAAAGCCTGCTTCCTTTCTGACCCCTAAACTCCTGACATCCTAGACTTCACAATAAGCTACTGCATCACTGACAGCTTCAGGGTCACCTTAGGGGCCTCTGCTTAAATGATGTTAATATAATAAGATTTAGAAAAAATGGGAAGTAAGCAGAACAGAGACCTAAAATGCTAATGAGCCGTGAGGAAAGATATTTAAAAGAGGACATTCTCATAGAATCTGCATGGGCCTTGAGGCCCTCACTGTGTCATTAGCTTCTCTTGTCATTGGATGAAAAGTTAATTGTGAGCTTTGGGATTAGCAGAGAATGAGCCTCTTAGGACCTCATTCAGGACCTCTGTAGCATTTAAACAAAGGATGGTAGGTAAGGCTATGCTTCTACTGCTCCAATCTCCTTTCTAAGGACAGTATATGTTTGCTGATTTAATCATATTTCCATGAGAATCATAAAGTAGCTCCATTCATCAGAAATGTAAATGGAAAGAGCCACGATTGAAATCCAGAAGAAGTCTGAGCAGGAGAGAAAGATTAGGAGTGGGGACCTTGCCTAACGTGTGCAAGGGACTAAGTTCAAAAATGGAAACAAAGAGAAAGAGAGAACAGAGATAAGGGAGGGAGGGAGGGAGGGAGGGAGGGAGGGAGGGAGGGAGGGAGGGAGGGAGGGAGGGAAGGAGGGAGGGAGGGAAGGAAGGAAGGAAAAGGGGAGACAAGGGGATGAAGACAAGGAACGAAGAGAAGGTGCGGAGGTGGAGGGAGGGAGGTGGAGAGAGAGACAGACAGACAAAGAGAGAGAGAGACAGAGACAGACAGAGACAGAGACAGACAGAATTTACAGGCCAGCCTTGGCAACAAAGCAGCTGCAGACATACTCCCTGTGCTACTTCTATTCCTGGGGGAGCCCCCATGAGCCCTGCGTTCAGAATTGATGCACACTCAACCAGTCCTGGAAGTGGAGGCAGCACCAGTGTGAGTTTTATCTTGCTTAGAACCATAGGAATGAAAGACAATACACATCTTTGGCAGGTCTGTATTCATAATTTTTTGACACGTACCCCATACCTTATGCTGAAGCTATAAGAATGGAATCACCCTAAGTTTCTGCAAAGAGGATTGCTGTTCTGAGTTGTATAGGGTCTTTTAAGCAAGGGCTTGTCTTAAGTGGTATCACTTTTATTAAGAGTCTGAACCTGCCCATTTTCATCCTCTCTAATCCCTGTGCTGTTTCTCAGTGCTTTATCAGAGGTGTCTAAATGCTCTTTAAGAGCCCTCTGGATAAAAGTCTCTTCATGTGGAAAATAGGTTTTAGGGATTTAAACTTTTTTTCCTTCCCTTGTCTGATATGCCCGCCCTCATTTGCTACAGCAGTTAAAGGGAACTGTATGGTGATGTAAGCCCTAACAGGAGGTTTGAGCTCAATTTGTGTCTTTTTCATAGCGCCCACAGAAAGAGTGAGAACATAAAGGCCAGGTACTCCCCAAGATTATTATAACAATACCTGTGTGATGGACGGGTCACAAGTTTAACCAAAGTGAATACAGAGCTGTTTACAGGGATCTCAGTAAGAAACAAGGTGGGGGGAGGAGGGGAGCTGGAGAGATGGCTCAGCAGTTAAGAGCCAGAGGTCCTGAGTTCAATTCCCAGCAACCACACGGTGGCTCACAACTATCTGTAATGGGATCTGATGCCCTCTTCTGGTGTGTCTGAAGACAGCGACAGTGTACTCACATACAGGAAATAAACAAATAAATAAATCTCTTTTTAAAAAACCAATGTAAATACATGACCAACCTTATCATGAAATGGACTGCTGTCCCTGTTAGCTGACAGTTCCTAAGAATAAAATGGTAAGAACCTGGGCTATATCCGTCTTATCATTGAAGGGGCCCAATTTAGCAACTGCAAGCCAGAAATCACATCACAAGGTTGAAAGTTTCTGTGACTGTGCACAAGCAGAGCATTTACTTGATTGAGCTTGTCTGTGCCACTCTTGGCAGTGAATTTTATAAAACACAGAGAAAATAATGTCCCGAGCAAGTGGAATCAAGACTAAGACTAGCAAGGGAATGAGGTCAAAGTAGAAACTGAGGCTTAAAGAGTCAAAGAGACTTCTAAGCTTTGATGAACAGGACTAGAGAGAGCAGCAGTTGGCAATCTGAGCATGTCAAATCCTTGTTGCAAGGTGATATTTCCTTTCAACCTACACAATTCTACCTCTGCCTTCTGCCTTCTGCCTCTGCCTCTGCCTCTGCCTCTGCCTCTGCCTCTGCCTCTGCCTCTGCCTCTGCCTCTGCCTCTGCCTCTGCCTCTGCCTCTGCCTCTGCCTCTGCCTCTGCCTCTGCCTCTGCCTCTGCCTCTGCCTCTGCCTCTGCCTCTGCCTCAGCCTCCTATATTATCTCAATGGGATTCTGTCTGGTAGTCTAGGTCAACCTGAGCCCACGCAGAATAGAATACCAGGATCATTCACAAAAAAGATGCTGTTTTAAATTCTCCTAGGAGTATAGATAGTATTTAACGAGCAAGCTCTTCATTGTTAACTGATAAAAAGAGTTCAATAAAGTTTTCCCACTTCCTCCTCATCCAAAGTAAAATCATTTCTACTCAAACCATTTTGATAACTCTTATTCTCATATGTGTATGGCTTTAAGAAAAGAGTTTTTAAACAACAAATCTAATTTTAAAAATCCATCTACATGCAATGGAACATATATTTTTTTAACGTGAAGGCATTTTGGCATATTTATGAAAATAACTAATTTGTCTCGTGGAAAATTTAGCTTGGTTTATAATTCTATTTCAACTATTGGAAAGCTTCATAGAACAATGACTTTTACTCTATGCAGGAAAACCAGGTAACACTTCACTGTCAAATACATATAAAAGGAAAGAAAATGTGTTTACTGAAAGCTCACATTGGGCAGTAGATGGTAAAAAAAAAAAAAGTGCTGCTCTTGAACTCTATGTGAGAAGCACTTGTTCTGTCTCTCTGTCTCTGTCTCTCTCTGTGTCTCTCTTTCTTTCCCCCTCTTTCTCGCTCTGTCATGCCACAATTTGAGAATCACAGATTTATTTAACTTGGAAAATTACCCTGAGCCATATAGTTTCCATGATTGATTTTTTTTAGGTACTTAATTTTAACGATCAAATGCAAACTATGGACAGGAAGGAATTTTTAAAAATTAATGGTAAATGATACTTTAAAATTGTTCTGTATCCCAAGAAAACAATTATCTCTGTCTTTGGAAACTGAATTGCTTTTTGGAATGAAAAATGCTCAGCGAGGAGAATGTTTTAAGTGTGCTTCCCCAATAGAATAATGTGCTGCTGCCTTTATATTGTGCTATTAAAATATAAAGTCTGTGTCTCTCCTTGGTTTTTAATTTACTAGAGAAAATGGGTAGCAAACTTATATTTGTTAGAAGATGTGTTCCTATTAAATCCAAAGCTTTGATAATTGTTATAATAAGATGCATTTTAATTGCTGGTGACATGATATAGAAAGAAAACATTCAAACAAACAACACAGACATCATCGTCAGATGTTAGTGAGATATTTGCTTTTACTTTAGTAGTCCCACTTATGTGTAGTTCATGTAATGACATCAAAATAATGTTTTTCTTTTTCTCATACAATTTTCAACAAAATGTAAATTATTAACTATAACTTCCTGTACATGGAGTACAAGATGGGGACTCCTTGTTCTTTCATATTTCAATTTTGTTTTAACAAAGAGTCAGGGAGGAAGTGAGATACAAGGCTGCCTTGAATTTATAAAATAGTTTCTGTCCCAGGAACACAAAATTACATTCATTTCTTCTTAGAGATGCTTGCCAAGCTTCCCGCCCTTATTATGTTCTGTACACGTAAGATGTGCCTGGCAGAATGAGTGCCGCCCCCTTCTTCCTTCTCATCAAGGGTAAGCCAGTGCGGTGGTGTGAGTTATAGCTTGGCTAACTTATTGACACAATGAATCACAGACACTGAGTGTGGGGTTGTATCTGCGGAACCTTGTTAAAAGAGGGTCATCCTTTTATGAAGTCCTACTGTGTACAACTCAGCTGTTGTTTCCCTTTGAGAATGGTGGTGTTGCCTCCAGGCTGCTTGTTGTGCTGCATACCTCGCTCTCATCACACACAGCTCTATCTTTGTTTTCTTGTTTCCTATTTCTCACTGGTAGTTAATACTTATAATCTTATAATGAAAATGTTGTCAGCATTGTCAAAGGATGAGAAACCACTTCCTGCTCTCATAGGTTGTTGGGCAAAAGCGACTAAATGAACTTCAACTGAAATATTAGTTACCTCGTATTGATCTTTGCATTTAAGCCAGAATTTTTTCCTTTTTTATTAGATATTTTCTTTATATACATTTCAAATGCTATTCCGAAAGTTCCCTATACCCTCCCCCTGACCTGCTCCCCTACCCACCCACTTCTGCTTCTTGGCCCTGGCATTCTCCTGTACTGGGGCATATAAAGTTTGCAATACCAAGGGACCTCTCTTTATTCCAAGCCCTTTTATTTGTATTTCATTAAATGATCAGTGAAAATGTATGAAATGGAAATTGCTATTATGCATATGTAATCTTAGATGAGGCATCAAGAGATGTCACGACTGACCATAGCTAGTAAAATGTCCTCCACACACAGTCTTGGCATTGGTCAGTCCCAAGTCATTTCTAAGCAGGGAGAGAATTATAGGTAAGTGGCAAAAGAAGGAATTGTGGGAAAATGACAAATAAAGGGAGTTTAATGTAAGAGGACATGATCTCCACAGTTCTTGGGAGTGAGACAGGGGGACAGTGCATGTCCAGAGAAGGACGGAGACCTTGGAATGAGGCTGCATTTGGTTAGTTTGATTTTGGCATCGACTTTTAAGGAAAATATTATAATATATAAATAAAAATAACACAAAGGAAAATAATGGAATCTGATTACATTAAAGTGTCAAACCAGCTCTGCCACTAATAATAATAATAATAATAATAATAATAATAATAATAATAGTAAAATAACATTATTGTCATTCATCAACAACCAAATATGCCAATCTGAACATCTATTTCCTGATATTTTGATGTATACACTCTGACTGGCCTTGGTATTGGAAGCAATACCATCTTAATAATCTTCTAACAAAAATGACAGAAAGGTAAAATCCAATGGCCATGTTTGGTGTTCTTTTAAAATTGAGTTGATTCAAAAGTGTCTGTGCCAGATTTCTTTACTGGTCATGACACATCTGGTCAGACAGTGCTTTTACCAAAGAGAAGCTATAAGGGAACTTTGGTGTTTATTACCAGCCCACCTTGGCCATTTTCTCTTGGACTATAACCCCAGGAGACGTGGTAGAGGTGAACTATGTAGGCTGAGCGTGATACCATCTCTATTCTAGTCTCTATTTCATTATATATAGTATATTTTCTTCTAATTTCACAAAAATAGCAAGTGTTAGAAACAGATACAGTCTATTTGGAGTCAACCCCATTCCTTGCCACAAGATAGGACAGAACATCTTTGTTCCTTTGTATTGTTATGGTTCTTCTTTGTTTTGAAAACTGGGAGAAGGATAGTCAGCTGGACTCATTTGAGGTTTCCAAGTCCTGAAGGTTAAGGACAGTGTTGGTATTCAGATTCATCTAGACTTTCACAGTTCCTAGGATCACTGCCCTCTAAGGGCCACTCCATCATGGCATGTCTGTAGATGTCATCTCCTCGTTCTAGGTAACTATTAAGTGTACTCTAATAAGAGACAGCTCCACAAAGGTGCTGAGAGAGCATTACTGCAATAGCTGGAAGCCTTCTGCACAGTGTTTGAAGTGTCAGGCATGGCACACAATGTTCCTCTGCTCCTGAACTAATCAAGACCTGTGTTGTCCACCAGTGCAGATTTTCTGTTATAAACCTGGCAAGCAGGATGCCCTCTTAAGCATTGAAAATCCAAATCTTTACCAAATCCCGGCCAAAAGTCAATTTCCATTCTTTGTATTTGAGACTCCATGCTCAAGGTTAACATGTTTGATCCCCAGTAGATTGAATCATTCTAACAGTTTCTGCTCAGAACTAATTCTGAATGCATTTATCACAAAGATACTTGGATGGTTTTTGGACTTGAATATCTAGATGTGAATAACCCTTGCTGCTCTGCACAGCATACTAAATTGGATTTTTTTTTTCAGTGTGATCACTGGCATTCAGAAACCTAAGTCCTGAGGCACCAAGGGACTGGTTATAAGGTTTAGTTATTTCTTCTCAAATACTTTACTATGGATAGAGTTTCCTAGTTCTCAGCAAGGAGGGTCTAATTCAGCCTCGAGCTACTTCCCCAAAGGAGATACAGAACCATTCTGAATCACAGTATGATTGGAAACTATACTTGGACTTTGTTTTATATATAAAATGACATCTCCCCCCCCAAAGTCGTATACATTGCAAGCTATTTATCATCAGCAAATGGTGTTGCTTAATGATGATTGGCTTAGAATGGCAGTTATCAATGTAGTGACCCATTGGTGAGCTTATTAGGGAGTGGACTGCTTGGAGGTGGTATAAACTATAGAAGGTGGGCCTAGGTGACACCAAGTCAATGGGGAATGCCCTAGATACCTTGTCAGACTTCTGTTGGCTTTAGTGTTCTGACTACTAAACTCACACAGTCAGACACTGAGAAATCAATTTCCAATCCTTGACTACTGGCAGAAAATGATGAAGCTCAAATACAGTTTATGAAACAGTAAAATGTGCCTAAGGACTTTAGCTCTGTTCTTTTGGAATGTCTGGCCATTTTCTTTAATATTGTTCACTAGCTCATCTCTACTTCTACGTCTCCTGGCGGGAGCCTGCTCTCTGCACTTCCTCCTCACCAAGGCGGTTCGTTCATCCTTAGAACTTAAGTGTTAGAGACTGACGTGCAGAACTTGAGGAACCCTGTTATGGGGGAGGTGCAAACGCCCAGGGTGTTTCAGGTTTACACCCTCCTTATCTCAGCCTGAGGTGTCAGAGAGCGGAGAGTCTGTCAGTCAGATGACAAGGAACTCTGCTTGGGGAAGCCTGGAGCTCTCTTTGACTTTATGAATTGTATTACTGGGAATGCTTTCCAGAATAATCCAAGCCCTTTTAAGCTTATTGTCAGAGAGGAGAGGCAGGGAGGGAAGGTAAACATATAGAGAGTGGTGTCTCTTGGAAATCTAGGAATTTAGAAAAAAAATGGGTGACTTATTTAAATCTGAAATACACGTGCACACATGGGTGGGGACAATTTCTTCCCTAGTTAGCAACATGTTTCATATAATGAAGGACCTTAGAATACACATGACAGCATCTTTATTTGAAATCACTGTATTACATTTCTCTATTTTGGAGCTTTATTTAAGGGTCATAAACAGTGTGACTTGAATATGAAATCCTACAGAGAAATGTGAAATTTCAAAGGCTTGTCAAGCCAACACTGAGTCTCTGTTCAATTCTTGATATATGAAAGAGTGTTTCTAGTGTGAGTCTTATCACTAAACTTGGCTAATACAGATGTTACTTGGGCAATTTAAATGAGCAAAGCAGAGAAAGGGTAACAACTAGAGGGGAAATATGTCAGGGAATGTTTCCAATGATGAAAAGACTTCACTGGATTGCTAGGTTAAGAGGTTACAGGAGCAGAAAGATGAAAAAGTTATATGAACATCAAATTGTAGGATAAATAGACTTTATTAGGGCCTAGCAAAGTTTGTTCACATATTATCCATCCTGTGAAACTTGAAATGTTTGTTGCAGACTCTGAACTTAAAAACCTAAAAATTACATACAATCTGAAAATATTGTTGACTTCCAATATAGATGATGACACATCTTAGATACTTGTTGAATCCACCCAAGGATACATACCCAAATAGTTGGTAAAATATACTATTCAGGTCCTGTTATCATGCATCAAGACCATATATTAACAACTGTGTCCTGTTTCTTCAGTTTTGTTTTGAAATCTGTGAAATAGAAAATAAAGCATTTCGGTGGTCTGCAGGTCACCTTTCTCTCTTGACCCCTGCTGAATGGTTTGGGACATGTGACTCTCAGCATTCTGTAGAACAGGTAGGTAGCTTCTGACATTAGAGGGAGCTTCTGACATTAGGAGAGTATATTGTTTAGCTGACATCTGGGTGGCACAGGGGATTTCTGGTCCTCTTCCAAGGAGAACAGTTGCCAACTCCCATATTATAAACATGTCTACTTCTAATCTAACTTCAAAAGCACAGACCATATGCTAGAATTGGATGAAAGGTGTAGGGACTATGTCCAAGTAATAATTACAAATGATTATTCAAAATTATACTTGCAGTAAATCGCCACTATGAAAGAAATTCATTCCTGGTTTTGAGAGCCAGAAATTGTGGCAGAAACATTTGATCCAACAAATCATTGAAAATATTGCATTGTCGGAATCATGCTTTGAGAGGAACCATTTTAAACCTGATATTCATTTCTAGATTTACTATTAAATGAATATATAATGTGATTTTAATTTCCCTTTGTTGACTTTTAAATTCAAATATAATAGCTTAAAGCAATTACACAGCTATACAGTCTGTTTCCCCTGCCCCCATCTCTGGTCTGGGAGCTCTGTTGTTGTTCTGGGATTTTCTTTCTTTCTTCCTTCCTTTCTTTTTTCTTTCTTCTTTCCTTTCCTTCCTCCCTTTTGCTATACTCCCTTCCCTCCCTCCCTCCCTCCCTCCCTCCCTCCCTCTCTCTCTCTCTCTCTCTCTCTCTCTCTCTCTCTCTCTCTAATTTTCTTGAATCAGAGTTTCACCATGTAACTCATTATGTATACCAGGCTTTCCTCAAACTGACAGAGATCCTCCTGCCTCTGCCTCCCAAGTGCTAGGACTATGGAATGTGTCACTATGCCTGGCAGGATATTCTTTTATAGTACGTTAAGGTACATGACCTCAAGAGGCTAAGGCACAGATGTCTTTTTCTGATAGATGCATATATACTATTATACAGGAGCAGGCAAGTAATTAATATTGTGATTGTATGTTGACCTGTGAATTAGCAAATTCATAAATTGTTAAATGCATGCAGTAAATTTTTATTATGATCATGAGACTGCAATAATTGGTCATCTTCATTTGCTTCACTGCCATGCACTTCAAAGACTTCATCTTAAATTCTTATTATACCACAGCATAAAATTTCTACTTTTGTGGCATGGTGGTGTGGGTAAATAACTTAACTTGGGAGAACATTGATGATTTAACCAATATTCACTTCCAGTGGAGAAAGCTAATGTATAAGGTAAATTCCTTCCTTGAAATTTAAAGTAAATCTGATATTCCTAAATAGTTTTTTTTTCTTTTGAGTATTTTCAACTTATTATCTGGACAAAACTTACATTAAAACTAGTAATCCTCAACTAGGAATGAAAATAGGACTTTCATTTGATGATATTTTCTCCCCACCTCAGTGTACTTTGTAGTTTATAGCGTGTTTCTTTTATAGTATCAATTATGTATCCATACCTATTCATCTCTAAACCTTTTAAAGGCAGGTAACCAAATCATAACAAATAACATTTCATCCCTAGATATACATGATTCACGAAAATGGACTTATCCAAACCCAAGAAAACATCTCATTGTGGAAATATATAAAGCAGAGGACAAGATGGGTTGTTTTTTTCTTTGACAGAGAAAACATATTTGTTTTTTGCATGAGTACTAAACTAAAACAACAGTCCATTTTGATCTCTGGTTTGCATCTATCCTTCATGGGGGAAAAAAAGAAGATAAAAAGTGAAATAGAAAGGAATCTTGTTTAAGCACATATCTATTGATTTGAGGAAAATATATAAACCAAAGGGGACTTCAGAATAAAATAGAATCGTTAGGCTTATAGAAAACAAAACAAAACAAAACAAAACAACCAAAGAACAACAAAACTTGTGCCTATTGGAACAGAGGGGCATGAAGGACATCCAGTCTTAAGTCACCAGTCCAGATGCACTTGTGGCACCCACATATGCTATTTTCTATCTCCATATTTATTACACATTTATCATATCCCAGGACACTGTGGTGAGAATCATACATGTATTGTACATGCTTGGAATTAATTTGAGTGTTATAGAGAGGTAAATATGGCTCTTCATTCTAATTTATGATGATAAATTAAGCCTGAACAGGGCTGATGGTTAAGGCAGTAATGATCATATTTAGAACCACAGTGAGTTGATCCAGTGAAAGATGATTCATCTTTAAATGTATTTTGGTCAGGATATGGGCTACTTAATAAGACATTGTTAGAAGTCAGAGAGAAAGGTGGGAAGAGAAAGGCCACAAAAAGAGAGGTGATTGAGGACATTCGCTCTTATTAAGTAAAAGAAAGCTAATATCATGTGTATGCAAGAATGTGAAAGGGCAGGCATTGTAGTATATTGAAAAGGAGAGACATCATTTCAAAGAAGTTCATTTCATTTTATTGTGAAATTATGAAATCTATCCCAGTTAAATGCTATAATCTCAACATTTGCGATAGTAACACACATTTTCCTGGAATTATTAAGGCTGATTTTCTTAGCATCACGAAATGATTTGGAGCTTGGTAGTTTTTACCTTTAAATGTCGAGGCTACCTGTGAGCATCATCCAGGAATTTACTAGAAACACAAATTTTTGGTTTCCACTACAGACTTACTGACTCAGAATGGGCCTCTCAACTTTGGGGGCCAGGCATGGAAATGTACGATTACTATGTTTTCCAGGTAATCTAGATGTATGCCTAACCTCTATACTCCAGGGTCTTGAGTTATCAAGTCCTCACTAGTGGAGAAATTTGGCAAATCTGTCAGGCAACCAGGGATGAGAGAACTAGAGAGATTAAGTGAGATCCATTGTCCCAGCACTAGTAGTTCCTCTGTGTTAATATGACTCCTTCAACTAAATTAGAGAGTAATTTACACATTGTCATGTTTGTCCTACTTTTACACTTGAGTAAATTCTACTTCTGTCAGAGATAGTCATGGTAATTAATCTCAGATCTACAATACAGGGCTCAATACTATGTCCTAGATTGCTGGTCACACTTACTGGCAATGCTTGATACATTCTTTGATACATTTTATTAAGTTATGAGAATAAATTTGTTTCTGAAATTTTTTTTCTCATATTTCTTTTCATTTCTCCAAAGGATCAAATGTTCACTTAAGCTCTTGCATCTGGCTACTTTCTACTGTTTATAAAAGTGGAATAATTCTTAAGCAAGTGAGTAAAAATTTGTAAATGAGGAGAGAGAGAGAGAGAGAGAGAGAGAGAGAGAGAGAGAGAGAGAGAGAGAGAGAGAGAGAGAGAGAGAGAGGAGTTAAGGAGTTACTGGCTAGGCCAAGAACACTGGATATTTGGGTGTCTGGAAGGGGAAAAAGAATGAAGCACAGACGGGCAGGGAGGAAGTAGGAAGCACCCACTTCCAGTTCTTAGTTTGCCACTTCTTTTCATTCTGTCCTTGATAGGAACAAGGGAATGGGTTCTGTTGTGTCATACATTTTCTAATCAGGGGATCACAGGATGCAGAAGTGCTTCAGAGTGCTTCTTGTCTCAGGTCCTCTTCTGAGCCCAAGATGTGAATAAGCTGAGCAGGTCATGTGGAGTCATTTGCCAGGTTTGAGGAACTCGTTCTTTGTTAGAACTTTCAAATGTTGAATTTTGATTTGGATCATTTCTAATGGTCTCCCAATAACTTCCAATGCCCTGAGTTCTGTTGTCTTCTTATCTCAGCAGGAGTAACTGCACTCCCCTTAGAATACAACAGAAGCCCTTTGAGTCCTATTTCTATATCCGAGATCATTCTACCTAATTCTGTTGCAGGTACTTTTTGCAAATCTGACTCTATTTCAAAATATATAACATTATCAGAAAATAACACTAGGCAAGAAGGTCTCCTCTGATGCCACAGCACCTTTGAATATGAGCTCCCATCTTGCAAGGCAGCCAGAGAGGATTCATCTATTTATGTGTGGATGTGGAAAGCATGTTGCTGGGAAATCTGCCATTAACTCTTTCTCTGTTCTCAGTTTTTTATTTCTTTTCTTTTCTCTTTCTGTTTCTCCCTGCATAGTTGGTGTAATTTCCCACCCGATTTATGTGCATCAATAAGGAATACTTCCACACTTTTCTTGCTTTTCACCCAACTAAAAGTCTCTGAACCTCCTAGATTGGTACCTTTGTCACCTCCAAAGAGACACACCTAATCTCATTCATTATGTGCCCTATATCAAGTATGAAGATTATGCAGTTTTCAAGACTAACAGTGTTTGAATTAGCTGAAATTAATATCTTTTTAAAGAATATGACATACAATACATGATCATTGTTGACAACTCTATTTACCCTGAGATACTGACAAAAGTTGAACTATCACAATAAATATTCAGAATTACTATGTGCCAGTATAAATAAAAATGATAGATAAATATAGTTATCAATTTTATTCCAATTCTGCAATAGTTATGACTTTCACTCAAAGTCGTCTTACAATGTGAATGCATTATTTCGTTACTCAGAAAAAAAGGCCTTGGGATACCGCATCTGCAGCAGCTTCTTGTAGCCCTTAAATCTCTGCATTTACTTCCCAGCTAATATTAACCCCACTTCTGAGATTTAGTGTGCCTTCCCAAATTTGCCGGCCATTCCATACATAAAAGCTGTTAAAGTTTCCTTAGGGCTTTCAAATTAAAGTGTAAACTCTGGCTTGGGGCATATTTTTACCTCAAAACCTCCTTTCTAAAAAATTTCCCCTTCTTCTTTCCATTCCCATAAATGCCATGAGCAAATCACAAACTCTTCATTGCCCAAGCATGCATTGATCATACTTGACTACCTTTTGCCTGCCTGGAGTACCTTCTCTTTTATGTCTTCCCTACACTCGGTACCTTCACTGGCTTGTTCACAAGACATACTAGTTGTCTGGCTCCTGGAAAGGATCACCTGGGTACACCACAAGTACCTACAAAATAATAAACATTTAATGCCAGTGAGCCAACAAGTGAATTCTATGCAGCGTGCAAAACAGTTATACCTCGAAATCAGCATTGAGATGCTATAGTAAAAGTGAGAAATCTGTAGGCAGCTATTTACCTACAATAAGCACAGTTGTGAAAGGACCTGGAAGAGGACTGTAAATAATGGCTCCAAGATTAAGAGTAGAGGCTGCTCTTGTGGAAGACCTGGATTAAATTTGCAGCACCCACATGGAAGCTCACAACCATCTGTATCTTCAGTTCCAGGGTATCCATACCCTCTTCTGGATTTTGCAGGTGTGGGTGTGATGCACAGACATACATAGAAGGAAAATGATCACACAAAAAGTAAATAAATAACACTTAAAGGCATTCACAAGATACATTTGTTTTTACTTACTTATTTGCTAGGGGAAGAAAAACCTGATTCTAGGCTCAAAGCAGGTCATGCTGTTATTCTACAGTCTGCCAAAAGCTATTTAGAAATTTCTCATAGGTAAAGTCAAGGCAATTCTCACATGTAATTTCAGGAACATCTCTTTTAAGTATACTATGGATAGTGATCATAAACCAACAAAATAAATGTTATTTTTGGATGACACCAAGATATAATTGTAGGTTTATTAGAGAAAGTCTTTAGAGTTTAGGGACACATACTAAAAGCTGATGCCACTCCTGAAATTGTTCCAAAGTAACATGAAATGTTAGAGAAGAAAAGACTGTCCAGCTTGGCAGTCTCATCAGTGGGTGAATAGGTGGATCATTTGTGAGGAATCTGATTTTTCACTCTGTTCTCTCCTTTTTATTCTTCTCAAAGCCTGCTATTGACAAAAGTGCACATTGTTTCTGGCTCGTTTTCAACATTAGCCTATACCATGGGATAACTCATACATTAATCTCTGACCTGTCAAATGCCTACAGTATGAATTGTCTGTAACCTATATTAAATACTAACCAGCTCACAGAGCTCATAGATTTTTAAACCTCACCTGATGTTTCTCTAATATTACTACATGGCTCTTGTCATAAAGTAAGCTGAGATGGGTTTTCTGGAATTGCTCAAATGTGATGAAGAACAAGGTAGGTCATGAAGAATGCTAAAGTGACCCATGAAGGACAATACCTGACATATTTTCCACAACTCCATATATGTGAACTGAACATTACTTTGAAAAAAAGTGATTCAAGTAAATAAGTTGCATCATTAAAAGAATTTTTGTAACCTTATAAAATATGAATCTTGTAGAGTGTACATTGTTCTTTCCCCTTTGTGGGTGTACTTGTCCACAATTGTTCCCTTGGTGATGGTCTCTCTATCTTCACATTCTGATTATTCTTTAACGTGTGACTACAGAGAACCTTTGGCTTCTATGGGTTCTCTTGCTGTCCAAATTCATTCCTTGGACATTGTTGTATAGACTGATATTCTAATTTTTAATTGAATGACAGTCTTCATTTCTAAATGTTTTTATTTACCAACAGTATTTTATCTTTTACCCCATAAGTTAAGCATTCTGGGGCTATGTCAACTGCAAAAACAAAAAACAAAACAAAACAACAAAACGTTTTTGTTTTATTCAGCTTAATGCTAAAGTTGAATACTATGCAGTCATCCTCGGCCACCCATATCATTTACTTTCAATTTAGTCGGAGCCTCAAACCTAAATTAATTAAGCAAATCAAAGTATAACATAGTGAAAATTCACATTCTGTTAAGACGGAGACAAACTTCACAGATTTAGAGCAACATAATACAGACTATTCTTAGGTGTTGACATTATTTCCATTGAAGTGTCATAAGGGCCATGAATACTAAATTCTATAATGTGAAAGATACTGTTTGATACATGTGTGATATTTTAATATTATACATATTAAATCAAAGGCTTAATTTACTACAGTGACATAAGAAGGTCAAGATAATGTCTAGGTCAGCAAAGAGGGTAATTGGGTAAGCTGTAAAACCTGACTTAAGAGTGGATCTTTGCTATAAGAGATAGACTTGTGCTAAAAGGTCCCTTATCAGAATTTGGATGAGTCAATATGGAGCCCAATATGTGTTTTTAACTAATGGCACTGCATACTATAACAGAGCCTTGTTGTCATTCTTTAAAAAAAAAAGAAAGAAAGAAAGAAAGAAAGAAAGAAAGCTTTGCCTTAGCTGAACAGAAGTATGCCATTTTTGACACTGGTGACCTGTCAGACTCCTAAACATACTTGTGAGTTCATGACCTGAGATAGATGAAATTTGAAAATAGCTTATCAGGTTCTTCAAAAATGAATAAAATTTGCCAATCTCCTAAACCAATGTTTAGAATCCCAATAAAAGGACTCTATCATTGCGCTGATAGATTGGTTTCTGTCCATATCTCAAGGAATGTTCACAGCATCTACCTAGGAGAGGTAAAGAACAGCATGTGCTGTGGCATGCTGCCTATGGTCACTCTATTTCAGCCAGTCTTTGGCTTTGGTTTCCTATGACTTAGCTCTCACAAAGAACAAACAAACAAACAAACATACATTATTTTAAAGGCAAACCAGCAAAAGGAAAAAAAAAACAAGAAGAGTCAAAAGAATCAGAGAGCCAACTGTTCACATACTCAGGAGTCTCATAAAAATACTAAGCTGAAAGCTATAAAATATATACAGAGGACCTGGGGCAGGAGCTGGTTGGCCTTCTGCTTGGTGCCCTGGTTTCTGTGCATTCATATGAGCTTTGCTTAGTTGATTTAGAGGGCCTTGTCCTACTGGTATCCATCTCCCTGGCCCCCACACTTTTATGTCTTTTCTTCCACATGGTTCCCTGGATTCTGAAGGTCAGGATTTGTTGGAGGCATTCCATTTGGAACTGTTCTAAAACCCTCCCTCCCTCCCTCCCTCCCTCCCTCCCTCCCTCCCTCCCTCCCTCCCTCCCTTCCTCCCTCCCTTCCCCTCCCTCTCCTTCTCCCTCTCTCTGTGTTTGTGTAATGTCTGGATGGGGTTCTCTGTGTGTTTTTTGTTTTTGTTTTTTTTTTTGTTTGTTTGTTTTTTCTCATCTGTTGCAGGAGGAAGTTTCTCTGATGGTGGCTGAATAAGGCACTGAGTACAGCAGAATAAATACATGATAGCCAAGATACAATCTATAGACCCAAAGAGGTCAGGTATACAGGAAGGTCCTGGGAGTGGGGTTGGGGGGATCATGGATCTCCTGGGATGGGGGAATAGAATAAATTATAAACGTGGACTTGGAGTAACAGGGATGGAAAAGGAAGAATTAGGAGGGAAGAAAGAGGGGAGTTGTGGTTGAGATAGAAACTCCAAGGAGACAGCTAGAATTGAGGCTCATCTGAGGGGGTGGGGTATGGAAAACCAGTGCAACGGAAACTTCCTAAAATGTATTTAGGAAATCCTAACAAAGTCTCCAAATACTGAGGGAGATGGAGTTCCATCTCTTGTCACCAAAGTTTCCTGTACTGGTACTGGGTTGCATCCAATTGAGGTATTTGCCAAAGGAGCCTCATGGAAATCCCCCAATACCCCAATTTGTTGCCAAGACAGTAGGTTGCTTTCCAAAAGCTGACAGCAAGGCCCTGCTGCTGAAGGCAACACCCAGACAACTCACTGAACAATTTAACATGAGGAGCACAAGCTGGTCTCAACACAGAACCTATACCCTTCTGTCTGGTGTGTTTGTCATGGAAAGGTACTCTGTAGGCTCATGAAAGGGAAGAGTAAACACCACAAACCCTAGGATCTAGAGCTGCTTCCAGATGTAGACTTGGTTAGACTCTTCAAAGCAATCCAGCCTGTTCGAAATATCCTTGAGGTTGGATCCCAAGTTAAAGCCAGTATGTTTGTGTTGATAAGGAAGTGGGGGTTCCTTCAACCTTAACATTTATTAGGAATGTCTCTTTATCATTATACTTTAGGGACTTCAAATAACAATTATCTTTGACAGGACGCAACCTTTAAATTAATTCACAGATTTCAACTACCTTGTAATCTGGTATGTCAGTTTTTTTTTCCACCTATGAACTCTGAGTTTTAAGTAATTTTCAAACTAGGTTGTTTAATGCTGTAATACAGCTATATCTGAAGAATATCTTATCCAAAACCAGATGTTAACAACTTCTGTAAAAGTAAGCTACAAAATTTTCTTTTACTAAATTTTCTGAATCTACAGAAAAAATATCACTTAAAATAACTTGTACAATAGAAATGAAAATAAAGAGGATGAATCATGCATCTTGTAGCCATGGAGACACAATCTCACAATGCATTTAGGGTATTTCATTACTATGAGAATATCTTAGTGAACTTACACTCCTGGAATAGCCTATGGTGACCAGATTACACATCTTTACAGCATCTTGCAGTATTGAGGGCTGTAAGTGCGCATGGTTGCTTTGGTGTATAGAAACATCTCTACATATAGAAAATGTGTGTTGTAAATACTAGGCAACAGAACTCAACAGCGCATATACAGACAACCCAGTGTTGACCAAATGAATGTGTAAAGTGAACAGTACTGTGACTGAGGATCCAAGATAGATACGGGGTTCCACGAGAGCGTCTTTATTCAAGGCATTAGAAGTTCGACTGTCGTTTTCCACGTGTATGTGTGAGTTCATGTTTGTAGACACATGTATGCACATGGGAAGATGTATGCATGTCCACATGGAGGACAGAGGTTGACACTGCGTGTCCCTAGTTCAGTCTCTGCTTTACTTACTGAGGCAGACGCTTTGGTTCAGTCTAGAGCTCCTCAGTTGATCACGCTTAGCTATTCAGCTTGACTGTGGAGCCCTCTCCAGATTCTTTCCCTCCTGTATTAGAATGACACCCATGCCACTGCACTCTTCCCGCTTTTATATGAGTACTGGTATCTAAACTCTGACCCTCACATGTGTGCTGCCGGCAAGTCATCCATCTCCTTGGACCTCGAGAAATATTTTTAATAAATTATCATCTAAATCCCCGACTATAATTCCTAAAGGGAAGAGTGCATGTGAATGAGGAAATCTAAGATATATAGTGCTAAAAAAAACACTCAACAATATAGTATTTGTACAAAATTATTTAATGTTCATTTACTAACCAAAAAAGTTAATTTGGAAGAATATTTCTTTGAAATATTGCATGTATATAAAAAGTCAACAAGTTGATTTGTTTATAAATTTTACCACTTTTTAAAAATATATCAGAACCCAACTTAAATTCTAATTTTTAAACATAATCCCACATTAATCATGAGTTTAGTTATTATAAAGGAATGATTCTACTTTAAACCCCTTAGCGAAAGGCACATTAAGAGACAACAGATATTAATAAAGCAAAAATACCAGTGGAATAAGTGGCAAAGATAGCTTTTGAGTAAAGGGAAACTGAATGTTCCCAACATTGAGCCCCTGTCAATCTTCACAGACAAAAGAGTGACACCATGGCCAGGCAGGACTGGACAAGCCATCAGTGGAAGGACATAGATATATTAGGATAACCATCTTTTGTGCTATTCCAGTGCCACCTGCCAAGAACCACTTAGAAATTATAGTTTCCTTGTGTTTCTGCTTATAAATGACAGCCCCACATAGAGGGAAATGTACTTACCAAAGTTTAATATCAAAATACACCTATGTAACATATTTTCACCAATATCAATACGGGAAGTAAAATAGAAAAAAATACATTGTTTGAAATTACATCCACCAAACCTGGGCATATCTACTTAATACTGTAACAATGGTTACTTTTTTTTTTTTTTTTTTGAAGTATTGTGTGTTCTCAGTCTTAATCGAGGAGAATTTCTCAATGAAGACGTTTTGGAAAACTATGCACACATTCAGACATAAGGGTGCTTCCAGAGGAAAGCATTAGAAGAAAGATAATCAAAGAAAAGAGGCTGAGCATACATCTCTTGTGGAAAAGCCTAAATTACCCAACAGGCAGATGAAATGAAGCAACCTCCATTCGTCGCTTCCCAAAGAAGAGCCCAGTGACAATTTAAAAGAATGTTTCTCCAAGCTAAGCATATTTTCAGAAATCATGGGAGTTGCTGCATTTGGTGGCATTAAGCTTTTACATGTGAACCTCTGGTCTGAGAAAACGCGTACTCTAAAAGCTTGTTTTAAAGTCAACATTTCTATGAATTGGCTCCTATCTCGTGATGAAATTTTTTATACTATTACTAATGTGGACGGATACAAGTTCATCACACTTCTGTTTCCAATAGGCTCAGAGCAGAGTCACAGAGCTTGGCATTTTCCTCAATTCCTATGGGAGGTAATAAAACGACTTTTGTAATGATATAAAACTGAACACACCTTCTGGACTCATGAAATATTCTTTCTAGATGGGTACTGCCATATTCCTGCAGGTTATAAGGCAAGGATGAACCAAAGAGGGATGGGATTTAACACTTCAAAGGTAGGTTCACAGAGCAAAGCAGACCAGTCACGGATGCTGTACCACACCCGGGCTTGAGCTAACACAGCCTGCAGCATTAAGTGCCATGCATGTCTTGAAAAGCACACAACTTCTGTGCAGTGTAGTTTTGTTTACGTCGATGTCTTTCCCAAGATCATTGTGTTGAACCCTGGGCTCCTTTCCCACCTAGCTTTCCCTCCAGGGTCTTTTCTTCCTCAAAGCCCCGATGTTACAACTCATTCTGGTTCCCTCTCTCATGTTCTCTCATTGTCACACGTCAGGTCAAAATGGCCACAAAGCAATTAAAACTGGCCCTGCCAAAGTACACCAGAACCCAGTCTCCCCTTACTGTTCTGACTTTTCCTACCACCATCACTTGATCCCACTGTGCTCTTGCTATCTGGCGACATTCAATTAAACTTTTCCTGCTTGACTCCTAGTCTCCAATAGAGCAGGCATTGGGCCAGTTGTTATGGAATGCTAATGTCATGTAGAACTTTATGTTTTAGAACCATTGCTTATTAATTATGTGACCTGGAACATTATCTACAAGTCTCATATTAATTGGAATCTCAATAATTTATAAATAACAGTGTCAATGTTATCACAAACACATGATGGAATGTAAGTTTGTAGGGCATGACCTGGTTACAGTTAAGTACTCAGGAAATGCTAAGTGATCTACTCCATAGCCTCTCTGTCAGGATTCTTCAAAGGTAAATGATTTCAACAACACAGACAATGACATTTCATAGTGTCAACTGCATATTGCTTTTTAAAATTAACAACAGAGTGTTCTGCATAGCAATCTTAAAAATATTAAATAAGATATTTGAAACACTTTTAAAGCACCCCATGGCTCTCACACTGTCTTTTGCTTCCTGAATTCTACCTATTGTACATATAATTTGTATAATACAAATTCATGTTAAAGTTTCTGCAATGAACAGGAGGCATTTTTGTTCCTTTATAAATGGCAAATGGTATCTTACAACCTGAACATAGCCATCAAACTAAAATATGGAAATGCTTCTGTCCAGGTTGGCTGTGTGACAATGAGAGAACAGGCCAGGCTCTCACAACCACGATCTAACCCTTGTAAAACAGTGTGTCACCACACCACAGCCAACCCAACCTTTACAAAAGTCAACAATTTTCAAACAACACACTTCCACATTGGTGTGTCAATCTAACATAAGTACAAGCAGAATTTTACAGCTTTAGAAGGTTTGATAGATAGAAGGTTGCGGGGACTCTGATAGGCTGTTCACTTGCTTTGAATTTTAATTAAGGAAGGACTACAAAAGATGGGCAGTGCAAAGCAGAACACTGCACAGTACCTACAGGTTAGAAAATAAAGCCTGTGTGTGTGCAATATACAAGGCTGATGCTTAACGCTGATGTACAGAAGTGCAAACACACTGCAGGCTCAATAAGCACACTGGCCTACAGAATGTAAATGATACTTTGTTCAGTGCTGCACAGGAAAGATAATAAGACAATAAAACATATTAAGTTAGTCTACAGAGTGTATCAACAAAAAGGTTTTGTTCTGTTTCCTTATGTCTCTGAAAATATGAAAAAAAATCATAAAGGTTTATAAAAAGCACCAGTGATAAGTATTATGAACTGTTTTTATATGAAGACTTTGGAATGAATGATAAAATCCAAATGTAGTCTGTCTTCTCCACTGAGATTTCTTCTAATCAAACACAAAATTTTTAATAGATAGGAAACAATGAATCCCATCTACAGCTATTTAAAAACAAAATTTTTAATGTATTTACTAGGATAGTCCTTTGTGGGGTAACCGAGTACAACTAATTTTAGCACAAAACAGTAATTTTTCTATATACTGTTATACATTTCCCCAGTTCTCATATAGAACACTCTTGGCATGATAAAAAAAAAATGTGCAGAGTGTTCTTTGGGCAAATATTTACAGCTACATTCATTGTATATTTCAATTGCCATTTGAAATAGAAGTATTTCACTTGTTTTTGTGTATGAAGTTTCCGAACTTTTGCATAAATCCCCGGAACTTGTTTTCATTGGGGGCATATGAATGATAAGCACCAGTCTTATAATTGAGCATCGGGCTGGACCTGCCATAACCCGTGCCCATGGTTGAGGATTTGACTTCTGGGCGGTTGACATGTGTATTTGTAACGCTGCTCGCTGGCTGAATAGAGCTCTCAATCTTACAAAATGGCTCGAATCGACTGTAAACTCGCTGGTTGGTGGAATGAGATCTCAGAAGCTCAGTGGGCTTTAGCACCGGAGAAGAGGTTGGCCGTCTGGCAGGGGTCATGAGTGAGCTGATCTCCTTGGAATCCCGGTATTGGATCTGCTCGGTATTAAATCTTGGGGTGGAGGCATCTCCCGCTCTCTCAGAAAGTCTCCTCTCAACGGGCCTTGGAGAAGGTGCTATTCTTCTACTTTCCTCAGCTTGGGAATTTATCCCTGGAGAGGCGCTAACCGCTATGTCCTCCTTGCTCTTGTGGATGCTGCCTTGAGAATTTGACGAGGAGGAACGCTTTCTTCTGGGAGATGAATCAACTTTGGGTTCGGATTTTTTGGGCTTTTGATTCTCTTCACCCTCAGAAACCAAAGTGTCAGAGCTACTACACATTCTATAAAACGCGGGCGCCTTGTTTTTAGCTAGGCTTTCTCTCTTTTCTGGGGTGAGACTAAGTAAGGACCTTAATTTCTGAGACCCCTTTTTCAAAAAACTCGGGGAGGCTTTGCCTTCCTTTTTAGAATTAGGTTCTTTGTTGGGTTCTTCCTTATTCACATCAAGCAAAGCAGCAATGGAAATAGATTTGGTGGCAGAGGCACTTGGAGGGTCTCTCTTGATAACCTCGTCCTCGTCATCTTCTTCTGTGCTGTGGGTCACGTTGTGCATGCTTTTAGAGCTCTTCAGCATAACCTCCTTGGGTTTTTCTGGTTGTCGAATCCGATTTCTGGTAAGGGTACTATAAACATAATTCTTGCTATTCCCATGCTCTAAATTGACCTTCGAGTGGTCAAAGGACGGGAAACTCCGCCTTTTGAGCAGATTGTCATTTTGCTGATTTTCTGTGTTCTCCCTCTGCTTATTGACACACAGGTTTGTATAGATACAGTTGTTTAATTCTGCTCGGCCATTTGTTCTTTGGTTTAAGGCTTCTGGTTGCTTTTCGGGAACCTGCAAGCTGTGCATTTTTGGTTCCTCTTGTTGTGTTGGGAGCTTGGAGCTTGGTTCAGGCAAAGGTTTTTCTGTCAAGGGCGGTGCATTTGTGGAGCTATCTGGGACCTCATTAGGTGTATCGCTTCCTTGAGAACCGATGATGGTGGAATTTGAAGAGCCAGTTGTACAGCTGTTGACTTCTTTTTGTTCTGGTAAAGTTGGTTTAAACACAAAGGAGGAGCGGAGCCTTGAGTGAGTATAGAGTGCATTGGCTTTCACGGCCTCAGGGTTTTCGTAGCCTTCAAATCTGTCACCCAGGGTGGAGCCATTTGAATCAGGTGGGGCTTCTGAATTGTCATTCAAGTACGATTCAATTCTCCAGCTTCGCAGGAAAGACTTCGTGGTATTCTCCAGAGTGGGCATCCGTTGTTGTATAAAGCGGATATGATTATCTGTCCCGTTAAATGACCTGCGTACATTTGAATTCCTCTCTGCAAGATTTGTGGTTTTTCTCTGGGCAAGCCGATCAGCAAAACTCTGAGCTGGTATGTTTTGCTGGCTTCCTTGTCCTCCCCTTAATGAGGATGCTACACTGAGACTGTCTGAAGGCCTTCGCCAGCGTCCAGGAGCATTATTGGTCCGATTCATAGCTCTGTTGAGCAGCAGGTACGGTGTTGTTTCCGGTTGTTCCCCAGCATAGCTATGCCTCTTCCAGTTTTCATTGAGCTGGCTGGGTTGGAAGTGACGGATTGTACTTGGACCATTGAAGTTTGGAACAAAATGAGGCTTGTAGCCATGGTTTCTCATGCTGTGTTTGTCCTGGTCATTTAGAGGATATATCCCTCTGCCTTTGAAGTAACTAGAATCTAGTTTATGAATTTGGTCTTGTCTGCCAAAAAGGTTTCTCTGGCTGGAAACGGAAGCTAATGAAGAAATGGATCGCTGGTAAATGCCATTCTCCCACAAGGCTTTGCCTGGCTTTACCCTCACTGATTCTTCCTGAGCAAAAGAACTTGGGACAGAGGACCTAGCATAGAGTGTTCGAAATTCTTCATCAAATAACTCTACGAGGTGGCCTGTGATTATCTGAACCATGCTGAGATGAGCTTTTTCAAATGACCACATGTAACTGAAAATGAAACAAAGAGGAGAAATTTAATTTTGGTCAGAGATTAATGACATCATAGACTTCAACTGAAAATGTCATTTCAAAATGACTGGGTGCTTGTTTTTCTTGGCTAGCATATTTAGAATGCTTAATAACTATATGCTTATAATAAACACATATGCATATCTTAAATAACAAAGCAACTTGACTTCCAGTTCTAAGTCTATTCAAAAATTTTTATACTATATTCCAAAAGCTAAAAGTGGTTGTATATTTTGTATCTACATCTGACAAGATATTATGGAGTTAAAAACAACATTATAATTCACCTATTCCGACCCAGCAGGGCTAAAGTGAATCATGAGAGACTTGGCTGGCCTCTGCAACCTGGAGCCATATGATGCTTGGTCTACTTCCCTCATGTCCAAATTGAAGACACAAGTAACATCACTAATGCGCTAACCATGACACAATGCACAGAAAGCCTGTGTTAATGCATGCAGTTTTAGTCTCCATTCCTTCAGACTCTTAGTTCCATGGGTTACTCAGTATAATTTGGGAGGCAGAGAGCTCTAAAGAGAGCAACTGTGGGCTGCTTCCTCAGTAAGCCATGGATGGACTTCACTGTATTCATTCTACACAGGACTGTAAGGATCCTCATAAAACATGGTATTTAAGATGCCAACCAAGATCTCTGAACATTTTACACAACTTCTGTGAAATTAAAGTTTGTAATAATTTCACAGCATTTTATACAACTTTCAAGCCCTTTCCTACACAGTGTTGATGTTAGAGAAATCTTGAAATTTCATATTGATATTTGAATTTAACTTTTGAACACATAAATTAAATAGAGAAAAATAAATTGTTAATATTTTATATTAAAGAATATGTATGACACCCTGGAGTTTACTGAAAACAAAATGAGACAAACACTCTCTATGCTGAATTAGTGTACTATGTGTATAGGAAAAACAAATACAAATATAAACATTTCTTAAATGTGCTGAGTAAAGCTTACTACAATATCCCAAGTGACATTATAATTTTGGAATTTGTCATTCTGATATGCTCAAGTTTTTATGTTACATCTCATGAAGTCATGGTGTGTGAAGACAATTTACTAGGTCCTTTTTATGTGAATATGTGGGCCAGCAGGAGGGTGTAAGAGAAATAAAATGGAAATGAACAGTTAAAGGAAATTTCTGGGCATGCTGACAGAAGTGAAGAAATAAAAAATAAATTAAAAAATTAATTTTTCAATCAAACTGACGCTATGAATGAGGCAATGTCAGAAACAGAAAGCAACAAATGTGTGTTCAATTCACAGGTATGCAGAACTGCCCAAGAGAGTGGGAGTCAAAACATAGGAGCAAGTAGTTTAATTGCTCCAGTTTATTCAGTCACTCAGACAGACAGACAGACAGACAGACACACACACACACACACACACACACACACACACACACACACACATACACATACCAGGACACACTAGAATATACTTAACTGGAATAAAGAAGTGGTGTGAGGGATTTGGGAAGTGTGTACATAAGTTTGAAAGCTAAGGAAAGTTTGAGGGATTAGGATTTGTCCCCAAATTCCGATAAATTGTAAGATAAAGAAATGTTTGGGGATCACATATTTAGTGGTTGTCTGTTAGTACACACTTGAAAGATCAGGCATGCCATACACACTTGAATTTACTATAAAGAGAAAAATGTTAGAATAAAGTATAGCCCATAAGAATATGAAACACAATAATCTCTGAGAGTTGAGTTTAGGAAACTGAGAATATAAGACAACTGGAAAAAGCAGTCTTTTAAATGCTGTCATAAAATTGCAGGTTACAGTGAGGTATTCAATTGAGTGTTTCAAAGGTGCATCTGAATGGACCTGTGAGACACTTGAGGGCTGTATGGAAGAACTCCTGTGCTTCTCTGTCACGATGGGTGAATTGTGTCATCTATGAGGGATGAGGTGCAGATCTGCAATGTCGTTACTGAGCTCCTTTCTCCATAGAATCAATGTCCAGTGTCTGCTTGCGACATTAACCAGCCTCACCAGGCTTCTACATCCAGTTTGTGAGTCTCCATCCCATCATCATTCTTCTCCAGACCTGTCTTTGTTTTGGTCTTATTTGAGACAGTGATTCAGGCAGAGTTTTAGGCAATCCATCCATACAAAGGTCTCTCTTCTTCTATCTTAGTTAAGTCACTGTTCCAAGTATCTTTTCAGTGGTCCATACAAAGCAAGGAAGTGCCTCTGAATAAATTCTGGTTCCCAGAAATAACAGAAATAAACAGGTTCTGCTGACACTGATTCTAAAAATTCTCACAATTCTGTGTCACCCAAGTCATTGTGTCATAAGCTATTTTCAATCTAAGCATCTTCATTTCCATATTGGTCAACTGACACAGCATACAAGTCAATAAAGACTGGCTCATGTCATATTCCAATATAGGACTTTCTAACTTTCCTAAAATAAAATTCAAATCCTTGCCTAACCTTAGAGAATGCTCTTATATGTTTTTATCCCAGGATGGCAATGCAATCTTCTTGCCTCAACTCTTGAACGCTAGGATTACTAGCAAGTGCCACCATTCCAAGATCTATTTTTGGTTCTTCCTGGATATCTTACCACTTGCCTAAGATATTCAATCATACATTTCTCCCCTTTTGTCCCCAGATCTTTGCAGTTGCTCTTTCCTGGTAATACTGTTCTCCTTCTGAGTCTTTGACTCACATCCATTTAGAGCTTTGCAACCATTGTATTCAAAGTACTTATCTGACCATTCATTTACCTTAGTCTCCAGAGTCTTCCAGTATCTCCTATTACTAACTGATGCTTCACAGTGTACTTTGATTTTGTTAATCATTTCCACTGTTCATTAAAGGAAATTTTATCTCAGGTACCCTGTACAGCTTGTTGAGATCTGTATCCCCAGGTATGGTGTTCTGAAGATATTTAAAGTATTTAATAAAAAAATCCAAACTACTGTTGAAGTGGGAACTGTATCAGATCGTATTTGTATAAGTTGAATGCCAATAATAATGAAGCTTAGAAGCCTAGTAGCTTAAGATACCATACTCAACTTCAGGCGGTAAGTCATGCTTGCAAACCTTAATACTGGGAGGAGAAGGAAGAGGTATTTACATGATTTCTATGCAGTTTAGATTACAAATTGAAATCATGACTCAAAATAAAACAGAACAAAAGAAAATATCTATAGGACATGAGAAAAGAAGGAAGAAGAGAATTTAGACACATCCCTACAGAAATGAAAGCCAGGGGAAAGGAATTACAACTTGCCCTGAAAACAGCAATGGCCAAGGTAACTTCTTGCTAAGAATTTCTTCTAACTTTCCAACCAAAACACATAAATCAAAGGAATGAATAAAAGTTCCAGACCCAAGCACCGTCTGTATTCACGACCCACTTTAGATCTAAGGACAGACACAAGCTGAAAAAAAAAAAAAAAAAAAAAAAAAAAAAGAGTATCTTGAAGATGATGCTGAAGATAAAAGCCATATGGTATCAGAGAAAACAGACTTTAAAGTCTGACAATTTATCAAAGACAAGACATCAGATGATGGTCCATGGGTCAATTTTAGTTTAGCAAGAAGATAATGTTTGTTGAAATCATAATAACTCTCATTCATAATTAATGAGTAAAAAAACCATCATTTGTAACAATTGTATTTATGTACTAGGTCTTTGAAGTATATTAAGCAAAATAGGATAGACTTTAAAGAGTGACTCAAATATAATAGCATCTATTTTCAATAATGGATTTATAAATAGGCAGTTGAAAAACACTATGAAACAACAGGAATAACTGAAATATTCAGAACACCTCTTCTCCGTGTCTATAAAATGCCTCTAGGACAGACCATCTTTAAACCAGAAATAAGTCTTAATAAGGAAAGAAACACTTGAATTATCAAAGTATCCTTTCTGATAATAGTGGAGGAAACCAATGGCATGAGGAAAATTAGAAAAACTTTCTATCTCCAGTTGAGCTATAAATAAGCAATTCAGAAAAAGACAGATAAAGACAAACAAAAGAAAATGGAATTTAGGAAAACATGGACTGTTTTCCTAGCTTAGGTCCTGTTAGCCTAGATTGCGGGTAACACATTGCCAGTCAGTAACTGGACATTTGGAAAAGTCATTCGTGTGCTGAATAGTCTGTGCAATCCACTGTAAAACAAGAGCAATACACAGAAGGGAAGGCAGAGGATGGGGAAAGCAAGTAGGCAAA
The DNA here is from genome assembly GCF_978045245.1 of Mus caroli. Classification (NCBI taxonomy): domain Eukaryota; kingdom Metazoa; phylum Chordata; class Mammalia; order Rodentia; family Muridae; genus Mus; species Mus caroli. The sequence continues at coordinate 75,195,485 of NW_028227266.1, forward strand.
CAAAACATAACAAACGAACAAACAAAACCAAGCAGAGCCACTGGAATGCCCAGAGGTGTCAGAGACAGGCTGAGTGACTGCCAGAGTGAGCCTGTGACTCAAAGGCTACTTCCTGGCAAATGAGATATGCTGTTTACATCCGAAAATGAAACAAATCCTACAATGCACACCAATGCACACACACACACACATGCATACACACACACATATGCATACACACACACACACACACACACACACACAGCATAAAGGGTGAAAGGCACCAGAGGAAAGAAAGGTATTCAAATTCATCCTTTGGCTTGTGCCTTGCTAACACATGAGCACTCACGTGAAACAAAGATAAAATGCCTATTCATTTTTGGAAGGTAAGTGAAACACTTCAACCGTGCTCAGTTCTAACCCAGTTTCAATAATGTAAACCTGGATTTCTCATGGAGAAGAAATTTGTGCTCATACCCTCGTGGAAGAATGGGGACAAGACCGGAAAGTGAACACCAGTGGGTGGAAATAGACCTCCGTCATCATAATGAAACTGTAAGAGCTAATAAGGGAAATCCATGAATCGGAAAAAGCAGTCTAATGAGATTATTTAAGAGCTGGAAATCAGTATCATGAGAGCTGGCCAGGAGAACCGAGAACTGCATCTGGAGGCCAGGACCAAGGGCAACTAACTTAAGGCAGTAAACAACAAGTCCACTTTGGACTTTTATGTCTTTAATCTTATTTACATTAAAAGACCATACACAGGTATTTCCTTGGGTTGGAAACGCTTTCTCTTCCCCAACAGGACACCATACAGCAGTCATAAACTGTCGAGTATAAGTATTAATTCACATACCAAGGGTGAGTTAAGAAGATGGTTTCCTGGCAATGGGCTAAAAAATAAAGCCCATGGGATTCAAGTAGTGAAAGAATATCGGTTGTAGCATGAATTTCAAATGTGACCATCTTAATGCCTGATTAAAAATAGCACCTTAGAGACAACAACTTTTGTGAAAATCTTGTAAATTTTTCACAGGTCATAATATAAAAAATAAAAGTGTACAATAATTCATTTTCAGTGGGGCTTAGAGACTCACATCTGTAATCCCTTCACTGAGCAAGCAAAGACAGCAGACCTCAAGTGGAGGCCCTGAATATAACAAACAAAAAAGATTCCTTCTGAATTTAATATATGTAAAATACCTTACAAATATCTTCAAAATACTGCTTACAATTTCAGGTGAGGATACCAAATTCAAAATATTATTTATATTCATTAACTAAAACATGTTTGTTTTATTTCATTAGGACACATCAAATGCCTATGATTTCCTGATAAGCCATCACTCTGTAAACTGTTGCACACATGTGGCTATTGTGATTGCAGAATTCAGACATCTCTACAATTGATGAGACTTTAGAACCCAATGGCTTCCAGGGGAGGGTGCAGGTACCAATTAAAGAAAATATTTTGAGCTTGGTGTGGTGGTACACACTTGCATCTCAACATTGACCAGACAAGACCTAGGAGAGTGGGAATGGCAACCTAGACTATATAACCCATCACAGGCAACCTGAACAAGAAAGTGGTACTTTGTCTAAAAAAAGTATATAAAAAGAACTAAAGAAAGAAGAGAGGAAAGGTAGACATAGAAGTAGTCAAGGAAAGAAAACAAATACAAGGGTGCCCACAAGGAAAATGGAAAATGATATACTGTAGTGTGAAGAACTCAAGCTATTTTTTACTGGAAGGGAATAGGTTTTGACCACAGTGGTTTATAACTATCATATAATAGCTTTTTAGGATTGCTTTTTTTTTTTTTAACAATAGGAAATTCAGCCAACGAGGAGAAGAGAGATGGCTTAGCACATGTACTGCTCATCTAGGGGACCTGAGTTTGGTTCAGCATGAGGTGAGCAAGATCAACAATAACAGACATGATAAAGTGGATGTGGGCAAAGCCCATGAGGCTTAAACCTACACAAAGCACGACAGGCAACTAAGGAATGTCGAGAGCAGGGCAATAACTTACCCAAGGGAACAGCACACCCAACCTTAGCTCTGAAAACATAATACAAGTAACAGTCCATAGACTGAGCTGTGTTTATGTATTTAGGAATATATATACACACACACACACACACACACATATATATATATATATATATACATATATATATATACACACACACACACATACACGTGTGTGTGTGTGTATGTAAAGACAACTATTTTTTAAGATGAAGCCATGAATTTGAAGGGGGCAAGGAATGGTGTATGAGAGGGTTTGGAGGGAAGAAGGGAAAGGGGAAATGAAGTTATTTTAGTATAATCTGAAAAAAATAAAAGAAATAAAGAAGTAATTTAAGGAGATGAGCAGGAATGGCAAGGAATAATTAAAGGGATGGTAAGGAAGCAGACAGGAAGTGCTCAATGCACAATCCATACTTGAATGTACTATGTAACAGTTCTTTGTACAATAAATGATACAAGGAAAATAAAAAATAAAAATGACATCTTCCAACACACACACACACACACACACACATAGTATATTTTAAATGGTCTTGAAATAACACAGAGAATGGAATTAGTAGAAAAAGTTTTAGATGAACCATAATATTCTCTCCTCCTAAAAATTCCATATTGTCCTCCACTCCTCCACATGGCCTGAGGTTAGAGAGGCTCTGTAGATTTGGTTTAGTTTGGCTTTGGTTATTCTTTTATTTTCTTAAGTAAAGTACTCTTTAAAAAATCCATAGCCACCATAGTACCTCACCTCCAATCATGACAACATTTAACTCTCAATCCATAGTGGCAGGAATAGATGAGCTAAATTCTGTAGTGAGTATAACATGTTCAACATCACGCCACAGTGTAGTTGTGATGAGCTTAGACAAGGAACAGGATGTATATATTAAGTAAAGTCAATCTTAATTAAAATTCAATTAAAACCCCTCCAAAACTAAGTGTGTCTGAACAAATATATACATATATAATGAGACCTTAAAATGACTCATTAAGTTCAAGTACTAGTTGTAATTTCTGCTCTTAACAAGTTTTCCTTTGGATCTCTAAAGAGCTACAAAGGAGGGAGGGAAGGAGGGTGTGAGGAAGGGAGGGAGGAAAGGAAGGAGGGAGGGAAGGAAGGAGCGGGGAGGCTCCCTGATCCTACAGCAAACTTAAGCAGAAAATGACAAAGAAAGGCGTAAAATAAGAGCCAATATTATTGTTTGGGGTATGTAATTATACAGAAATTCCATGTAGTTTGTTCCATGATCATCCTCATTTTATATAAACAAAGGAAAGTGCAAGATGAGCCACTTCAAGCTGTTATTTCCTTGCAGGTAGTTACACTTATCAAAAGGCAAAGGCTCTGCCATACTGTCCTGTTCACCTTCACAGCTCTCTGGCGTCATTCCCATGTCTTCTGCAGTAGGCCTACAGTACCTTAGTGACTTTGGCTTGACAACTATAAGAGTTTTTGATATGCCTGTTTATATAGATTTACTATGTATTACACTCAGGAATAATGCATTTCTGGATATTATTGAACAGTCACCTAGCAATGTTTACACTCCACATCAGCCTGACCAGGTCAGGTTGTTGTTCTGGTTTTCTCAGGTGTATACGTTAAGTCAATGTATACATTGAACAATCCTCAGGAAGTTCTTCTGGTGACCTCTCAAAGTGCAATTTTTTTTTAACACATTGGTTTGTTTCTATAGGTGTCTAATATTTGTTTGTTTGTTTGTTTTTTTACATTTTATTCATTTAGTTTTATTGTGTGGATTTGTGTATATGTGTGTGCCACCGTGGGTGTAGATATCAGAGGCTATCTTGTGAGCATCGAATCTCAGCTTCTACCACAGGGGTATTAGGAGTCAAACGCAAAGCTTCAGATTGGCATTAAGTGCCTGCACAGGCTAAGTTATCACCTGAGCCCTTCTTTTCATATTTGAGACAGGATCTTGCTATAATCCTAATTGAACTTGTACTCACTAGGTAAACAGGGCTGGTACTGAACTCGTGGCAATCCTCCTGCATGCTGCATACATTACCAATACTGGCTTAAATGAGGCATACATTACCAATACTGGCTTAAATGACTATTTCTAAATTAATATTACTCATTACCTTTGTAGGAGTTAATCCACTTTTGCCATTATAGAGTTACAAATCACCTTCCAACTCCCTTAGTGTTTTGATAAAGGACCTGAAGCCAAGCTTCAGGATTGTCCATAGACACACAAGCAGCCTGAGTACCACAGAGATGTTTGCAAGGTTCAAGTCTCCAAATCTTCACATTATAGATTCTGAATCATTTTTCAATTTTTAGAAGGATTTAAAAGATGAATAATCATGTGTATGTATCTGTGTATGAGTTTATAAATATGAGTGCAGTTCTAGATGAGGCCAGAAGAGAGCTGATCCTCCCAGGGCTGGAGTTAATGGTTGGGAGCCTCACCAGGTGAGTGCTTCAAACCAATCTCAGGTCCTCCATAAAAGTAACAAGTTCTCTGAACTGCTGAGCATCCTCCAACTTCTTTTTTTACTTACTTTTAAGATACAACTAAGTTGATACTGCTAATATCTCAAAATAATAACTTATTTCAGTGGGTGGAAATGCTTAAAATGAACACAATATTCTTACCTGTAAGACCCATACATCACTTTCTGGCAGTCCACTAGCAAAAATTTCTGTTCCATTTTTCCGTGGAATTTTGCTCCTGTTTTTGAAAGATAATCTTGGCCTTTTACTGTCCGTATGCGAATGTTCTGCAAGTATATGGCAACATAAAATTACATCTAAGAGTGGAACATTTTACAAAGTAAATAAATAATGACGTAAACCACCCAAAACCACTTATTTGAAACAAACTTTGAAAACATACAAATAACTCACGAAAGAAAACTGCAAATATTTCCCTAAAATCAAATACTAAAGAAAAAGAGCTGGGCAGTGGTGGTACACGCCTTTAATCCCAGCACTTAGGAGGCAGAGGCAGGTGGATTTCTGAGTTTGAGGCCAGCCTGGTCTACAGAGTGAGTTCCAGGACAGCCAGGGATACACAGAGAAACCTTGTCTTGAAAAAAAAAAAAAAAAAGAAAAAAGAAAAGAAAAAAAGAAAAAGAACCATTTCAATGGACATGTTTTCTGCTTACACAGAATGGTTTCCTAAAAGATTTCACTGTGAGAAACACTTGCAGATTATAACAGCTCATGATCCTCCCACAAGTCAAATGTAACTGAAAACACTAAGTTAACAATGCTTGGACAGAGCCACACGTACCAAATTGTGGAGTCACTTGCCTGCCAGGGGTTTCAAAGTTGTGTGCATGAAATGGAATCACCAACTCTTCCCGGAGGCAGAGCTAGTGCAGAAGAGAGCAAAGGCGCCCTCTATCCAGAAGCAGATCCCAGAACAAACAGGCCTTCCACTCCTCCAACCACTGCTCCCTCTCCATTATTTTGTCTTCTATTTTTGACTAATTTGTCTTAACCTGACTCAAATTTGACAAGAATGAAAATGGTAAGCAAAAGTACGTGAGGGGGGAAAAGAGTTAATTCTTACCCTGAGACGTTGAATTTGACAACCCTGTTTTTCAGTCATTGTTAGAAAATGATTAAAATTGGACTCATCAAGTAGAATGTACACAGATATTCCTCGTGTTGATGCCTCTACTATTTCTTTGAAAATATCCACATCAGTAAACACATCCATCACTATAGCAACCACCTGTTAGAGACAAAAGAATGGGACAGTTTTAGAAAAATCAATAAAGATCAAGAAACTACTTAGCTTTGGTAGAAATCAAAGAAAATGGAAAGCAATTAAATCTGTTACATAGAAATGCATAAATACCTGTATCAGTTTAAAAATACATGACAATAAATAAAAATAAAATGTGTGTATTTCTATAACTTAGGCAACCTGCAGTTATGGTTAATGGGAATCTTTATCTCAGACAAATCTTCAGTTAAAGGCAAGGCTTAATATGGTCTCCAGCACTGGTTATAAACCAAAGATAGCAAGGGAGTTTTAAAATTTTCCTTAGAAGTCATCCAGTGAAAGGTGGGATTGTAGAAATTGTAAGAATGAAGGTAATGATATTCTGGGTCACACAGGATGATTAATTTGTGAAAGAAAGACACTGTGGGACAAATTTATGCTTTCTCAGTGACGGTGTTTAAAGGCTGGAACAGAAGGCTGAGAAAGATGGAGGACAGAAATGAAGGAGATAATGGGTGGGAAAAATAGCAATATGTGTATGCACCTAAAATTAGCATTACAGACAGAATTTAGGAAAATAACCCAAAGTAGCAAAGTCAACAACAAGAAAGCAAACAGTCAAAGGTCAACGTGATGGAGAGAAGAATGCTGTAAAGAACAGCCACTAAATCGAAGGCATATGGGCTGACTATTGTAGCGAGGCTGAGGCCCAGAAGTCCTGAGAGAAAAATCAAGTGTGAAGACAAGGAAAATCTCTTGGTTGACTTAGCACTTACAGTGCCAAACATACTGACAATTTACAGTGTGATGGGCAGTAAGACAACTGTTCCCACCCTTGTAAATCTCACATTAACGTGCAGAAAGACATTGTTTGAGGGACATGGAGCAGCCAGTGTAAGGGATCCCTGTTCCCTGACAGAGGAGTTGTATGACAGGCTCAGTACAGGGATTCCAGAGATAGTGTTAGCATTAAACAAAGTGAAGCTGTGCTTGTGGACATCTTGAGGAAGAGTTAGTCATAGAAGAATGAAATCATTTTTATGTACCCCTATTTAGGCAAAACACTGAACCATCCTTAAATTATATGAGATGGTGACATTCCCCTGATGGCCTGTAAAACATATTGTAATCAGGCTGTGGGGGGAGTAGACTCTCACTGAAGCATCTCCCATTGCTGTCCTATATATATGGATTGCTATGAGGGGCCAGAATAGTACAAAAGCAAGAGAAGACCATTTCACCTGTCTTGAGAACATGCCTCATGATCTCAAGTGTGTTATGGCTTCAAATCGCATCTACATGTGTAAATTTATTTACTGTATTTTAATGAGTGATTTGATGACTATGGGTAATAAAGTTTTAAAAAGTTCATGTTTTATAAAACACATTCTAAATTATGTCCCTGACATAGTCTGGCAGCACATTTTTTTAGCTAGGAAGAAATTTTAAATAAAGAAACACTACTGTCCAAAATGATATCTTTAATCAGTATACATGAATCCATTTTAATTTACCAGAGTCTCTCATGTAACAAGTTATTTTAGACTTTGAAAATGATCAAAAGCCCATACCATTGGGTTTTATTTGCAAGAGTAATTAAAGTCACTCAGCCAGCGAATGATTCAATCACAGCCAAGATAGAACAAATACCAGTCTTTCTTGTGTGACAGATAAACAGACTAAGTCAAGATATAGTACACTAGATAATACATCTTTGACATGCTTATCTGGGACCAACCAAGTCTGGCAGGTTTCTAAGCATTGCTTTCTCTACCCTCAGTGTTTGGAAGCTATAAGAGATCTACAAAGCTTCAACCATGCTGTGGAGGGCAGGATAAAATAAGTTGTTCTGTAAAGGATTAGTCTTGGCACAGAACAGTGATCAGAAATGACGTATGTCAACTTGACCTGAAAGTACTGTGTACCCACTTATTCTCTGAGCTGTAGAAAATGACCACAATGACTACATTTAACAATAACAAAAAAAGTATAGAATGTCAAATTTAGATTTGATACGAAATATAAAATCTAAAACGAGACTATCTGGTCAATTTAGTCTACTAGGAAAAAGTGTCTGATAGTAACAGACATATGGAAAATATCTATTCTACAGATTCATGTGATGAAGGATTGTAAAGCCCACTTTATGAATGACAACAATATTCATCTTTATGAGTGTAGGAAGAAGTGAGCATTATGTCTTAGATCCTGTTCTATTGCTGTGAAAAGACACCATGACCAAGGGAACTCTTATGAAAAAAGCATTTAATTTGGGGTATACTTAAATTTTTTGAAGGTTATTTCCTGATTATCATGGTAGGAATCAGACAGGCATGGCACTGAAGCAGTAGCTGAGTGTTTTACATCCTGATCCACTGACAGCAGATACACAGGAAGCCAAACCAGACCTTCATTGGCCTTTCAAGGCTCCAACCCACACCCAGTAACACACCTCCTCAAACAAGGCCACACCTTCCAATCCTTCCCAAATTAGTTTCCTTAACTGGAGAAGAAACATTCATACATGTCAGCCTCTGGGGGCCATTTTTATTCAAACCACCACACATGCAGTGTGTAAACTGGTAAAATAAAATTTGAAAAACTGGAAACTTGGAAGTACATTGGAAAGAAAAGTGTTTTCTATGGCACTGAAGAGAAATGCTTAAATTTCTTCAGAAAAAAATGCTTCTCCCTCCAGGATTTTCTGTTGAGTCTTATCTTGTTTCCCCTGCGGAACCTGCTAGCAGCTGCTTGCATAGGACCTAGTTACTTAGTAACACCCAGCTGCACCTGGTTAAAGCTGTCTCTGGTTAATGTTCTTGCATTCATTGAGTTGCCACCACTGTCAAAATGCTTCATTTAAAGGAATTCTGACTTCCCTAAAGAGAGACAGGAAGATATTTTTTTTTTCCTGACATACGAAAAAAATAAAGATAAAAAGATTAATGTGATTTTTTTGAAAAAAGTATTTAGAATAAAATCAAACACAACTGGAAACTTTAAAGAACTGAGTAATAGAAATCAAGAGAAAGGATCACTTAAGGGCTATATATTTCTAAGTCTGTAAAAAGCTGTCAAAAATAATGAGCTAATGGGTTTCAAAAAGCAAAATGAAGCTGATATCGTGAACAAATGTCTCTGGCCCTTATTCCTGCACAGCTTAAGTAAGAACTAATAGATTGTAACTATATATCAACTACTTAGATTTGCCATAAATTAGGTGATCTTGGAGAAGTCACTAAAATTACTCTAATAATAATGGGAAGATCTTGCATGCCTAGATTCTAAAATTCCACGTTGTAGCAACTCTTTTCTACTCTTGATAATGATGACCAAAATAATGCAAACAGGGCTTCTGTCATGAAATATGATAGAATGTGAGCTTCAGTCTCACAGACTGAGCATAAAAATTAAATTATCCTAAAGATTTCAAGAGCTTACTACTCAATCTTGATTTCTATATCACAAACCAAGCTTCATGTCGGTAGTCCAAATGATCTACAGTATGCAAAGAAACATATTTCTCTTTAGTTGCTTAACAAGATACCCTGTACATTGTTTATAAAAGTCTGAAGTGTCACTAATTAGCAAAAGTGAAAAAAAAATCTCGATGTAGAATCTATAATAGAAGTCAACAGAATTGAAAGGGAAGCACATGGCATAGTAATAGTGATGGCTTACAAACTGGCACATCTGTGTGGCAACTCAGGGGAAAAACTAAGCATTTCTCACATTCTTTGCATAATATCAGATTCAAGGTGCTTCAGATGTTCTAATTTCTCCATTCTTCTCCCAAATGGGTGTTTTCTGAAACCTGGACTGGAAACTGTGCTTCACATGTGCTATCAAATCAACTGTGTCAGGGGCCTTAGAGAAGGCAGGGAATGAGGAGGGAAGAGAAAAAACTGACCTGAAGACCCTCCAACCATTTTATACTGGGATAATCCAGCAGTGTGATGACACAGTCTGCCTTACAAAACCTCCCAGGGAACTCTGCAGACAAGGAGAGGAGGGAGCTCCAAAGCAGACTCTGCCCTACCGAAAAATCAATCAATTAAAATGCCTCCGACTGTGTGCAAGGCAGTTCCAGGAGCGTCAAAGGGATGTGCTATAAATAGAGCTCTCTTGCCAGTCACAAAATCCAAGTACAATTGGATAGAAACTTTAAGCAGAAGACCACAAATATGTAATACTTCCAGAAAAAAGCATGCCAGAATTAAGTCAGTAACATAGAATGAGCAAGAGATTTTGGACAACACCCCAAACTTCAAATCAATTTTAAATAGTTAAGTTTTTAAGGTACTGAGTATGGCTTGGTCCTCCTGTTTCAATGTGTTCAAAATGAAGCTCTCTAAATATAGACAGAGGGCATTGTATCACTAAGACAAAAAAACAAAAATTAAAACAAAAGACCCATAAAACGTTTGTATAACAAGAGCAATCAAATGGAAAACTAATATAAAATACGGGAGAATATATTTTTCAATTACATATCTGAAAAGGGATTGACATCCAGAACAGGTAAGGGACTCCGACATTTAATAACAGAAAGACAAATAGCCTGATCTTGCCTAGGCCCGGCCTTTACTTGGAGAGGGGTTCTGAGGAAGGGGTGTCTGGGAGTAGGTATACAAACTGGGTTGAAGCTGGAGGCCTATGCTCTGCCGGAGACAGCTTTCCAGCCTGCTTTTCTCTCTGCTCTGCTTTCTTCTTCTCTGATCTGCTCTTTCTGGAGATCTCTAGACAGCTTGCGCGCTCTCTCTCTCTCTCTCTCTCCCCCTACTCTGCTAGAGACTGTTCTCCAAGCAGTTCTCTCTTGCTATTCTAAAAAATTCTCTGGATAGCTCATCTCCTGGAGATCATGAGCCCAGTCTTTTATTTACATATCAATGCAGTCATTTCTCTAGGTTTCCTTTTGATTATCCAAAGGATCATCATGCCATGACCCCAGCCCCTTAATTCTTAGAGGACAGCAAGCCAGTGTTTTCTTTGAACATTGCCAAGAAATTCAGAGATATGTCGGATTCTGTTAAGCACAGATATTAAGCTAGCTGGGTGAGATCCCATTCTGAAAATTACCATTTCTACCATACCTGGGGCTAACTTTGCTCTGTCCCAGAGAGACACTGAACTCAAGAATTTGTCTGCCTTTGTAAGCATAAGTGAAAAAAAAAAATCTTAGCTGGTGTGAACACCTGAGATCACCACCCCTTAAATCTCTTTATCTCCTTCCTTAGTATCTTTCTGAGAAGTTGACACATAGTATAGCTGCATTTGTTCCTTTAGATTCTAGAAGCAGCTCATAAATCAGATTATATCCTTATATTTTGTGTAGTTGAAAAATTATACATTTTTCAACCCGGGTTTTTAGAATTCTTTTCCATAGTCTTAAAGGCTGTCCTGAAGGTCCCAGCGTTTTCCATTTTGTTAAGACATAACCACACATTCATCTCCTGGCCTTGTGCTGTTTCTAATTATCATGGAGTCAGGAACATTAACAGGGAGGACATTCCTTTTAGGTAGAATGCAAAATATGTACATTATTATACAAACAAGCCTTATGGCCACAGCAGCCATTAACACTCATGGAGGCCCACATCTGCTGGCCCTGTCACAGGGGCAGGAACCATGTCATTCTGTCCCCACCAAGGCCATGCCTGACCTGGAAGTATCTAAAAGTAGGCAGCAGAATAGAATACCATTTACATAAAATTAATACAAATATTTAACAGGTACAAAATAGTTACTAGGCATAAATAAAATAGCAAACGCTAATAGGTATAAAAATTACTCAACATGTGTTGAAGTGATGGCTCAGCAGCTAAAAGCACTGGCTGCTCCTCCAAAGGTCCTGAGTTCAATTCCCAGCAACAACGTGGTGGATCACAACTGTCTATAATGGGATCTGATGCCCCATCTGCCTGATGCTATCCTTTGTCATGTAGGCATGACAAATGTCATGCAAATAGGGTACTCATATACATAAATGAATCTTTTAAAAACCTGTTCAACATTATTATTGCCCAAGAAGTATATATTAAAACCACAATGAGATATTTCTTCTCACCAGTCGAAATTGCTACTACTAAAATATTAACCATAACAAGTTCTAGTAAGAGTATGGAGTAAAGGAAGCCCTTGCTCACTGCATACTCTTGGTGAGAAGGTAAGTCATTATAGTTATTCTGAAAAACTGTGTAGAGTTTCTTATTAAATTAAAAATGGCTGAATTATAAAACTACCAAGGATTCTCTGGTGAATGGGGATCCTTGGTAGAATATATGGAAACAAAAGATGCTGTGAGTCCTTACCCAAGTTGGGGAAGCCACAACAAGTGGTAAAAGCTGAGGAAGAAGGGGGCAAACCAGATCTAAGCAAGGATAATGCACCTAGGTACATAGGACCCATAATATTAGGCAAGGGTTTTGGAAATGAGGAGTAGAGTGGAGTTGACTTAGGGCATGGTATCCAGGTGTGGAGAGCCACACCAGAGAGTGACAAAATCCGAATCAAAATCACGGATCAGCAGAGGTGTGCTGAACCCTGGAAAGTGACTCAGTTACTGCAGATATTTGCTGACCCAGGGGGAGATTAATGATGGTTGCCAAAGACTTAAATACCAGTGCCACAGAGGAAATCAACATTTCAGCCCTACCATGGCTTGGATTTCTCCTAAACTTTGCAAACTCCAATACAAATAAATAAATAAATAAAATGAGTAACTTGAATTAACTTAAGTGAGAAAGAAAGGGAAGGAAGAAGGAAGGCGAGAGGAAAAAGACTTAGCTAACACTACCTCCAAACTCAAAAGTTCTGGTGAAGACACAAAGAAAACACAATAAAGAAGACAACTACCATCTAAAACTGCACCAATCACATAGTAATGGAATCAAATGACAGTGACTTAAAAGAATGCTCAAAGGCAACAGGCGAACAATAACAAACATTCAATCAACACAAAGACAGTATAAAGTTCTACAAGAGAACACATACAAAAGGCTAAAATAAGGAAGTCAATTCTGTTAGCCTGGGATCCATGCTACTGCTCGATACAGCCCGGCCCACACTGTAAACCCCCCTCCCAAACCCAGATGGAACCAAAACCAAATTCCCATGGTGCCAGCTCCCTTGAGACCAACCACCATGCACTGGAAAAAGGACTTTATATGGAAAAAAGCCAGCTCTTGCCTGACATGTCACCTTGCTCCTTGTCCAGGACTGTAAGAACTGGCTCTCTTGTGTCCCCTGTGGGACTTCTCTGGACTGTGCCCTGGGACCAGTGAACTTCAATAAACCTGAGTGAGCATGTTTGCTGCCAATTCAGTCAGATCTGGTCACTTTGAGTCTCATATTTAAGATGTGACAGTAGATTACAATAAAGGGAACCGCTGAAGAAAAACTAGGCTGAAATGATACAGGAAATGAAAACCTCTGTGATAGGCCTCGCCAACAGAACACATCATGTGGAGAACAAAATATTAGAGCTCTGAGAGAAGACAGAGGAACTGGGTCATTCAGTCAATGAGAAAATTTAAAAATATACGAGTGAAATGCTGGAGAAATTTGGACCTATGAGAAAGAACCAAATCTTTGAATTGTAGGAATATAAGAAAAAGAGGAGGAGGAGGAGGAGGAGGAGGACGAGGACGAGGAGGAGGAGGAAAGGAGGATAAAATTAAAGAAGAATTTTTTCCAAAGACATGACCATCCAGATTCAAATATTAATGGACATTCTTCACAGAGGATTCTATCTCATCTACAGATGGGCCCCAGTGAGTCACAAAGCAAAACAACAACCAGACCCAAAAAGGTGAAAGCAGAGCTTGTGAGATGGCTTGGGTAAAGGTGCTTACCACCAAGCCTGATGGCCTAAGTCCCATTCCAAGAGCCCATATCTTCTAACAATCTTCCAACCAGGTATATACACATAGGAAACTAAATAAGCCTCTCAGGAATTTGTACTTCCATGTTTATTACAATACTATTCATAACAGGGGGCGGGGAGCAAATTAAGCGTTCAATAACTGATAAATTTAGAAAGAAGAAGTGATATCATATAAAGTGGAATACTACTTAGTCCCTAAAAAGATGACATTCTACTACTTGTAAAACATGGATAAGCTCGAGATCACTATATGAAGTAATGTAAGCCAGTGACAAAAAAGACAAAAATACTGCCGAGGTTCACTCAGATGCAGTGTGATGGTCCCCAGTTGGTGGCACTGTCTCAGGAAGGCACAGCTTTGCTGGAGGAAATATGTCACTGAGGATAAGCAGTAAAAATCCAGAGCCTTGACCCCACTTATAGCTGGCTCTCTGTTCCCTATGTATGAACAGAAATGGGATGTCTCAGCTTACTGCTGCGGCCGCCTGCCTGCCTCCGTGTCTCCACTGTCATTACAGACTTTACTTCAGAAATATTAACCCAAGGCAAACCCTTCCTTCTATATATTGCTTATGGCCATGGTCTTTTATCACAGCAACAAAAAGCAGCTAATATATGCAGAATCTAGAGCCATTGGCATCACAGAAATGTGAGTAATGGACTTGCCATTCCCTAAGGAATGCAGAGGGAGGAGGAGATGGAGAAAGTGGGATCAGTGGGTATTAAACTGAGCTTACACAGGACTGAGGATTGCTGATATGCTATCACATGGACCTGTCACTAGAAATGTGATTTTGTCTTCTACATTCTCAAGAGGAAAGGATTTTTAATGTTTTCATCATGATGAAGTAATCAATGTTGTTTAATTTGATATTACCATGTATGTATCACACAGAACTCTACTAAGATGTACAAGTCTGTGTCTGCCTCTAACAGTTCAAATGGATAATTTTAAGAATTAAAAAGTAAGGATTAGCTGGGCGTGGTGGCACACGCCTTTAATCCCAGCTCTTGGGAGGCAGAGGCAGGTGGATTTCTGAGTTCGAGGCCAGCCTGGTCTACAAAGTGAGCTCCAGGACAGCCAGAGCTATACAGAGAAACCCTGTCTCAAAAACAAAACAAAACAAACTAAAAACAAAAAATAAAGAAGTAAGGATTATTGATGAATAACTGCAGTGCTAAAACCATCTTCTCAGAAGTGCTGTGCTAAAGAATGAGGGCCGTGTTCAGTCAAATCCTAGGAGCACATCAAAATAAGGAGAAAGCTGGGCTTGCACACTCCAAAGTGAAAGAGTTAATTACTGGACACCTGAACTCTCCATGAACTCTTCAGCTCAGAGTTCTCTTACCCCTCCCATCCAGAGATAGTTCCCGGAGCACTCCTGAACTTTTTACCCCAAGGTACCCCCTCCCAATTGGAAACTGCTCCAGGAACATTTTTTAGATAAGGGGTCTCCTGGAAAAAACCTAGTCCTACCCCTCCCAACTGAAGACTATGCCAAGAACATTTTTGAGATAGGGGCCTCCTGGTACTGTCCCAGAATGTTCCAATAGATCGAGTACATTGCCAAAATATAGGACACGACCCCTTGGTTATGTAAAGCCCCTTGGCAGAACACCTTGGTGACGTAAAACTTGTACTTTTTACCTGGCTATTTCCTATAAAAGCTTGTGAAAAGTTTGGGCTAATTGCCGAATCTCCTCTGCGAGTTTCGACCCCAGATATCTGGTATATGTGCTTTTTATGTTCTTTCTTGTCATTGCTATATTAAATCTTACTCTCTATACATCTTAAGTTCGGTCTCAGTGTCTTCTTGGGTGCGCGGCTGACCCGAGGCTTGAGTAAGTGCCTCCCTTTGGGAGTTTTTGAGTCTTTCATTTGGTGCATTGGCCGGGAATCAGCGCGACTACCCAGAAGTCCTGGACCCACTCAGAAGTAAGATTTACTGTTCTGCTTTGGTCTGGTGTCTGTGTTCTGTTAATTTCTGAGAGGCCAGGAAGGCCATTCTGTATGAGCGATCGCTGTTCTGGTTTTGCGTGACGCTCTGTGCTCAGTAGGAGCACCAGAGATCGCACTCCGGGAGGGAATGCGAAGTGGGTAAGGAGCAGACGTGCCCAGGTGCCCACCGTCCGATCTGCCCCTGGGAGACGTCCCAGGTGAGATAGGGGAGGACTAAGGACGCTTAGTGGACCCCTCTGTGCGAGATCGTGGGTTCGAGTCCCACCTCGTGCTTTGGTTTTTTCTTTTTGTCTCAGTCTCGTGTCTGCTTTTGTCGTGTCCACTCTTGTTGTGTCTGCTATTAATCTAGAAATGGGACAATCTGCTGGGTGTGTAGGTGTGGAACTGCTGCATTTGTGTATTCTGAGATTGTGGGTTTATTCTGGCAGTGGCTGTGAGAGGACGACTGTCTATGGCCTCACGGTCGGCACCCCAAAAGAGATGTTCCAAGGGAGACCCTGGAAGGAGTGCCCAGGGTACAGAACAGTCAAAAAGACCTGGCTGTTGCCTGGCAGAGTGAAAAAGAGAGAGAATGTTCTCTCTGCCAGAGCGGGAGTGGATGTAGAATCCCACCCCTATCAGGAAAAAGAGTCAATGTAGAATCCGACCCCGTCAGAAAAAAGTGTTTGGCTGGTTGTGTAAGTCCAGGCGTGGACGAGTGTGCTTGTTTGTGGCCACATGACAAGACTGTGTGTGTGTGTGTGTGTGTGTTAACCCTTTGTCGACTGTAGACTTGGACTGACGTCAGGACAAAATTTGTCAGCAATGGTTTTAAAAAAGGAAAAAAAAGAGAAAAAAGAACCATCAGGCCGGTCTTGCCCACCGCGCTCTCGGCGAGGCAGTGCCAGCGGCTCGCAGCGGGCGGGCAGCGCCGGCCAGCCTGGCTGCGGGGCCATAGTGGGGCAAGACCAGCTGCCACCGGCCGACAGGGGCAGCACACGGTCCGCACTCGGCTGGGGAGCCCCAGGCTGCTCAAAAGAGCTCTGAAATGCAGAGCTGGGCTAAAGATTTCCGGCTTTGGTGGCGCAGTTAGGGCTTTGATAGCAGCAGTGGTGCTGAGGTTCTGGCTTCTGCAGGCACGGCAGAAGCAGAGGCTGTCTGTGCCCCGAGTTGTGAAATGCTGATAGTGAGTGCAGCGGCCTGCCGGCCCCCGCCTGCCGGTCCCGGAGTGGCCGTGAAGCCTGCCACAGCTGGGGAGGGGCCGACTACAGCCGCCGTCCCTCCTTTGGCCCCCCCAGAGTCTGCCCGCACTCCCTTGTGCCTGCCTGGCTGCGTGCTCCCTCCCCAAAGACAGTGCAGAGAGCACAGGGCGTCTATCAGGTAGTTAAATAGTTAAATTGTTGCCTCTGCCTGCCTGCCAGCGTTTGTTTGCCACTCCCAGGAGTTTACGCTGCATTCTGGCGCGCAGCGGAGACTCGGCGCTGGGCTCTTCACGTCAAAGGATTTGTTTTCAGCCTTTGCCTGCCTCTTGGGTGGAAGAAAGGCTCATTCTCCTGCCCCCTGTATCCTGTCTCTTGTTAACAGAAAAAAAAAAAATTGTGTTCATTTTGAAATATCAGTGGTCTGATGTGAAAACTGCACTCCCTTCTCTGCCCCATGTGTTTTCTCTTCTCAGGCACTGCCCTGAGCTGTGTGAGTTTGTTCTAAGCTCCGGTGAGGGAGACATACAAGGTAAGGAGCACCTGACTGCCAGGCTCTGTTGAGGGTCTCATGTCTGTGGGACTAGAAAAATGTCCCATCAATCTGACCTAGGTTATGAAAAGTTACAAAAGTTAAGAGAAAGATAGAGGTCTGCAAAAAAAGAATTGAGAGCAAAGCTTCAGCAGACTCAAAAAAATAGGTTAACAGTAAAAAGAGGTAAACTATGAAAAAGTTAAGTGACAGAATATAGATGTAATAATTAGATCCATTGCAGTTAAGAAACAGGAGCAAAGAGAAATAAATGACAAAGACTAGAACCTAGCAAAGTGACACTTGCTAATAATACTAGCACTTAGAGATGATCTGTAAGAAATAAGGAGCCAGAAAATTTTCAAAAAAAGATAAGAGAAATAAACTGCTGGTCACAAAAGTCAGGGAGACTAGAAAACTTAGTACCTGGCAACAAAAAAAAAGAAGAAAGCTTTTGGCTAAAGATCAGAGTGTTTGCTGTTGAAAAAGAAGAACACTGGGTGAGAGACTGTCCTAACAAAAAGAAGAAGAGCCCCCCCTCAAGACAAAACCCTTCACCTGTTTGTGGCTGAAAGTAAAGAGATAGCAGAAGGGGTGCTAACACAGAAGCTGAGTCCTTAAAAGAGACTGTGTTTTCATATTCCTCCACTAACCAATGCAAAGCAAGTTTAAAAGGTTCCTGGACACTGCAGGCCTTTGCAGACTGTGGATTCCAGGTTTTGCTGAATTAAAAAGATGAACAGCCCTTCGTATAAGAAATAAAGAACAACCTTGGATGGCCTTAGATGCTATTGAGACTGCCCTAATGTTGTCCCCAACTTTGGGACTCCTAAATGTGACTGAGAACAAAAGTATTGCCAAAGAGGTTCTTACTCAGAAATTGGGACCCTAAAAGACCAGTGGCACTTGAAAAATTAGACCTGGTGACTGAGGGATGGCCTGCTTGTCTGCATATAGTGGCTTCTGGTCAGGGACACATGATTCAATTGTTTCCCTGGCTGATGGACACATTATTAGAGCTTTTTTTGACAGAACAAGTGACTTTTGCTTCCCCTGCTAACCTGCTGAGTCTTCACCTACTCATCGAAGGAACTTTGGCTCAGAAGGCTGAACTCCTGGCGCTAACCCAAGCCCTGCGGTTGGCTGAAGGCAGAGACATCAAAGACAAAGAAAAAATTCTGGCCCTCCTAGAAGCTCCTGAATGAACTGGGTGAGTTGGGATATCGGGTATCGGCTAAGAAAGCTCAGCTATGTCGTACCGAGGTGCCGACGACGGAAAGCGGTGGCTCACCGAAGCCAAGGAAAAGGCTGTGATGCTGATCCCAACCCCCACCACCCCGCGCCACGTGAGTTTCTGGGAACGGTGGGCTTTTGCAGATTCTGGACTAAAGAAAAAGTCCCATTCACCTGGACTGAGGAACACCAAAAAGCCTTTGACAGCATAAAGGCAGCCTTGCTTGCAGCCCCCGCTCTGGCTTTGCCAGATCTGACTAAGCCTTTTACCCTACACGGATGACAGTAGCCTCATGGTTAAAGGTAAGCGGAAGGCGGGGACAGCAGTGCAGCAGTGGACAAAAAGCAGGTGATCTAGGCCAGCAGCCTCCCTAAAGAGACTTCAGCCCAAAAAGCTGAACTTGTGGTTTTGATACAAGCTTTATAAATGACACTGACAGCGGGTATGCTTTTGCCACTGTATGGAACAATATGCAGACAAAGAAAGCTGTTGACATCTGCAGAAAAAGACGTTCTCAATATGGATAAATGATACTGCTCACATAGTCATCAAGAAGACTATTAAAGAAAATTTTTTTCCAAGGTTCAGAGTGCCAAAAGCAATAGTTGCCCAGGTAAGTCAGGGTGTGGCCAAGCATTTAGAGGTCAAATAAAAATTACATTGTGTGTATAGACCTCAGAGCTCAGGATAGATAAAAATTAGTTTAAAACTCTAAGACGGACCTTGACAAAATTAATCGTGGAGACTGGCATGGACTTGGTGTTCCTTCCCTATGTCCTATCTCTTGATTCAGTTTTACTCTGTTTAAGATCCTTTATGAAACTCCTATGCCCATCATAGTCTCAAATGATGTGTTTAAACCTATGTTGTTAATAATGCTCTGTATGCTAAGTTAAAAGGGCTTGCAGGTGGTACAGAAAAAAAGTCTGGTCACAACTGGTTACAGTGAACGAGCTGGATATCCCAAGGACATCTCACCAGTTCCAGCCAGAGATCTGATCTACGTGCACCTGCGTCATGCCCAGACCCTAACTAAATTAGTTATTGAGACTGGCGGTAAAGACTGGGTGACCCTCCTTCCCTTTGTGCTTCTCAGAGTCCGAAACACACCTGGACGTTTTACTTCTTTGACTGAGTCTAGCAGGATATTGGATCCCTGTGTTGACTCTTTCTCACCCTCTGCTCTGTTTACCCATTTAAAGGCCTTGGAGGTTGTCAGAACACAGATCTGGGACCAGATCAAAGAAGCTCATGCACCTGAGACTACAGCAGTTCGGTCCTTGTCAGATGACATCGCACCGGCGCTCTTGAGCCTCGGTGGAAAGGACCATATCTGATACTGTTAACAACTCCACGCCTCCCACGTCAAGAAGGCTCCTAGCCAGGGTAGAGGCAACCATGAAGACAACTGGACGGTGGCAACTACTGACAATCCTCTTAAACTTCGTTTGTGTCGTGGGGGCCACCCTAAGCCTAGGGAACGACAACCCTCTTGCCCCGATTCAACAGTCATGGGAAGTGCTTAATGGGGAGGGAAACATTGTATGGGCAATCACTGCAGCACATCCCCCTTGGACTTGGTGGCCTGATCTCACACCTGACATTTGTAAGTTAGTAGCAGGATCTCCCAATTGGGACCTCCCTGACCATACTGATCTTAGTAACCCACCCCCTGAACAGTGGTGTGTTTCAGGTGGAATAGGGAACATGTATGGGTGTTCAGGGCAGTTCTACCGAGCTAATCTTAGAGCTGCACAGTTTTATGTTTGCCCTGGTCAGGGTCAAAACAAAGAGCTTCAACAAAAATGTGGGGGGGCATCAGATTACTTCTGTGGCAAATGGACATGTGAAACGACAGGGGATGCCTACTGGAAGCCTTCCTCTGACTGGGATCTAATCACGGTAAAACGAGGTAGTGGTTATGATAAGCCATATCAAGGAGAAAGAGATCCCCATAAATATCCAAACTATGGCGACCTCCATCCAGATGAGGCCGCCATAGGAGCTTATGGGTGTGCTACTGAAAACAGCCCCCCAGGACCATGCAAAGGTAAATACTGCAACCCCCTACTTATAAAATTCACTGAAAAAGGAAAACAAAATCGTTTAAGTTGGCTTAAAGGAAATAAGTGGGGTTGGCGTGTATCCAGTCCACCGAGAGACCCTGGGTTCATTTTTACAATCAGGCTGACCGTGACAGAACAGGGTCCCCCAATAGTACCAGCTCCCCCACAAGTCCCGGCTGTACCAGCTCCACCAACTCCACAGCCCAGAACAGTGAGACCTTCCCTATCGACCTTAGTTTCCCCACCGCCCCTAGATACAAAAAGCCGTCTGGTCAGTCTAGTTCAAGGAGCTTTTTTGGCGTTGAATAGGACTAATCCTAATATGACTCAATCATGTTGGTTATGCTATGACCCTAGGCCCCCTTATTATGAAGGAATTGCTCAGATCAGGACTTATAATACTACTTCAGATCATTCTCAATGCCTTTGGGGAGAAAACAGAAAGCTGACTCTGGAAGCAGTTTCAGGAAGTGGACTCTGTTTAGGCCAGGCACCTCAGGATAAACGGCACCTTTGTAATCAGACCCAGAACATCCAGCCTGGCAAAAGTGGTCAGTATCTGGTGCCTCCCATAGACACAGTATGGGCTTGCAATACCGGTCTCACTCCTTGTGTATCTCTATCTGTTTTTAATAGTTCCAAAGACTTCTGCATTTTAGTTCAGCTTATTCCTAGACTCCTGTATCATGATGATAGCTCCTTTTTAGATAGGTTTGATCATCGGGTCCGCTGGAGAAGAGAGCCCATTACCTTAACCCTGGCAGTACTTTTAGGATTGGGAGTAGCAGCAGGAGTAGGTACAGGGACCGCTGCCTTAATTCAGACCCCCCAATACTATGAAGAATTACGTACAGCTATGGACATTGATATTAGAACTATAGAACAGTCTATAACTAAATTAGAAGAATCTTTAACTTCCCTGTCTGAAGTAGTGCTGCAAAACAGGAGGGGATTAGACTTATTGTTCCTTAAAGAAGGAGGACTTTGTGCTGCCCTAAAAGAAGAATGTTGTTTTTATGTTGATCATTCAGGAGTAATCAAAGACTCTATGGCCAGACTTAGAGAACGCCTAGATATGCGTAAAAGAGAGAGAGAAAGCCAACAAGGATGGTTCGAAAGCTGGTTTAATAAGTCCCCTTGGCTTACCACTCTCCTCTCCACCATAGCAGGACCCTTAATTATACTTATGCTTTTGCTTATTTTTGGCCCCTGCATTCTTAATAAGTTAGTGGCTTTTGTCAGAGAAAGAATAAATACAGTGCAAGTTATGGTATTAAGGCAACAATATCGGGTCCTTCAGGAAGCCGGTACCCAGCTCTAAGATTAGAGCTTGTCCCTAAAAGAAGGGGGGAATGAAAGAGTTAATTACTGGACACCTGAACTCTCCATGAACTCTTCAGCTCAGAGTTCTCTTACCCCTCCCATCCAGAGATAGTTCCCGGAGCACTCCTGAACTTTTTACCCCAAGGTACCCCCTCCCAATTGGAAACTGCTCCAGGAACATTTTTTAGATAAGGGGTCTCCTGGAAAAAACCTAGTCCTACCCCTCCCAACTGAAGACTATGCCAAGAACATTTTTGAGATAGGGGCCTCCTGGTACTGTCCCAGAATGTTCCAATAGATTGAGTACATTGCCAAAATATAGGACACGACCCCTTGGTTATGTAAAGCCCCTTGGCAGAACACCTTGGTGACGTAAAACTTGTACTTTTTACCTGGCTATTTCCTATAAAAGCTTGTGAAAAGTTTGGGCTAATTGCCGAATCTCCTCTGCGAGTTTCGACCCCAGATATCTGGTATATGTGCTTTTTATGTTCTTTCTTGTCATTGCTATATTAAATCTTACTCTCTATACATCTTAAGTTCGGTCTCAGTGTCTTCTTGGGTGCGCGGCTGACCCGAGGCTTGAGTAAGTGCCTCCCTTTGGGAGTTTTTGAGTCTTTCAAAAGCAATCACTGATGCCACCATTAAATCATGACACACACGTGACCCTGTAAAGCCAGTATCCATTACTGTATTTTAATATTTCAAGGTGTACAGATGGCAGAGGCAACCATTGTTCGGTAGCAATACCCTACCACAGAGCTCACGAACCCCAGTGCCAGTCTTACATATCACTTTGTGAACTTTGCTTTTAATTTCATTATTAGATTTTTCAAACCTACAGAAAAACTGAAAGAACATATTGATAATCTATTACCAATAGTTTACTGTTATATTTTATTTAATTTTGCAGATAATTAGCACTACTTGGAATCAAAGTTTGAAATAAAAAATAGATCAACATGGCTATTAAATATATTTTTCAATGAGGCTTGAAAAGGCATAGAGTAGCTCTGTAAGTTAATGTGCTAAAACTTTTAGAAGCTAGAAGCCACTGGTTACAATTAATCAACATTTTTTACTTAATTGCTTGTTGCTTAGTTGCACCAGCGATATATTAAAAAGAAAGTTATTATGCAGAAAATAAACACATTGTAATGAATATTATTTTAAACCCTTAATTTGAAGAAATAAACACAAAAGTATTCAAATTGTGACCAATGAGGGAAGAATATATCAAACATTTAAAATTTCATTAATCATCTGTATATATAAACATGGCAGTAAAGTGAGAAATTATTAGACATGAGATACATGAATAGGTTATTATTTAAAAGCAGAAAACTTAAAAAATCATTTTAGAGTTGTGTGAAAACTTTCTGTATAAAATTTTTATGTTCTATTATATAATAATTCACTTCCAAAACCAGACTGTGTTTCTTCAAATATGCTTAGTTTTTGAGGTAACTTAAGAAATAGCAAATGTTGATAATTTTGTTAGAATCCAGGGTATAAATATCATCTCTTCTCAGGAGCATAATCATAAAACTACAAAGTCCCACGCCACTTACAATAAAATCATAATCAAACGAACACAATTTGCATGTACTTAATTTTCTCTGTATTTTGCCCGACTCCTCCTTTATCTCCTGTACTATGTTCACAGCATCAGGTTTCCTAAAATATGTGGGGCTGGACCTGGAAAGTGCATCCCTGGTGGTAAGGGACAGTTGTCTTCAAAGCTAGGAAATATGAGGAACACTTTTCAGGAGCCCATCAAACTGAACTGGACAAATTTTTCCAGGCTATATAGAACATTAATTGAATTCCCCCCACCATTTCTAGTTTCTTAAGTATTTTAAATAGTTTATGCTACTCACTCTATAGGCAAACAGTACACAGGCACAGGACACAGCACATGCTTTGAGCTGAAAGCTGCCTTTTGTACCCTGTGACAGCTTCTACTATCAGATCTTCAACATTATCATTAAAAATCTCACTATCTAGTTCTGAAATTATTTCACACTAAGAAAATCATAAAATATAACTACATTCTTTCAACTGGTGCATGAAAATTGTTTATGGTTGAAGGGCTGTTTTTGTTTGTTACATATTCTATATTTAATAACTGCACCAACAAAAAAGTGAAATAACATGCATTCCAAATGTTTTAATTATATTAGATTAAACTGTTTTATGAAAAACAATTAGGGAAATTGTATGCCTATATACATTGTCCCTCATTGGTAGTCTATATTTATGTTATTTGAAAATAAATGATCTGTATAAACAACTATGAGCCACAGTTAAGCCACAAAAATGGTAGAGACAGATTATTAAAGAAGAGAGAAAATGATAAGAACAGATTGGAGAAGGAATCTATATAAAAGTTATCTTGCAGCAGTAATCAGATTTGGTTGCTTTAGCAATTTAAAATGCAATTTGAGAATGTAGTTAACATCTGAGCGAAAAAATCCAAAGGGTGGATAACTTTAATTTTCATACATATGCAGAAATACTACGTTAGAAGTGAGGTCTATTCTTCCTAGCAAAACTCAAATTGGAGTTTCAATGTGGTCAAGCAGAATATTTTTGAGTTAATGATAACATACTGAAGTTTGGGTTATTTCAGACTTTTTGGCAAATAAATCAGAAGGTGTAACCATGATATATAGATATTCTTTAAAACACTGAGAAGTCAGGGAAGAGGAAAGGTTATTCAAATTATTAAAATGTGAAGCAGTGCGGGGAGAAACCTACCCTTTAGCTGAGCTGCTGAAATACAGTGGCAAGCCTGGAAACGCTGGAGAATTAAATACCCAATGGGCTGGATCATTTCCAATACTTTAATTTTAAACTAAATTACAATTAATGAGCATGTAAAAAAAAAAAAAAGGTTCCACCTCCATTCACAAAGTGATTACAAAGTTCACTGAGAATCTCACTGCTGTTACAGATCAAATACTAAGTCAGATTGTTTTTGTTTATTTTTAACATTGAATGCAAACCACACATGTATAAGACAGGGCATTTCTCTTAACTCCAGTAAGCCAAGTAAGTGTTAATAACTTTCTTAAGACATGAAAAACATAAAAGATACTTCTAAACTCACCATGTACCCTGCCCTTCCCCATTCCTTCTAATCCTGATCATGTAGATCTTATTAAGAGCAAAATACTTTAAAAAGGACAACATATCCCTAATTTCTCAAAGAATGTTTTTTTTTTCACTTTCATCTTGGTATGCTTTCATTTACATATGGGTAAAATAATTTTATATAATGCTATATTCTATGTATTTGTCACATTTTCTTCTCATTAAAACTGTTGGAATGATCACACACAGGCAAGACTTTCCTCCAAGGCAGTGTGAAGAATGCAGTCTGCAGATAAAGATGAGTCAAAACCTGTGGCAAATATGCAGAACAGAGCATTGAACCTAATTGGCGCAGGAGAGTCTGCTGTTCAAAGTTCTGGAAGGAATCCAAATTTTTCTAAGAGCTTTCATAGTTGAGACATTTATGAGAAAAAAAAAAAAAACTATCAACAGAAGTGCATGTATTATTAACAAAGCCCAGAGAGAGGACTCTGCTGCTTAACCAGGAAAAGGGCAAAGAAAAACAAATAAATTTAAAGCTAAATACATCTAAATAATACATAATTTTCACTCCTTTTCTGGCTGGTGCCTCCCACCAGACAAGTTCCTCCATGGTAGGAAGACAAGCCCCAAGGAAAGTGATGTTTGGGCTTCAAAATCACAAAGGGCAGAGACAGGTAGGTGGGACAGAGATCCCATCAGAGGCGAGCAAGAAGATGTAGAGAAACACATCCTGTGACTAAGTGATTGTGAGTAAGTGACAGGCAGCAGTGAGAGTTAGAAACCAGCCAGTAAAAGCTTGACCGTCAATGGGAGAGGGAGGCCTCGGAGGAGCATGTGTGCCCAGACAACGTCCAGATTGCCAGAGTGAGAAGACAAGCAGATGAGGAACTGTCACTGACAAAAATATGCAGTGTTGGGAGAAACAAGTTTGGCTTTGAGTCGGTTAAGGTTCAACTATCTATGATCCAGGTAGGTAGGTAGGTATCCTTATAGCTACTTGGAATTAGGGAAAAGAGGTTAGGCTTGGTTTTTTTAAAACTGGTTTTAATATTAGCATGTGTTGCATAAAGTAGTAGGCTTCATCATGATATTCCCTCACATGTGTACGATGCTCATGAATAACACTTGCTCCTCTTCATCCTCTCCTGCCCAGCTTCAGTCTCCCACTACTCTTCATTTCACTGTACAAAGGCCTTCCTCCATTTCCAAAGTGTGTGCACACACACACACATGGACACATAGGGGTACACCTGCAATGCATGTGTCAGATTCCCCTGAGATTATAAACCATCTGATATGGTTCTAAGAACTAAATTCACCTTTTCCAGAATAGCAAATAAGGCTAGAACTAAGGCTGGAAGAGGGCATCATATCCCCTAGGACTGGAGTTACAGGTGGTTGTAGACTGTAATGTGGCTGCAGTAAGTAAACCTAGGTCCTATGGAAGAGCAGCCTTCTCTCCACTCCCTGTACCTTGGCTTGTTTCCCTTCCTTCCTTCCTTCCTTCCTTCCTTCCTTCCTTCCTTCCTTCCTTCCTTCCTTCCTTCCTTCCTTCCTTCCTTCCTTCCTTCCTTCCTTCCCTCCCTCCTTCCTTCCTTCCTTCCTTCCCTCCCTCCTTCCTTCCTTCCCTCCTTCCTTTCTCTCTCCCTCTCCTTCCCCCCCCTCCTTCTTTCTCTTTTTATTTTATATAAGAGCTCATGGTGAACAGATTTCCTTGAGTCTCAAAGGGTATTTTACACTTTATAGACTTTTGGACTATGATGATACTAGCAAAGATTATGAAGATTTTAAATACTCAGATAGGTGTATTTTCATTCTGAGAAGGCCATAAGCTTATTGGGGGTCAGAAGCAGAATGTTGTGATTGAAATATAAAAAAATCTCCCAAAGGCTCATAGATTTGAACAGTTGTTCACCAGTGGATGGTCTTTGTGAATGTTGGAGAATAGTTAGAAGGTGGAGCTTTAGTACCAGAAGTGGGGCTTACATTTTACCTTTGAGGAGCAACCGAGAGAAATAGCAATAGACAATAATATGTGTGTGTGTGTGTGTGTGTGGGGGGGTGTCTCTTGAACAATCCTGACTAACAACTAAAAAAGATGCTTCAGGCCTTGAGGTTTTACATCCCAGCCTCACTTCTGTCTCTTCACTGCTTCCTCACATCAGAAACCACGTGCTCAACTGCCACCTCCTCACCCTGCCATTTTCCCCTGGTGGTGATGTTTTCTTGAACTACCTGGCAAAATAAATCTTCCCTACCTTTAAAGTACTTTGCTGATATTTTCCTTTTTATTCAATTGTATGTGTGTACCGTATATATGCTTGGGTATATGTGAATTTGTGCATATGTCTAAGCAGAAGTATATATGTGTGTGTGAGTGCATGTGTGTATGTGTGTGTGTGTGTGTGTATGTGTGTGTGCACGCACGCATGTGTGCATGGGCTAGAGCATACACATAGGGAAGCCAGAGATCAACATTGGGCATCTCCCTTCAGTGCTCTCTATTTTGGTTTGGAGACCAGGTCTTTTACTGAACCCAAAGCTCAACAATTCAGCTAGGATGGCTGGACATTGAACCCCAGAGAATAACTTGTGGCCATATCCTGAGTGTTGGGATTATAGGTATAGTAGGCATGCCTGTTTTTCCCCCACACATATGTACTGGCGATCCAAACTCAATGACCTCACATTTGTGTGGCTCTACCAACTAAGTCATCTCCCCAACCGCCCCAATAGGGATTTAAAAAAGTAAGGTTAATTTTGCATATTGAAGGTTTATTTGTTTTTGTTATAGGCTTCTATATCATATTTTGTCATTCATTTGATGAAAATCATATAGTTATTTTTAAAGCTAAATATGCTAACAGAGTCTTAGTATTGACTTTATCTCCTATCAAGATATTTAAAAAGCTTCAGCATTAGAAATAGAGAATTTTTCAAGTTAAAATATATTCTCTGAAATTTTATAAATGCTACAGTGTTTGCCTAGAACTGTGCATGGAATAGAAGAAAATCTCAGACTGAACAAATATATAAACCAAAGCAGCTTTGGTGAAAGATAAACTATCAAACCGAGATTCTATGATTTTATGTCTTAAAAATCTTTATAAGAGATTGACTTTGAAAATATCATCAACATTATCTCATATCCCCTAATATCGGAGGCTCTAAAATGCAAGGTCTGGCAAATCTCCATTTTCAAAAACATTTACATTACAATTTATAACAGTGGCAAAATTACAGCTATGAGGTAGCAATGAAGTAATTTTATGGTCAGAGGTCACCACAACATGAGAAACTGTATTAAAGGGTCATAGAATTAGGAAGGTTGAGGGCAGCTAGTCTACAGGTTTGAGAGGAAAGAGAAAATGAGAAGGAAGACAACAAAGAAAGGCAGAGACACAGGGTTGAGCTGAGAGAATTACTCCTAACATTCTCCACAATGTTGACATTTCTGACTCTTCACGTTTCTATTTACCAACTAATAATGGTGCTTTATGGTTATTTTGCCATTTTCCAGTGGTAACATTTTTTTCTTTTTTTGAGTACTAGCTATTTATCTTGTGTGAGTTTCAGTACTGTACAGCACAGGCTTTGTCACAATTTAAAGTTAAACTGAGAAAGAAACACAATCACCACCTATGCAAAACAGGGGTCAAAGAAGAGCACTGCAGGGACGGGACGTGTGTCTCTCCCATCCTTGGAAGGAAGGTTGGCAGAGGCTACCCTGGCAGCCAGGTCAGCCCATGATCTCCTCTTTAGGACCCAGCTTGTCCATCATTCTTCATGCCCTGTTCATTCCAGTCTCTAGGAGGAGCATCCACATAGACTCCTCCATGGCTCTGCCAGGAACATGTGCTAATTGTAGTCTGCTTCTGGGGTACAGACTTGTAATGTTAACATACAGAAGAGACTTCTCATGATCTGTGTGGGGGTTTCTATGTCATGGTATTCTACTCCTCCATCATAGAACAAATGTTACTCTGCTTTCCCATAGTCCCCGGTCATTTCTCTGCAGGAGACTTCCATCTGCATCCCCACTCACTGTCTATTTTTTTTTTCTTTCTGTTTTTCTTTTCTTTTTTTTATTATTGGTTATTTTATCTATTTACATTTCAAATGTTATCCCCCCTCCCCAGCTTCCCCTGCACAAACTCCCTCTCCCCTGTCCCCTGCCCCTGTCTCTATGAGGTGCTCCTCTATCCATTCACTCCTGCCTAGTGTCCTAGAATCCCCCTACGCTATGTCATCGAGCCTCCACAGGCCCAAGGGGCTCCTCTAACATTTCTAAGCTGCTGAGATGTTGCTATCTATAAGATGTATGTCACCCTTTAAGAGCACTTGACTGGTATTTAAAACAGTAATAACAGTAACTTAGTTTAATTTAAAAGACAAGATAACTCTAAATTATGCCTCTCTTTTCACGTAGCAATTTTGAAGACCTGGATTATATTTCTTGTACAGAAAACCTCGTGTGTACTGTTTGGAAGTGTCATCTGTCAATAAAAACCTGATGGTCTGCTTGCTGAGGCAGGAAACAGGAAGAGGGGGTTCCAATAGGGAGAGGGGAACTTTGTGATAGATTCAGGCTCAGGAACAGATTCACTCCAGCACTGAGGAGATAGAAACCTGAAAATGAGGAGTGGTATCCAGCCATGTGGCACTCATAGAACAGAATAAGCAGATTCATTAAATTAAGAGCTAGTCAGGGAAGAAGCCTGAGCTTATAGAAATATATATGCATAAACAATTAAGCCCCACAGTCATTATTTCAGAAACTAGGGCTGGGGTGGAGAAACGTGGTTATAATTTCTAGCAAATACTTTTGTTTTTATTTTTCTTTTCTTGGGCTAAGCTTTAGAGTAACCTGTCACTTAGGGGGACAGGAGAAAATGGTTTACACAGCACATAGTAATAGGAGACTTTCTCCATATTACTAGCTGAGATTGACATCTCTGTGAACACACTGCAATATCAGAACTCAAACCAATGAATTTCAATGAATTGGTAGCCATAAAAGAAGGTCTAACGAAAAATGCTGACAAATATACATTAGATAAAAGAGGCTCTATACAGTCTAGCTGTTCCCATGAGTGTCTATTCTTGTTTGTTGTCATTTAGGTATAATATAATATGCATTATTCATATATATTTGTAATGTATTATATTAGTATATATTATACTATATCAATATAACAAACAATATATTATTTATATATACTCATGAGAAATATGCATATTACTCACAAATATATATTATCATATATATGTAAAATCATCATGCTCTAGGATCATTAACTGAAGGAATGCTTGATAGCTTCATGTCTTATTTAGCTATACAATATATTACACTAAATTGTATATTTAAGTGAGTATTTTTTCTTATTTTGACAACAAAATCAGATAAAATATGCACCAAAGCACCAATTCAATAGACTCCATATATTTTATCCATATGGGATGACTAGTATAGATTAGTAATTTTATATTTTCTTAGTATTATGAATATTTAGCCTATTTCTAAGTAAACTAAACATTTTATATGCTATGATTTTTTAAAAACCTACTTATATAGGATTTTTATTCTTTATGGAGATAGAATAGAATGAAAAGGTGAAACAAACATTTTCACTTGAATGTAATCTGTGTTTTCCGTAAGTATATATTTATTATATATACAGACACACACAGTGAGACACATAGGATATAAATTATAAATTATATGTGTGTATTCCACAATATATTTACACATACATACAGAATAGCAGATATGCTGTGATGTATGAAAAATAGGAATATATATGCATAAGCTACCTTTTAAAGAACCTTAATTATGAAAAAAAAGTGAAAAGGTCATGGCTAAAATAAAACGAATGAGTATTTAGTTAATAATAAATAACTAAAGTAAGCTTCATAATACAGCAAGAACAATTTGTGGTGAAAGGTTGTGTTAGTACCTAGGGACTAACACATTTTGGTATTGTTTTAGTTTTCTCCTAATTTTTTAAATCTATCCAGATTGTTTACATTCTTTTCAGTTTTGGCCTTGAACATGTTACATAGCTTCTCTAAATTATACAGGAACAACACATTTTTGAGATATGCTGTACAGCACAATGATTATATTTAATAACAATATTTTGTATTATCACACAATCATTATTATTTAATTAGATTTTAAAATTATTTAACCAGTGTTTAATTGCTTTTTAATAAAATAATTGTTAATTATATATATATATTATTATAAAATTTTAAATTCTCAGTGCAAAAAATATATAAGGATGGAAGGTAATATATTAATTAACTTTGTTTAATTATTATAAAATACATATTTTAAGATATTATTACAGAGGAAGCCATCAAAGGTACTTGCTGACAAGTCTGACTACTTAATTCAATCCCCAGGACACGTCTGGTAGAAGACAGCTGACTCTTGCAAGCTTTTCTTTGAACTTCACATGCACACCCTAGTATACACACACACACAGGCATGCAGTGCGCACACAAATAGGCACACATGTGCATACATACACACATGCATGCACATACAACAAATAAATAAGTTTAATAAAATATTCTCATACTTTATAAAGCAGGCATTGTACACATTAAATATACATAAATATATTTATCAGTTTGAAAATGTTCCAGGTTTCTATTTATGTCTGTAGAGAACAATCAGAAATACGTGTATGATTTCATGTTCGAGAGAAACTGGCTTCATTAGAGTGCTCCGGCCCTTGGCCCATACTAAAGCACCGCCAAGTGTAGTTCTAATCAGCTCAACATTTTTTCTTTCCCTGCAACAAGCAAACATTCCCTGGTTACCCAGCATTCTTTTCTTCAGGGCTCCCCCTTGGAAGAGAGCAGAAAGGACTTTACTCTTGAGGAAACAGTGTATCATTATCAGGCACCTGCCGCCACTCCTCCCATCTGCCTGGTTGCTCCCCACCTTCACTCCACTGCTTTTGCATCTGGGAATCCTTTTAATGTTTTTTTTTTTTTTTTTTCTTTGCAACTCTTCACTGCTTTGCATGCCCATAAATTTGTTCCTATTTGTCATTCAATTCTAATTTGTCAACTTTGGTTTTCACAAGAGCCGTGCACTCATAGCTAGACTCTGCTTCTTACAGCTTCTTGACTTTGTAGATCTAGGGATGATAACGCTAAAGAGCTCCTAGTGTAATGTCTTAACACTCAGGGTCACATTGACTGATCCACAGAAGGAAGACTGGTAACCAGCTAGGCACAGGCAGGACCACATTGAAGTAGGTACTGAGCTTGCCAGACAGTGTGAGAAAGTATCAGCTCAGGGCTAGAGACAAGAGAAAGATGCGAAGAGAAGTGATTATTTTAAACGTTATCATGGAGGGTAGAGATGATCTACATTAGACTAACACTTTGTGTTTGGACAGCAGTCGTCCTGAATGGAAGAAAGTACCCATGGATTTAGTCTACAGTGGCCCGCTGATCTCTCTGAGAACGATGCTCCTTATATCCTGGTTTTGAACAGGCTTTCCTCTAAGATAGACTTTTTGATAACTGGCTGCATGTCAACTCAGGTCCTTAGTGCCTCCGAAACCACTAAATGTCTGTGAGGATGAAACATTTTGTAGGATGTTTTAGAAGAAACAGCCTTTCATTTGTAATTAAAAAAAAAAAATGACCTACTGTTTAGTCACATATTTGAACAAAATGTAAACAAAGAGTTTAAACTACCTGGGGTTGGACAAAAGAGAGCTAAAGTACATAGAAACTGTCTCAACTTGCTAGGCTGAAAAAAAAATCAATCTAGCAGTGTTCCCAGTGTCATAAAGGGCCCTGCCCTGTTAGCACAGATAAGGGCTGGGCATTTATGGGGTAAATGCTCTGGGCGTGTCCAGAGTGATGTTTCTGGTATATGAATGTACAGAGCAGAAAATGTGTGAATATACAGAAAATATGAGAGAAAATCTTATTGAAAAAGGTCATGTTAGATGAAATGTTATGCTACAAGAGTGAGAACGGCAAAGGAGCAGAAAGCAATGGAGAAAAGTAAAGAAGAGGTTTTTCTTCTGTTTTTCTTGCTGGTCCTTCTTTCTGTCTTTCTTTTTCTTCTCTCTCCCTTTTCCCTCTCCCTTTCCCTCTCTCTACCCCTCCCCCCTCCCTCTCCCTCTTCCTTTTCCTTTCCCCATCTCTTTCTTCCTTCCTTCCTTTTTTTTCTGAGACAGGATCCTGTTCTGCAGCAGGGCTGTATTTGGACTACTCATAGCAATTCTTCTGCATCAGGGCTCCAGACTGCAGGGATCACAACCATCCTCAATCAAAATAGTTTTTTTGATTAAGATGATTTCACACTGGTTAAAATAACATATATTACACTACTAGAACTAATAAAATAAAGACTAGCCCTCCCACAGAGGATTGATGAGGAACAATACATATAGCTATTTTAAAAAATGAATAGTAGTGTAAAACCTCAACAGCAAATGACTGCATAGCAAGCTGTCATGTTTCCCAGTTATCCTTTTAGCAACTGGTATGAAACATACAAAGTCACATGAAATCTCAGAGGTAAGGCTCAGGGAATACCGAGAAAAGGAGAATACTGTAAGAGCAGGACCTGGTCATCTGGAGCAAGATAGGTTTATCTAGAAATGACAGGGAGGGAGCTACACTCATAAAACAGCAACATATGGTCACCTAAACATGACCTGTACAATGACAACATCAGTTAATGTGCCAATGTGGCTGGGCCTCGTGAAAGAGATCAATCCTGATGAGAGAAAGAGGGTAAGTTTTCTCCAGGGAAAAGTTACCTGATGGGTTTTCTAATCCTATGTGATCTGTGCTAAACACTTGTATAGATGAGCATCTATCTATCTATCTATCTATCTATCTATCTATCTATCTATCTATCTATCTATCTATCTATCTATCTATCTATCTATCTACCTGTCTGTCTGTCTGTCTGTCTGTCTGTCTAGATGTATGGGGTTTAGATATAGACAATAGTAGGAGAAGAAATTATGAGTTCGACCAGAAGTAGGAAGGCACAGGAGGAGCTGGCATCATGAAAGGTTAAAGTTATGTAAATAGAGTATTTATATAAGAATTTCTCAAAACATTAAATTTAAATTAGCAAAGAAAGGAATCTGTCACCTTCCAGAAAGAAAAGGAGAAGCTGCACAGAATTGTTAGAATTACTCTAATGAAAACAGAGTTGAAGAGTAACATGGCACCAGGGCAATCTGCAGTGACGTCTTCAGATGAGAAACATCTCATGAGTAAATCTCACAACACTGATCCTGATGCTAAGATCGGAAACAAAATACTGAGGTACAGGTTATATATTTAGGCCCTCAAATCTAACAGCTTTTCTAGGGGTTAAAATAAAAGCTACTTCTGAAAGTGATTCAGGTACATTAATAAAAAATTCAAGGTTTTATCCGTAAATAGATTTGGGGATGGGAAGAGAATCAGCAGGGATAAAGCAAGGCTTAAAGGAAAGAAATGTAATCTTTAAGTTATCTACTACTCATAAAACAATATCCCTGCCATTGAATATCCATCTTTCGAAGTACAAAAATAGCTGTAATATTTCTCTATGTACCTAGTTAATAAAAAACATCTGTACTCAATATGCAACTGCCTTCCAGGCCATGCCAAGGGAGGGCTTAGAATCTCTGTGGCACACTTCCAGTTAGCAACTGTTTTTGTTTTCCTTTCTGTTCCAGTTTTGCAGCAATGAGTAAAGAAAGCAAGGCTGCTTTCAAGAAAAAACAAACAAACAAACAAACAAACAAAAAACCCATATTCCTTTCCATACCATTTCTGAATCCCACGGTGCTGAGTTACCACAGCCTCTAAAGAATGCTTCATTCTGTCAACATTTGAGTGATCAGACATAGTTTTACATATTAGGAAATTCTTCAACATCGTGGGGAATAAGATTGAATTCTATTTGCCATATCATAACAGATACCAAGCTTTTGCAAAAGAGGATAACTGTGCGGAGAGACAGTCTTGGAAACATGACTACCGTTAAAATATTTCCTATCTTCAGACTAAGGGTCTTTTCAAAGTATTCAGGAGTCCTAGCTGGGCTGGGTAGATGCCCTGTTCTTCTCCATATGTAAAGAATAGCTGAGGTTGCCATTCAGTCAGTAAAACTTTCCAGGGTCAAAGAACTGTGATGCTCTATTGAAAAACAATGTAAATTTTGACCTATGATTGCCTTTTATTGTCTAAATACACAACTATAGTTTCATCCAATATTAAGCTTACCATGGCAGCAAGTATGTATTAGCTGCACACATTCTTGCTATGGTTCTTGAAGTTCAGCACTCACATACTTCAGCCTTTCTTACTGGCAGCACAGGGAAGGAAATGCCTGCCACATCTATCAGTGTAGGCATTACTCACTTTCCCGTTGAAGGAAATATTCAGAGGATCTCATTATTGGCTGTGAACTATGGAGTCTTAAGAGTCTATTAAGTCTCACTAAGGCAAGCAATAGCAACTGGATGTTCATGCATGTGTTCGTGTGCGTGCATACATGTGCATATGCTGTGTTTTGTGTGTGTGTTTATGTGTGTGTGTGTTGTCACTGACATACTGGAAGCTGTAGCAGGGCTTTTAAACTCATTCGTCACCAAGAACTAACAGCAAAGATGGAATATTCAGCACTGAAATTATGTGATAAGTATTCCATTTTTAACATAAAAATAATTTTATACTTGATAAATATAAAATAAAAGATAAACTAATGGCTGTCCTTCAATACTTCTCTGTCTCTCTGTCTCTCTTTCTCTTTTGCTCTCTTTCTCTCTGAAGTCCTTAAGAAGAGCACAGTCCTATCAAGCAAAGCTCACATTACAACTGGTCTTCCTGCTGAGACCAAAGAGATGAAGCAGTTTTACAGAGATCCCCAGAGACTCTGCTGTACTGGTATGGGGTCAGATGAAGCTGGGAAGGCCCCTTTTCTTCCCGCATCACTTCGGTCCACTCAAAGGCATCAGCCTAAAAGCAGACTGGTTCTGTGCTCTTGTTTTCATGCATCCCTTTAAAGGATGAATTATTCATTTTTCAGTATGCGTATATGTGCATGCCTGCGTGAGTTTATGTTTATCACGTGCATGCAGGTGCCCAAAGATCCTCTGGAGCTGGATTTACAGGTGGTTGTGAGAAACTTGATGTGGGGAGGTGGAGCCCAAACCTTGGCACCGTGAGAAAGAAACAAATTCTGTTAATCATTGAGCCATCTCACTTGCTCACATGTGTGCTTTTTGTATAAAGATAAGTGAAGGAAAGTCCCATTGATAAGCTTAGATGTACTATAACAGTGATATATATTCACATCTTCACATATATTGTAAAATGCTGCTCCTTTCTGTGTTAAAGGTCTTAGATGATTGGTTGCCTAGTTAGAAGTTCTACAACCATTGGAGACCTGGAAGGTTACAGGTCCACAGCTAGTGAGCAACAAATACTTTGTTGTGCTGTATTTAGCTCACTGAATAGTCATTTGTTGTGTACCTCTCGTGTTTGACATAACATTCTCACTATTATTGGCTAAAATCCTTTTTGGACTGTCCTTCATCCAAAGGTTAAAATTATCATCAACTAATACCTGAGGTCTCTATCAGAGCTATTCTGCATTGCTATAATTTGCCTATCTTTTAAATACTTTGGTTTATGTCTTTCTTTGTTCTATTACTGTACAAAGCTGACAAAACTGTAAGGCCACTGGAACACTGCATTTGGGGCAACCAGAATCGGTTTTCCTGGGTTATGACCGCTCATATTTGACTTCAGAGTTAACTATCTTGTGTTCCCTTTCCAATTAGAACTGTGCCAATGAAATTATAAATGTAGTTACTCTGTACATACCTAATTTGAATTTTTGGTACCAGGCAGTTTACTGGCTCTTTCCACCATGAAGGGTCACAGAAAGAAGATGGCTAGCAACAAGCCTTGGCTGGCATTTACTTCCAATGTTAGATTGTACGGATAATGTGAGAGTCTGTCCCCTATCCTTGTTCAATCCTCCTGCTTGCTTGGAGGGCATCTGAACAGATCGCCCCCCTGAATTCTTGTCTCATATGATACTGGCTCTCAGCTACCCTTTCACTCAAACACTTCCTTACTGAAGTTCAGTGGCAAGAGACCCTTGGTTTGAAGTCTGAGCCCCACAGTGAATTCTCTTAGGAGCCCTTTAAGAGGCTACTTGAAGTCTTGTTCATGGTCAGGGAGAGGAGAGACACCAGCAATTTAAAAAGCTTTGAGCATGATCCTGCTGTGTAGCTACAATGGGACTCACAGCAGTTTCCAAATTTCTTGAAAATCTTGTTTAAACACTGGCCGGCTGGTAAAAATCACAGCACTCAAGAGGAAGAAGCATAAGAAGTTCAAGACCATTGTAGGCTACATAGTAAGTACAGGGCCAGCTTAGGCTACAAGTTTCTGGGTGGTGTCAGTTCTGCTGGCTGGGGACCATACTTTGGATTAATGTCATTCGATTCTCAAGAATTTGTGATACGGAACACTGGTGCCAGCCTTGGTGATCCACCACAGGGTTTTAGAATTTGAAGGTGTGTGATAGTCAAAGAATGCATTTCTCAGGAGTCCTGTGTGCTGCTGGTAGAACTGGATGGGGACACATACTTGATAATATTTAACAAGTCCTTGTACTTTGTGCTTGGATGTCATGAAGTTCAAAACATGACAACTACCTCAAGCACTTCTTGGCAGCACGTGCTTATCAAAATCACCTGAGAGTTTCTGGGCTGTAGAAGAAATCAAACAAGCCAAGAGCTACAGTTCTCATAGATAAAGACTAGCATCTGTATTCATTTCTTTTCTTAGTGTGGCCACATTAAATAAATCACCCCTCTATGATTCTCGCTGTACTAGTCTTTTTAATTGATATACTGAGGCAGTGACTGAACTTACTTTTTTAGGGGTACTAGGTCCAGATCTGATACTAACAACTTCAGCGATAAGAACAGTGAGCACAGAACCAATTAGATATATGCGAGTGATAGAATTAATTACTCTTGAGAAAATTTTGCATGAGGTTATGGAAAGATAAAGGGGAGAGAAAGACATTGAACAAATGACTTCATGGTTAGTAATTTGAATGTGTGGTTAGATAGTAATAACATTACCCTACTGAGAAAACAAATCTAATCTCTAGTGAGGAAGTAGAGGTTAGTAGCTCAGTTGAAGATGTATTAAGTTTAGGGTCTTTGGGACATCCCAGTGTGAATGTATAGAAGCTGCCAGACATGAACAGAGATTGTGGACAGTCAGAAATCTCAGTACATGCTAAATGGCTACAAAGACCAGCTTGTTCCAGTTCTGACTGCCCTAAAGAACAAGGAGTGGCCAGAGGTATTTTGCACATGATCAGAGGTAGTGATAACTCTCTATGGTTGAAGTTGTCCCTAGACTGTCCTAGGACTCACAGATAATCCCAGTTTGGGTTAGAGAAACTGGAAAGAGAAGGATGCAAGAAAGCAGTAATGGGGCCAGGATCAAGGATGTCAGATGTTCTTGTCCAAGGGGAACACAGATAAAGCTATGGTAGCTATAAATATATATTTAAGTATATATACATTCAAACTGTATAAAGTAAAGCTAAACTGTGTAAAGTAAAGGGAAGAATATATTATCAGGCATTATAAAAAACATTAACTTAAGCAGAGGAGAAAAAATAGACAGTGTTATTTATAACCAAACAAAAACAACTATCACAATCTTTGAAATTCCTGATAATGCAGGCTAAAATTATGTAATGACAATTCAGATACTGTCTCTTTTTTATTTGTGTCTTCTCTTTGACCCCAATGCATTTTTAATTAATTATTTTTTGCTTTTATCACTAACATTGCTGGTTACAAAGTAGTTCTGGAGCCATGCCTGTCTACTTCATGCTTGTATGATCTTTGACTGTTTCTTCTAGATATTTTTGAGTTGCTTCTATTTCTTTTTCAATGGTATAGTATCCTATTATTCTAGGGGTGGGGAGAACCAAATACTGAGAGTAGCTAAGCAATCCCATGCTATAAATCTGTCAAATCAAAGGCTAAACACTCTACCTGAAAGATAAACACACAATTAGGTGTTTACATTGCTTTGTCCTCCCTTAGACACCAGAAGAAGTTTGCAGACTTTTTCTAAAATTCTGAGAAACTCTTTTAAGTTCTCTGTCCCTACTCTCTGTTTCTAGAGAAGAAAACAACATATGTATGGATGGTAGAAATCTTAATCTCATTTTAATGGCTTCCCTGCTTGTATACCCAGGACATACAGCAACAGAAACAAAGATGCTCACTATCAGCAGGAAGATTATAACTACATGTAACTAATCATGATATCCAAGGCTATACCCCATCTGTGAATTCACTGTTCAGATACTATGTGTGTGGGTATAAATATACATCATATTGTATATCTGTTTTTCCCCTATTAAGTTAAGCCATGGCAATACTAGTATAATAGAAAATTAGCCAAGAAGTGTCCCAACTCTCCTGAAAATTAGTGATTTGCCTAAAAGGTCTCAGATAAAAGACTAGAGGACGCAGCAGTGGTCACAACAGCAAAACAAAGGATCCCAATAAAGAACACTACAGTGGCTTTCAGGTAAATATAGTCAGGATTGTGTCAATGTTGTTCGCACTCTTTTGATTCCTATTATTTTATTTTGACCTCTAAAACCTGGAAATGCTATGATGCCCACTTATGTTTAATCAGCAAATTGACTCATATTAAACCAGTTCCAAGGAATTTGACAGACATGTGTAATCTCAAACCTAGGGAATTTTCCTGACGGCAATAAAAATGGGACTTCAAATATCAAAATATTTTTCCATTTTCATTCTGTCAGTTTTGATGGAAAATATTTGTGAAAGTGTAGTGTTTTACTTCTTCTAGAAACTACTACACAGAAGTCATGTAAATGAACTTCAAAGAATGACAACTGTAAGTTGATCAATATGGGCCTTCCTCAGTGAAACAGCCACTATCCATAACACACACACACACGCATACAGACACACACACACCACCAGAAGTGTTTAACATGACCATTGGATGATTATTTTCAGAATGAGTAGCTGTTCAAAGGAACAAGTGTGTTTGAGCACACATTACTTATACAGATTACAGTAGAATACAAACTGACACAGCCAGCCAAGCATATGAAGACACATACATAGACATAAATGCATGAGTCTCAAGAAAGAAGAGGGAGAATAATGGGACTTTTCTAATAGTGGAAGGAACTTCAAATATCATGGAAGTATCGCTCGATGGTCCCCAGTTCACAACTGCTCCAGCTTAATTAATTTCATTCCCCCCCTAGGCCAAAGAGTAATAATTGATTCAATATTTCTTTATAATATTCTTTCTCATTAATGAAGTGTTGGATGTTGTCTTCATCAGGGTTTTCATTGCTGTGATAAAAAGCCATGGCCAAAAACCAACTTGGGGAGAAAAGGGTTTTATTTGGCTTACACTTCCATATCACTGTTCATTTCTGAAGGAAGTCAGGTTAGGAACTCAAGCAGGGCAGGGACCTAGAGGTAGGAGTTGATGCAGATGCCATGGAGGAGTGCTGCTTACTGACTTGCTCCTCATGACTTGCTCAACCTGCTCTCTTATAGACTACCAGCCCATGGTGGCACCACCCACAATCTAAGGTTCTCTCCTCTTAGATGAATTTAGCATGTTTTAAGTTGACATAAAACTGCTCAGTACAGATGACATTTGTGTTTCCTCATGTCCTTTCTCTGTCACAGTCTATACAATGAAGCACACTTCATGCAAGCTTACCCAGAATCGGAGTTTCTATCATGCATATGAGCAAGAAGTTCTTTTTAAAAGGTACAATAACAAGTTTGCATCTGCTCATTTCTAATACCTTTTGGCCAAACAAATCATTTTTTTTTTACTTTAATCCTGATTTATAGGAACATGCTACTCTTTCCTGAGTCATTTATTAAATAAAAACACCTAAGGAACAGGCTTCATATTCTGCTCCATCAAAATAAACCACAAAAGTATTAAGCTGAACACCAGATGGTTCAGGACAAACCCCTGTAGAGTTCTATTTCTTAGGTTCTTAATTAAAATCATTTCAAGTGAATCCTCTCAAAGATGACACCTGAACAGACTAGATTATAGTTTTACA
Source organism: Mus caroli (assembly GCF_978045245.1). Classification (NCBI taxonomy): domain Eukaryota; kingdom Metazoa; phylum Chordata; class Mammalia; order Rodentia; family Muridae; genus Mus; species Mus caroli. Next base: position 75,236,657 of record NW_028227266.1, read on the forward strand.
TCTAGCATGGCAAGTGTGGGCATATCCTTCTTGGCAGACACCAGACACATATGTTAAAATTGTACGAAGTTGATTTTCTTCCCCTAATTTACCTGTGGGGCTGTCATGCTACATAAATCAACAGATGGTCACAGTCCAAAACATCGGGGCTACACTTACAAATTCATGGCACTTTTATTCCTATGTCAGATATTGAAAGGTTGGGAAAGCCGCATAAGTCAGTTCAGACCATGCCACATACAACATTTACATGGCTCAAGTTGCTATTTAGCTGAAGTCATACTGTTGAATACAAGTCCTGAAAGAATCTCCACTATTTTAAACCTGAAGTCTTTAGAGATGACTATAAATGACACAGTGAGACAGAACACACTGTACTGTGTGGAATACCACAGGAGGGATGTGCTTTCTGTGACTTTAAGTTTAACTGAGAATCTGGCTCTACATAGCACATACATTAAACGACTAATAATACTATAACATATCCATATATAGCCTATACCTGTGAGAATAAGCTATATGGCACTCAGGTGTGATATGATGGTAAACCTTTACAGCATTAAGTACTTTAAAATGTAAAGGATAACAAACTGATAACCAAAATTTTCCTCATCTTTTAAAATTCTATTATTTGCATGATTTGCTAGGTGGCTTCCAGTTGTAAAGTTATTGTATTAATATAGCATATTATGAAGGATATTAAAATTACTACAGTATGAATAAACTATGATTGTAATAAAAATAAGTAATTAAAACCAAGAATTCTCAGTTTTCTCACTTCACCAGGAAAGACAAGACTTCTTGGAACACATACCTTATTTGCTATCTTTTGTTGCACCACAAATTATCCTTAAACTTAAAACATTAGCATCTTTATCTCATCGCTCAAGTGGGTAAGAACTCTAAGGGCATGCATGGTTGGTAGGCGCTCACTCAGTCTCTTCTGGCTCTGAAGTCATCTGAAGCTGGTGGGAAGGAAAACTCGTTCCAAGGTGATTCTCATAGCAGCTGGTAGGTGATCTTGGCTCCTCATTCCTTGGAACACTCTGTGAGCTGCTAAGCAACACCATGAGGTAGCTGCTGGATCCCTCCAGATTGCAATGCAAGAGTGAACGGGATCAAAATGCCTTTTACTCTAGGCTTCTCTTATTAGTGCCCTGCTCTACTTACCGGAAAGAAGTCTCCAAGCCTGACCAACACAAAAGGGGACAATTGGGGCCCCACCTTTCAACCATTGCTGAAGATATCTCACTGCTGAGTGTTCTCCTTGGGCCCAGTTTCTGCAATGTTTCATTGTTAGGACTCTTGATTTCTTGACACCACTCTAGAACCTTAAACTCTGTAGACATATGCATTAATGTGACACCCAGCCCGGGGAAACCTGTGGCTTTGAGCTCTGGGGATTATGCCTCTGTATAACTAACTAACCAGAGTATGTATTATATAACTAAATCCTAAACTCTTCTGACTAAATCTAAATTAGTCTATTTTACAAAACTTTAGGACGGCAGCAGGCAAAGCACTATTTGATTCTGGGAATGAGCTGCAGAGTTTTAAAATCCGAATGTTAGCAGCTGAAATGAATACTTAAAAGTGTCACTGGGCAGAGGAGATTGAGCTTGGCTCTTAGTGCACAGGTTTTTAAACTTCACTGTGATAAGTGAATAGAGAAAAATTAATCCATATATAGTTCAAAAGGTTAACATAGTACTTTTCATACATATTTCCCCAAAGTAAAATATATTGTAAAATAACTATACTGAATATGATGTTGTAAGGTTCTTGTATTTTGTTTTCCTTATGGATATAAATTTTGATTTTCACACTTTTTAAAAATTATAGGATTATGTATGTTTTTACAATCATGTTTAATATAACAGATTAAATGTGAAATTTATACATATGTCAGAAAACTGCACTACTAAATTTTATACGGTTGTTTAACTTTTATAGTGTTATTTGAAAATATATTTTAGCCTTTAATACAGAAGCAGGGGGCTGAAAAGACGGCTCGGTGGTTATGTGAACTTACTGCCCTTACTATTCCTGGTTTGGTTTGGTTGGTTCCAGTTCCATGGGACCCAGCAGCCTCTTCTGACCTCCACAGTCTTCTGCACAAAAGTGATACATATACAGACACCCATACACACACATACATACTCAATCAATGAACGAATGCATATAAATCTTTAGATTCGGAAGTACACAAACTCTGAAGTTTCTCAGAGTTAAACATTTGCAGTGTGTTTCAAGGTCTTGGCTCTCTAAGATTCTAGAAGCAAGGAAATTCAAGCACCCCTTTTAAACAGTGGCATTTTTAACTGCAGGGGCACATCAAAGGTAGTTTAGATTCACAAAGTTTCATTAAGACAACCTTGGAAATAATGTTTCCTGATGTACCCTACATTAAGAAAAGTGTTAGAAAAGTATGCAGCTTTTCTCCTTTGATTCCAGCACTTAGAAGGCAGAGGCAGGGGGATTCCCTATGAGTCGGAAGCTAGTTTGGTTTATATAGTAAGCTCCAGACCAGCAAGGGATATATAGCAAGACCCTAACTTAAATAAAAAGACAGACAGACAGACATAAATAGAAGAAGAAAAGGGCAAAATTCAGAATGGCTCCCATCTACACAAATGTTAAAATATTCAGCATGAGTATATAATGAAAGCAAATTTCATGACTCCCCAGATGAACAATATTCATAGTTTAGTACTAACATAAATTCAACCAATTGTCTGGTGAATTTTTTTTCTTGTGATATTTTACTTTTGTATTTTAAACCCATTAATAACATCTAAGACAGAAATGTTTTTCTTAAATTCTCATTTAAGAAAATGAGAATTTAAATGTGGTTCAGACTACAATGGTCTTTATCAGACCAGCCATCTTATAGTAAACTGACCTGTGCAGAAAAACAACTTTTAAAATAAATAAAATTGGCAGCCAGGGCTTGTGGGACCAAGATCCAGACAAGGGCAGATTCTGCCCGTTTCACCTCCCATTTGCTAGCTCACAGTGAAAAAACACTGGGGCCTAACAGTAACTGTAGTCAAGAGACGTCTCTCAATCTCAGAGGATAAACAAAATATCAGTTCAGATTTACCAAAGTAAAGAAAGCTAAGGAGTCCTGACCATAGAGAAGAATGATCCACTTGAAGTCGGTGCCTAGGAAATTAGGGTGTGCACCAAATCCCACCCAGGCAGAGAGCAAGTGGGAAATCTGCGGAGAAGGCAAAAGCCCTGAAAGAGCTGTAGATAATCAGTGGGAAGTTAAAAGACAGAGCTCCAGTTTTCCGAAGGAAAAGGAGACCCTGGCAAACATTTAGACTTTTGTTTTGTATTGTTTTAGAGACAGGGTTTCTCTGTATATAACTGGCTTAGAACTGGCTCTGTAGCCGAGGCTAGCATTGAACTCACAGAGATCTAGCTGCCTTCCAAATGACGGAATTAAAGATGTGTGCCACCACCATCCAGCTAAACACTTAGACTTTTAGTGAGAGTCCAGAAGGATTGCATCCACATGGTATAAAGTGAAAAAGGATATAGACAGCCAACATCTGATGACATCATCAAACCCAGTTCTTACCCACAACAGGGTGATCTGTATTAACTGTCAAGCCCTCTCTAAATCCCTAAATCCCTCATGTCTTCCATACTACACTCCCAAAGGCATCACAGATTTTTTTCTGGCATGTGAGAAATCTGAGCCAAATCACCAACAGCTAAGCCCCCACCCCCACCCCCCCCAAAATGAAGACCTTAAAAATCCACAGGGATGAAAGATATGAAGAGCAAGCAACCAGTGGCACAATTAGTGAGCTGTACGCTATAGTCTGCCAGTAGATCACACAATCAGATTATGCCAAGGAACCACCCTGAAAAGGTCTATACCATAGCCAGTGAAAGTCCAAAGGACAGGGCTGAAGAGATGGTTTACTTCTTGCAAAGGATCTGCATTCGGTTCCTAGCACCCACATACTGGCTCGCACCCACATACTGGCTCGCATCCACATACTGGCTCACAGGTATGCAGGTGGTGCGCATATATACATGTCAGCAAAACACTCACACACATGGAATCAAATGAATCTAAAAATAATAATAAATGAAAATTGTAAAGTAAAAAGATCTAGAAGTCTGAGTTTACTAGTGGGGCTCAGTGATCAAGGGTTCCTTTTCTGACACACAAAGACTTACACAACGCACGGTGATGCAGAAGAACTGGGAGCCTGGCCACCATGAGTGCTATGGTCACTGATCAGCTGGTTAACTTGGACTTTTGGACTCTCTCTGGCTCTCTCTGCCTGTGTGTAAGACAGAGGCATCATGTTTGCCTTTGCTATCCACTGTGCGAGCGTTTCTGAGAGCTGAAATATGACTCCTGTGATGCGGATGTTTTCCATTATGGATTTTTCAGTAGCGAATATCGGATTGATATTTAGCCAAATGGCAATGCTTTTGCCTTTCGCATTTATTTGCTTGTTTAAGATATCCCACACACACACCGCCCCCCACACTCCAATCCCAAGAGGCAAATATCAAAATGATTATTAGTAGGAAATTAGTAAGGCTTAAAGGAAGGTTCTTTCTGCATTGGGAAAGGAGATAAGGAAGCTGCATTCTCTGCTTTTTAACTTCAAAGGGTCAGTGATTATTTAGAAGCAAACATTTATGCACAGTTAGGAGACTTTCCTCATTCTTAAAGGAATCCCGTCTTGAGACTCTCATCTCAGACCTGTCCTTGGGTTGGGGATGCTGGTGAGTGAGAGACTAGTGGAAGGAGGAGCAGTGAGGACGAAATAGTTCCTTCTCAGTAATGCTGTTCTCAATTGCCACTGTTGCCCTATAATAGAAAGCAGCAGCATTCTAAGCAGCCTTATTACCGGCAATTTTAAAATCTCCACACAACAGGGAACCTCTTATCGCTTGCACCCAGGATGCTCCGTCCTATTACGCCATCACATCACTGTGCAGAAGTTGTACTGTGTCATTATGTTTTATTATGGAACATCAAAAGGGAAACATGGCAGAGGTGAAGGTTTTACATTATTCACAATATGTACACATATATAGTACTTAATAAATTAACACTGTTTTTAGATCCACACAAAGCATTAAGATACAACCATACACATAAGCACACACTTGCAGGCCCCCAATACTTTACTTTTGCTTATTTTTCTCATGCTAGCAGTGTTTGTTATCTCAACCCAGAAACTGACTTTCTTATCACATTTGCTATTAACTTCAGTGTTTTCCATAAGGGATGTAAGTATTCTGAAAATAACTAAAAAGTGAATCATAAATATGTACATTAATACAATAACAAGCTCGCCAATATCTATTTTCCTGGCATTTTATCACATCAATTATGTATTGTAATTTTCTTTCTTGGACCAAATTTTGAATGGCTTTCCCCTTTTTTTTTTAAATATGTGAGATAAAGTCCTTACTATGTAGCTCTGGACAGCCTGGCACTCAGTTTCTGAGTTCCTGACGTGATTTTGGCCTTAGCCTCCTGAGTCGTAGCATTAAAGCTGATTACAATCACACATAGCTATATCATAGTTCCTCTACTTTGGATTTTCAGAAAATGTCATCTCCAGGCCTGATGCTGAAAGCTCAGGCATTTCTAGATCATTCAGAGTGACAACTTAAAAGACTGCAGTCACTGATATGGAAGGTATACAATGAGTGATGAAGCTGAGAATCAGTCCTGTGACACACATGAACATGGCACATTCCTCATCCCAGCGAGGCTCCCTTGCACAGCAATGTCCCGCTAGCTCGTTGAGAAGACTGCAGGCAAAGTAAAGCAATGTTCCTATCAAGAAACTCAACAAGTTGCTGTTGTTGTAGCCTTTGCTGCTCTGGAACTCACAATAGAGATGGGACTAATATTTGGCCTCTATTTACCATTACAGGTATGTTCTACCAACACATCCAGTCTGAAAGTTAACCTTTGATAAAAGGCCTCAGTGACTACAAAGGTCTTTAGCTTATCCAATCTATAGTGTTCTAAATGAAGAATTCCTAGACCTAGAGTATGTTATCTCTTCTTTGTCCACGTTCTTTCATTCCCTGGCAGAATGTCACTTGTTTCTTCCTCTTTGTTTGTCCTACCTACCTACCTACCTACCTACCTACCTACCTACCTATCTATCCATCATCATCATGAAATCGAGTAACTTTGTAAGGCTCCTGAATCTGTTCCTATAAAAAAGTAGTAGTAGTGATGGCACATGCCTTTAATTTCAGCCCTCGGGTGGCAGAGGCAGGTGGATCTCCAAGTTGGAGGCTAGCCTGGTCTACAGAGCAAGTACCAAAGACATCCAGAGCAACACAGAGAAACCTTGTCTTGAAAGCACCACATGTAAATAAACAAGTGAAATGTAGTTGTTACTAAGGTTTGTGAAAACTCAGTTCTTCTATGACACTATTTTATAATGACAATTACTGCTTACCATTCCAAAGAACTACCATAGATATACCATCAGAATTAATATCACACAAATCAATAGGTAACTACCATAGATATACCATCAGAATTAATATCACACAAATCAATAGGTAACTAAGAGTCTGGCTTTATTTTAAGACTATGGCAGAAAAAAAAACTATGAGCAAATATAAATAATCACCAAACATATATATTCAAAATTTTGTTTCCATAAAGCATAAAGCAGCACCACTGTTGTTAGCACAGCAGTGTTAACATAGTAATGGACGGAGGAAGGCCATTTTGCAGATGTGGAGCTATGCAGATGTTCTACCACTGAACCCAAAAGCAATTAAGTAATTGTTAGGCAAAGGACTAATTTGGATAGGCCTTGATCATATACTCCGTTGCCTTTTGAACTGTATCCTAAGTAACAATACAAGCTAAGAGTGTGAAATTTGGCATGTAGCTCTGTCATAGATCCACCACAAAACTAGAGCTACAGAATTTTCCCATATGAGGACTGTGGGTCCATCATGAATATGAATTTCAGAGAATTATTTTAAAAGCAATTATTTTTCATCTAGAACCTTAGATATGCTTGTGAAGACCTCGTAAAGAAGGTTTCCTGCTTTACCACTTCTGAGTTCAGTTCATTTCAGATTCAGAGAAATCTTTTTTTTTTTTTTCTTTCTCCAAACCCTCAGAGTTTTTCACCGAGGGAAATATCTCTACACATATGATGAGCATAAAAAATGATCTCCACTCTTTATTCGACTCTTCTTATGTTGAATCAATATGTTGCCAGTTCAAACCTCTTAGTGTTACCATTTGTGAGCCATTGTGTTGCTCTATGACCAATGTGGTGAATATAATCTTCAAACACACCAGCAACAGTCCTATCTCAAATGATCCCAGATGAGGATTCAAGCAAAATGTTGTCTTACTAAACACTGAGGCTGGCTAACCTTGTTCTCATTTTGAAAGGGCAAATGCCAAATCGCTGATGTGAAAGCCTAAGCTGGTCACTTCTGGCAGAGTTCCAGTTTGGAACAATGCAATGAGAGTCTAAGGGAGAGGACAGCTTGGCACCACATGAGATTCTAAATACATAGAAAACGTCATGTCAGGAGATAGCATGCACAAGCATCCCCTGGAGTGTGGTTGTCTCCATGTCACAAAAACAAGACAAAAAAAGGCAACAAAACCAAACAAACAACTAAATTATAAAGTAAAACAAAACAAAAAAACCTAAGGAGAAACATTTGCAATATCAAATAAAAACAAAAGCAAGCTGACCTGGGATTTAAGGCGATGCCGAAATGCTAAGCCTGTACCCCATCCCAAGATGAGGTTTTTCTTTTTTTTTTCCAAAAATGTATTATTTAAATTAGAGCCATTAAAAGCTGATGGTAACCTTTGCCCGTCTATCTATACAGTCAATGAATCACAAAACTACTGCATGGCAGGTCTCAAAGGTCTCCAAGTGGAAACTCCCTTAAGTAACTATAGTAGCATCCTATCAGGGTTAGTAGTTGGGAAGGAAGCAAGAGGAGGAATGACTAGTAACAGGATGGGCCAACTTATCTTGCAGTAAAGCACCAGGGAATTAGCAATAAAAGGAGTTTCCCACGTAGACAAATCAGTAGTCAAATGCTTGAAGTCAATATAAAAACTCATGGTTTTTGAATGTTAGAAAGTGACACCCCCCCCCCCAAACTGTGGTAGCTCTCAAGGGCTGTGCATACCACAAAACCACATGCCCAGCATAGTCAGCACTATTTTAACAATCTCTCCTCTTTCTCTTCCCCTACCTATCCTCCCCTCCTGTCCTCCCTTCCTCCCTTCCTTCTTTAATCTCCTTCACTCTATATATATCCCTCTCTTTCCTTCTCAGCTTCTTCCTGTCTCTTCCCCCTCCCCTCCTCTTTTCCCTTCACACATATTCTCAAACATAAGCGTGGACTACCATAGAATATTATCTCATCCAAGGAAAAGATACTCAATTGCATGCCACTGAACAGTGATGTCATTAAATCTGATGAAGCAAAATATCCTTCCAGGAAAAGACTAATTTTGAGTCAAATTCAATGGAAGAATTCACACTGAGAGTCAGAACAGAGATGAGATAGAGAGGAAATTCTTTACAAAGGCTGAGATCATTAGGAGAGAGATGAGTCTAATATAATGACAGTGCTGACAAATACTTAAGTATCTCTTAGCTAGACAGACATGTTTGCATGGTGATGCACCAGGGAGTGACTCTGTGGCACAATGACGCTGGCTCATTCACATCAGACAGTAACTCAGCCAAGAGAATGATACATTGTATAAAGTGTGAGCTGGTGAGAACTGTAGGAGGTTTAGAAAGGAATACTGGACTTTTAAAAGGCACCAAAAGGAGTTTGCTTCATGTCCTTTATAAAATAACTGAAGATACTGATTTAGCACTAATTTTATACAACCAGCTGATTCCCAGGAAGGGTACCCATAATCTACTCACCTTCCCTTTGGCATTCATGGGGCCCACTGATGGGCAATATTCTTCTGTATTACTAACAACCAAGGCAACTAAACAAACATTCCCAGGAACAGTGACTACTCAGGGTGGAGCTGGTACCTGAATGTCAGCAGTGTGCTGCCACAGAAATGACTTCACCCTAATTCAAACTATATACTTCTGCTCATGAGTCTTTCTGATTCCATATTCTGAGGAGTAAGATTTCCATATCACAAAATAAGCTGTATTGTGTGAGCAAGAGGATTCAAGAGAAAGCGGGGATGCAAACAGAATTCTGGACACACACAGAACCAATATGATCAGACGTAACAGCTCCCTGAATATGTACCAAAGGATAACTAAGAAATGGATAACATTTTAAAGTAGTAGGTAGGCGTGTCTCACAGTAATTAGCATACATGCATATGTAATCTTGGGAACACCTCTTGAGATGTTAATAATTGCCTGGGAAAAGTCATGCTAGACGCTATCAGAGCATATGAAGTCAGTCCAAATGCCAACCGCTCAGAACAACGTAGAAAGGCACTTAGGAAGCTGAAATACATTACTTTAGAGAACATATATGACAGTAGCTATAGTTGGCCTTTCCAAACTGAAAATTCAGAAGAGAACAAAATAAGCAAATATATACAATACCATGGAAGGACCATAAAACAACATCTATGGAGTAACTGGCAAAAATGTTATGCATAAAAATTAATGCCTAGATAATGCTATAAAATAATATTCTAGTTAGAAAAACAACTTGATTCATAGACTGTATAACAAGCTAGAATGAAAACTAAGGATCTTTCTGAGATCAGTGATTCATAAGTAGATGGTGTATGCTCTGTTAATGTGAGACCCTGGCTTTAATCCCAAGTACAAAACAATTGTAAAAGTAAAATAAATATAAAAGATATGTGTGAATATCACACATACACACACACACACACACACACACACACACTCATTTATTTTGATTAAAGACAGATAAGATACAGTACAAGTGACATCCCTTTGTCTAAGAGCAGGAAGGTGGGCTTGATGTCCAATAAGGACCTCAGCTGTCTGGACACTGCAGCAGGCAGGATTTACACTCTTTTCCTGAATGTAAGAGTTTTGCATAACAAGGCCCTTACTTTCCTAACTGCCTTAGCTTGGTTGCTAGCAGGGTACTAAACATAGATTTAACTTATTTTGGGACCGCATTCTGGCTCTCTTGTCCCTTGTCCTGGACTTATTTATTTAGCATTGTATTTCCATAAAATTTTACAAGGCTGATTACAAGAAGACTCTCCCGAGAACCTCTGAAGCAAGAAATTTGTTTCTACTCACAAAAAAAGAAAAATCTACCTTATTTAAGAATTTTATGATAAATGGTCATCCCAATGCAGTGTTATGACAATATACTGAGTTACTAATATAGAAAATGAATGTTCTGAAAACAATCCAAAACATAGAGTTTGTCACTGATTAGCCAACTTCTGTGGATGTAAAGGATAAGACCAGGACCTGATTTTCTGTTGGACAGAGGGCAGGCATGAAGACTACAAATCATATTTAAAAACCCATGTGCCAGCTTCTATAGTGTTTTCTTTCTCATTGTACAGTTGGCCTTTTGAGACATTATCACACTAGAGATCCCAGGCTGATTTCAACCTAACAATACCCCTGCCTCAGTGTCTGGAATTTGGGAGTTATGAGTGTGTGATCCTGTAACTGACTGATATTTGATCCTACTCTGAAACTTTTCGCAGGACCTTGGCCAGTTATAGGGTTAAGCATGAATTTAAAAAAAAAATGAGATTAAAGAAAAAAATTTCCTGGAGTCACATTTGAAGGGACATTTAAAATCTTTGAGATTCAGTATCCCTTATGAATGTGGTCAACTAGACCTTGATAGTCACTGCATCAGAAGAGAGATAAGAATATTTGATCTCCCAAAACATCAAACGTTGTCTTCTCTGACTTATACTCAACTGCAGTGCATGCAATTTATAAGATCAAATAATTCTCCTTAACTCAGCATGTTATATAACATGATAAAATGTTTTTCAATGTTGTGTCATTTTGAGTGTATGGACAAGAAGCAGAAAATGACCTTGTTTTATAGTATAGACTTCTGGTTCCTCTGGAAGTCCTAATTCAAGTGGAATTTCCAGATAGAGATATTACTTCAGAGGCTCATTAAGCATACATTAGGAAGAGTAATATATTAAAAGGTCATAAACTAATTTTCTATGATGAGGGACTAGCTAAAAAGGATTATGCTACTACCTGCCTTATGTTTGTGGCTCCTCATAACTTGGGGGAGGCAGATTGATGTGTATATGCTCTGATACAGTCACCAGTTTTCCGTGAATAATGTGGCTTACGACACATTCTCATCTGATTTATAAAATGTAACTACATCATTTGTTCCCAGCACAAAAGAAAGGATTGTTTTTAAAATAGAGCAGTTCAGAAAATTTGACTGGCAGTTTAATTCATTCACTAAAAGCTTGGCCCACTCTTATGCCCTCATTTGAAAGCTGATGTTTTATTAATGTTTAGTAAATAAAACAGATAATCACCTTTGTCAATATAAAGTTGCTATAGGAATCAGCCCCCCTAAAAGTGGGGCTATCTGAATTCGAAGGGGCGGGGGGCTGCCTTACTCACACAAAGCCTGCATCTAGCACTAGCTTAAGAAAATGGTGTCTTCCTTGTGCGACTTTTATGTCTTTAGCTATCTGTCTTGTAATCTGTAATGTCACTAAGCACTCTGTGGCCCTTATATTTTTCACACTTCATAAAACTATATCTTTCACGTGCTTTGGTGTCATGTTGACATGGAGAGTATATGAGGACACACTTATATGTTTCTGTCCTAAATTTCTCTATTATACAGGATGGACCCAATAAATAAAATTTATATTTTTGTCAATTTTTTTTCTTTTTTTTTTAAACTTTGAGGTAGTGTTTTCCTAACTCTTTCTGGCCCAGAATTCACTGTATAGACAAGGATGGCCCTGAAGATAGCCTCAAGATCCTGCTGACTCTTGTCTCTTGAGGACAGAAATTATAGACATGTACCACCACACCCAGACTGGTCCAGATATTTTAAGCTTGAGAAATGTTGCCACAGTCTTGAAAACATCTTCTATGGTGATCATCTTATTTTAAAACACGCAAACAAACAAAAACAAAACAAAACAGATAAAAGACACAAGAAACTTGGAATAATTTTCATTGATTACAAGGACATTTCTGCAGTCTTATCTGAAGTCTAAAATATAGAAGAATTATAAGGCAATATAAGTACCTGATAAAGAGTTAAAGGCCCCCAAAATGCTAAGTTCTTCAGGAGTTCGCTAGAAAAACTAGTCATATGTTGATTTTATATTATTAATATATAATTCAGAAAAAAAGCTAAGTAGAACTCTAGTTTATATAATAATATCATGAACCATTCTGAGAGCAAGAATATGTTGTTTAGTTCTATAGCAAACAATGTTATATATATAAAAAAATCATCTAATTCCAGTCCACGTACCTTTGTCTCCAAGAGTAGGAAGTTTCTTGGGACCATTATGAGAGAACGAAATTTCTTATAATACATCCTTCAGTGGAGACCTACTGTTACTGTCTTAGACACATAAGATATGATAGGGGCTAAAGAGACAGCTGAATAGTTAAGAAAACTTGGATGCTTTTTCACAGGAGCCAAGTTCAGTTCCTAGTACCATGCTGAGAAGCTCACAGCAGCCTGTAACTCTAGCTCCAGGGAATCTGACACCTTCTTTCATTTCCACGAACAACTGCATATATGTGTACATGTGTGTGCACTCACAAACACACACACACACACACACACACACACACACACACACACACTCATGCACGCACGCCTGCAAATCTTTAACGAATTGAAAAGTGTGAGCTTCTTATGTGTGTCTATAAATATATTTTCTGAAAATAACAGGCATGATCCACATCCTGAGATTTTTTACCTTAGGAACTGTGTACATCATATACCACACTGCACTGGCCCACATTTCATATTTTTCATTTCAGTATTGATATACTATTACCTTTCTCGCTTCTTTGATCATCTTCCGAATAGTTTCCTTTATTGTAAGCAGATGTGCCCTTGGTGGGTGAAAGAGGAGGTCGATGTGGGTACTCCCTAAGAGTCCAGGCATCACATATGGCCAGCCTAGATCAAGATTTGGAGCCTCCACATCAGACTGCATGGGCCAGTAAGTCCCTGAAGACGAGCCGTCATCACAGGAACTATCAGAACCATGTTCTGTATTTTGTGCAATCTTCTGGACATTTTTCAAAATATAATTAATCTCTTCCTCTGCCAGAAAGTCTGAAACTCGCTCCTTGATGAGGAACTCTTGGTAGGCTTCTAACCCATGTTCAATTAGAGTATCAACTGCCACGCGATACCACTCCTTGTAGTGCGGCTCGACGTAGTTGTCAGATCGGCACTCATCATTTAGTGATGAAAGCATTGATGAAGCCTCCATGCTTGCTGGTGTTGGATGAGGGGAACTTTCAAATGTTCATCTGGGCAGAGGCAAGAGGTACCTGAGTGTGGGATAAGAAAATGAAGGTCAGTTACAACTCTGTGCACTGATATCTATGATATATGCCATGTATCACTTTGACAGCATTCGCATTAACTACCGTTTAGAGGGCTAGGGAAGTGAGATGACACATATCATATCCTAAATGCCATTAATAGAGCTGCAGTTCAATATCCATCACAGTCAGTTAAATAGATTTCCCTTACAAGCTCAAGGCATCCAAAGTCAGAGAGCCTCATGTGACATAACAAACTTGACCTCTTTAGGGATATGGGACATCTACTCAACTTAAACCTGAGAACAGAGTGTGCTTGATGAGGCACAAATTCCTCCAAGCCACTTCTGTTTTGACCTTAAAGTAGTACTGCAGTAGGATTAGGGCCTGGCTACTCATAAATACAAATAAGCTAATATGCTGAATGAAATATAAAAAACATAAAACATGTCTTCAGAGAATTTACCATTTAGTGGAAGTGGATAGAAAGACAAGCATTACCCTAAACAAAGGCATAAGCCATGTATTACAAAGGGCCAAATGAGTAAGTATTCATGCTCATTAATTAATCATGTCATAGTCACTGGTTTAAGAATAAAACGAAGTAGAGGTCCGTCCATAGTAAGTGAGCTTCGGGCAGCCCTGAGTAGGACGCCTGCTTCCGCTGAAGCTAGGACTATGAGAAAGAATCTGGTCCTGTAGCAGAAGATACTTTCATGCCAGACAAGGCTAAAAACTCAGGCAAAAGAACACACCAGAAATGAAGAGAGCATTCAGGATTCAGAGAAGAAAGCTCTGGTATGTGGGAAAACAGGTTTCTTTTGGGAGGAAAAGACTGAGCAGAGCAGATAAGATTGAGCCTGGTGTGGAGATCAGGAGACTCCTTCCATCCAGCCAAAGGAATGTTAAAACTAGTTCTGCTATAGCTGGAGGCTCCCGATCTGAATTCTGGTTCCCTGCTTCACTGAAAAAGATGTAGGGCTTCATCTCAGCCAGAGTGGGGGTTTCTGGGCTATTTGAATAAGTCCTGACACCCATCTTGAGGCTCACAACGCAGCTGCATCCTGGGTTACAAGAACTACAAAGCTGATTTGACCAGTACAGGTTTGTCAGCGGTTCTGACCTACTTTAACATTCTGGACTTAACTGATCTTTTTCAGTCTTCCTCCCACTCCAATTCAAATTCAATCTGTGAGGGGGCAAGGCTGGAAACCATTACCATTCCTCCCAACACTCATGCAAGATTCACTCTGCCAAACACACAGATAAGTTGTGAGGGGACAGACAATAGAGTATGCTGATGAGCAGAGATCAGAAGATCCATCATCTACAGAGGCTTTCACTGTGAAGGGAGGGGAAAGGAGACAGGGGGGGGGCACAAAGAGAGATAGAGACAGAGAGACAGAGACAAAGAGACAGGTACAAAGAGAGATAGAGACAGAGAGAGACAAAGAGTCGAGGCAAAGAGACAGACCGAGACAAGGAGACAAGAGAGAGACAGAGATGCTTCACTTTGTCATTTTACTAGTGTTGATCTTGTCCCCAAACCTGGGTTCAGAATTGTTCAGAGAAACTGTCTTGAAAGTGTACAGGTTATCACACCATGGATTAAACAACAATATTAAAACAACAAAATATTAAAAACATATTACATTGTTTATGTAGGTCTATATTTCCAGAACTCAAGCAGAGACAGCAGGAAGATCATGAATCTAAAGTCAAATGAGGCAGCAGAGTAAGACCTTGTCTTAAAGAAGCAACTGCTGGAGAGCCAGCTCAGAAGTATGTTCAAGGTCCTGGTACAACCATCAGCCTTCAGCTTTAGGGCAGAGGTGAGGAATAAAAACAAGACATTCTTTTTTCTGAGACCCTTTGGCTTGAGTAATGGCTTAACTTAAGGCTAGCACACAGGAATTATCCCTAGGTCCTTGCTTTGTGACACAGCATCTAAGCCCTATAGAAGAGAGTCTCCTACTTCAGACGCTATTATGTTGGGTCACTATGCAGATATTCCTTCTATTTGGGTATAACTAAAAACCACGTCAGCCCAACTATCAGTATGAGAACTATAGCATGGAGATATAAAGTGTGTTTCTTTTATAACTTAATTAAAATTGGCTTGACCTATGGCCACAGTCCAGGAACACTTAGCACACGTTAACACATTTCTCAATTATGGTAGGTATCTGCTTTTTTTTTTTCCTGGTTATGTTTCATTCAGATTCACTATTTAACAGAGACTTGTACCAGGGAACAATATATAGAAGAGTTTTTAAATGTAACCACTTGTGGGAAGAGATGCTACTGGCACCTAGTGGGAAGAGAGATCAAGGATCCCTCTATGCATCCTACAATTGGTACCCACAGTAAGGAACTACAGGGTACAGAAGGCAATGCCGTGAAGTTGGAAAGTGATCACATTGCTCTCTTCATAGATGCTCTGTGGTTTGAATATGGTTCCCCTCCAAGTTTCAAGTGTTCAAGGTTGGACCCCCAATATGACTCATGAAAGGTGTGAGGACCTTTAAGAGATGAGCCTGTCAGTAGTGATTAGGTCACAGGAACACTATCAAGAGTAGACTTTGTCACACCAGGTCTGTGGTGGGGCATGTCTTTTATCCCAGCACTCTGGAGGTAGAGGCAGTAGAATCTCTTGAGTTTGAGGTCAGCCTGGTCTACAGAGTGAATTACAGGAGGGCTAGAGTTACAGAGAGGCCCTGTCTCAAAAACAAAAACAAATAATCCAAACAAGACAGAGAGCAGACTTTCTCTGGAGACTGACTTGATAATAAGGGAAAAGGGAGGGATTTAAAGTTAGATCCCAACCAACTGAATTCTTTACCATGAGAATGGGTTGCTGTAAGGCAGGCCAACCCTACTTCTCACAACTGCTCCTTCCACACCCTCCCTTCCCCTTTCACCATTTCCCTCAGAGCTGACAAGGCTTGAGGCCCGAATGGGCATCCAAGCTCTTGGTCTAGAAACGTGAGGGGAACACACATCTTTATGAATTACTCTAGTTCAGATATTCTGTGAGAGCAATGAAAAGATGAACAAGACATGCTACTAACTCCTAAGCTTTTTCAATATTCAATAACATTCTTTCTGGCAAGTAACACTTACCAAAGAAAGTTTATTTTCACGTGCCGCAATAAATGAATGTTTAAGCTATGGTTTCCTAAGGCTTGCTGAGTTTCAGTCTTCATTGGATAACCCCTCCATGCAGAAAGAAGTGCCTGGTGGCAGAATGAGATGTCATATATATATGACATCTCATATATATATCACATCTCATATATATATATATATATATATATATGATATATATATATCACTTAATTGTAAAAAGTGGTAGGTAACTATTTCATCATTAAAAAAAAATCTAGATTAGAGATTCCATTTTACTTTACTCTTAAAATTTAACTTTTGAATCTCTATAATACATGATGATAGGTAGGTGTTACCCATTTGGAAGCTAACTGCATAAAGTTCTTTAAAAATATCACTTATTTCTGTTTTTTATTATGCATATGAAAATTTTGCAATTGTGCAAACTTAATTGCTGGACCCTGTATACACTGAGAGGCCATAGAGGTTAAAAGGACAGACGGATCACGAGGACAATATGATGTCCCATGAAAGGCTAGTCATAAAGGAACAAAACTTCAATATAAACTGATCTGGAAAGTGAAATATGAGGGATTAATTTAATAGTCAATGTGAAATGCCATGTGAGAGGTCATTGTGAAAAAGTACAAAGGCCTCCTGTAATGAGTTTGGATATTACCACAAGACTTAGGACAATACTATGCTCTGGACCCTTGTTTGGGACTAGCTACACTCAGATAGGCTCTCATGGTACAGCTTTATTACAAGAGCTATTTACAAGGGAAGGGAAAAGCTCCAAGTTTTAACAGGGACTAGCAAAGTAATATCACTTTGCAAATGCGTATTGAGATAAAGGAGCCTCTATGCTTAGTTACAGACTTAGGATTCCAGTCTTAAGCGTTTCCCTGAACACTCAGCAAGGCTTATTAGAGTAACAAAATTAATTAGGTGTAGCTCTAAACATAAACCTAAAGAGAACTTTATTAATAACAATTTAAACATGTATTCTTTTAACATGGAAATAATGAGTTAGGGAAAAACATAAACGTCTCAGTGTGACATAAAATCTGAACTGACTTCTGGGATTCACTGCTAGTGAGGCAATCCATTCTAGGGAAACATAGCCTTAAAGCCCACACATCATAAAATATAAATACTCTAGATATAAAATTTGAAATGTCGTTTATGGCAAGCACACACATTTCAAATGTAAACTTTGGTAGTACAAAAACTATAAAATAAGTGAGAGATAGATTTCACAGGTGGTTCTGGAAAACCCGCTCAGCCATTCATCATCAGGGTTGTCTTCTTCCTGGGGTATGTGGGTAGCAACACAGAGATCCACAGCTATGTACAGAGAGTAAGAGACCTTGAAACACCCAGTCCCAAAATGGATTTCTCCATCCAATCCATCCCCTCAGGGCCCAGGGAACTTTGCAGAAGAGGGAGAAGGAAGAAAGATTTCTAGAGTCAGAGGGATGGAAGACAGACACCAGACACAAATGGGCTGACACACATAGGAACTCACAGAGACGATGACAGGACATACAGGGCCTGCACATGCTCAAGACAGATAGGGTCACAATGCTGAGAGCGGGAACTGACCATTATCATCCATACCTAACCAAGATGCTGTCTTCAACTGAGCACTGCCTAGAAAAAGAAAACGTAGTTTTTTCCAATGGCATCTCACCAAGTATATAAACCATATTGAACGGTATTCCCCATGCCTAGTGGAAGGCCAACATAAAATCAACTCAATAATATGTTTGTAGACATTTTGTCTCATAGTGTTTTGTTTTGTTGGACCTTTTTTTTTTATCTTAAGATCTTTTGTTTGTATATTATGATTTCTAGTTTTTGTTTTTAATGTTTGTATGTGTGTGTGTGTTTCTTGTGCTTTTTCATTATGTCCCCCATCCCCATTTTTTCCTAAAGTGGAAGAGAAAAAGAGGCAAGTTGAATAGCTGGGGAGGTGGGAGTAGATGGATGGAAAACCAGAATATATTGTATGAAGATCAGAATACATTGTATGAATTTTCAATAAAAATATACAGAAAACCATGAATGTTGAATTCAGACTTGATCTTTCAGAGCTTCAAAGGCTTTATCTTTTTCTGTGGGGCATGGGACATTTTGATGAAGACTGCCATCCTAAGTAAAGAAATGTATTCATTCCAGTGGATAGTACTGATAGAGAAAACGGGGATAAGGAGAAGCATAGGTATCTGCAGGAGCATGCTAGCAAGAATTCCTAGGGACACAGGGACAGAAAAGGAAGACACAGCAGCCACGGGTCTACTTCCATCGTACAGCTCTGAGATGCTGTCATCCACATGCAGATCTACGAACTGTCAAATAAAACAGTTTAAAACCTCCATGGAAAAGCAAGTTTAGGAATAATACATAAAGTATGGACTCAGAGCTAGACGAGAGGACCTAGGAAAACACTGTCCAGCTAACAAGGAAGACCAGACTGTGTGAGAGTGCAGAAGGAAGCTCAGCTTGTTCTACCACTCTTTGTCACTACCATGGAGGTGAATTCAAGTTAGGTGTTGTCCCTGAAATGGAAGGTCATGAACACACGTGATTTTTAATCTGGAATGCACTGTCCTATCTTTTGTACATAAGTAGATTTGAAACTAATGAGAAACTTCATCTCTATTCCGCAAGGCAGTTCTAAAATGTAGAACTGTCTATATGGACTAAAATGTTGGATAAAATCATACATTCAAATTATTGACTAAATTCTAGCCATAAGCCATCAATCTCAAGATAATTTAGCTTTATTTAGAATCATTTATGCTAAAGTTCACTTACAATCAATACATAAAGCTATTAATACATGTAAATTGATCAGTATTTATGCCTCTGGCAACTTAATACAAATGGAATTTTGAGTATTTTTGAAAACTTTATAAGACTGAACATATACTAAGAACAATACTGATTCATATTTTCATATTACAATTAGAGAAAGTTTGTATTATTAGATACAGATCCTGGTATTATATAATCCTATGCAAAATTTTTGTTTGAATGTAATCTCATATGGGACCATCTTCCTGTCAGGTCAAAACCAGCAATATGATCTTATTCAATAAAGCATATTTTAAAACAAAAAATAAAAATAATCTTAGAACCCTTCTACCCTTAAATTTTTTATAAGGATTGTGTTTCTCTTCAAATCTGATTACTAAAAATTTAGAATAATAAAACATTTAAGATGCTACAATTAAATTACAAACTTGCTGTAATAAGCTGTCAAGTATAAGTTAATATATACTCCTGATATCCAATGTCATGATGATTTCAAAGGGGCTTCATCATTACACTTAGGATGAAGTGTCTTCTCAGCACAGGGAATCACTGCAAGGAGGCCTCACTCTACCACAGGTGCTGGGTACGGACATCCCAGCGAGGAGAACTCTTTATCTCTTTGAGGTCATGGGAAGGGCAAATCAGAACATCTCAGATTCACTTTATTAACCTCAAAGCAAATTCCAGTTGCTCAATACCTAATTATTTTTTTTTAAATTCTTTAATTTTTTTAAATAGAAGATGGGGGATAGCAATATCACTTTCACATCAATATACTTTCAGGGTATATTTATATTTGCTGTTATTCGATACATTTGCCTGATCTAACATAGTAATTTCAGATGTGGGGGGAGGTGCAGCAGGGGACTTTCCAGTAAATATTGATAATATTAAAATATGAACATTATTTGGAAGTCCATTCTGAGGAATTTCTACAAAATAATTCATAAGAAGAGCAACAAGGCAGTTGTGCAGAAAGCTTATGTCAGATGAGCAATTACATGATCTGTCTACACAAAGTTTAGAATGAAAATACGGGAAATCAACCTTTTTCCAGTTCCCAGACTATTCCCAAATTTCCACTGGCCAACCTTTAGTATCCCCCGACTACACTGAATGGAATGTGACTGTTCTGGTGCCATCGTATGATGTGCTATGCTGACGTGCCCCATTCTCGGTCATCCTTAGTAAGTGAAGCAAATATTTGGATAGATAAATACAAACATAGTGATGTAACATTAGCAGCTGAAAGGAAAAATGTGCTAATTTGGCTAAAATAATCAACATTAACAGTAGTGAGTTTGGGGGTAGGAACCAAATGTAAAAGTATAAATGGGACAGTGGGTAACAGGGCTTAAGTCTGACTTCTGCTGAGTCCTGAGTCTGGTGTTGTAAGAGCTTGAAGGCTCAAAGTCCTCAACAGGAAAATGAATGAGGTTAACAGTTTTATCCTTAAAGAGTTTCCATAAAGATTAAATGAGTTACAACTCCCCACCTTATCACCTGCCATGAAATAGTACTTTAAGTTGTCAGGCAATAATGTAAGAAATAAATTTCATGTAATTAGAAAGCAAAATGTCAGGGATGGGGAGATAGTTCAATGGGAGTTCAGTCTTGAAACCAATGCTAAAAAATGTTGGGCGAGATAGCCTGTGTTTATGGTCTCAGCGTCTAGGAAACAAAAACTAGCAGGTCCCTGGTACTCCCTGGAAGCCATTCTAGCTCCTGTGGAGAGTTTCAGATGAGAGATTTTGAATAATAATAATAGTAATAATAATAATATGAAAATACACACATGTGCACATACAGACACATATGGATGTATACACACACATACATGAAAGCAAATCCCATAATAAAATTCATCATTTTATACAGTGAATATTTTTAAATACAAAATAAATCTGTAATGGGCACCTTCCACTACTTTTTCTTAGCAAGGCCTTTCTTTATCTATTTCCCCATACCAGCCTGATGTCCCTGATTCATGGTGACTAGGTGATTCATGCTGGGTGAGAACTCAGGGCTGTTGCTGAGTGAGCAGTTAGAGTTCTCTGGGAACCCAGCTTCCTGGCAGAAGCTGGATCCTCCCCGCTGTCTGGGTGTGCTGTGGAGTGAAGCTGCTCCACGGGTACATTAAACCTTCTCCAGCTGTTCACTTCTCTGTTGTCCTAAGTGTTCAGGATGCAGCATGCTTGTAATCTAGACCAACAGCCTCAAATCCCATGACCTCAGATAAAATTCCAGGCCATCTGCTTCTAGACCTGAAGCATTTGCCCAGCGGGTATTACTTCCTCTAGCATTTTACAAATGCACAGAATATTTACACCCTGAAGAATCCAAGTGATTGTTTTGTGGATTACCACTGCTCTGAATTTTATAAATATCAGATTTTTTATAAGACCCCTTCTATATATTTCCATACAACTTAGAAAATAAAATATTAGTTCCTCTTCTAATAAAACTTTTGTCTTTTAAATGAGTCAATTCAAGCCAAATTAAAGTATTAAGGCAGGCTTATTGGGGCAACTCTTGGGAGAGCTCACTGACCACACAGGAGGGGGTCAGTAAAGTCACCACGCAGAGGGAAACAGAAAGTAGGGGGAAGAGAGAGAGAGAAAACACATGGGGTGGGGGTGGGGGGAGAAGGAGAGTGGAAGGGAGGAAGGGAGGGAGGGAGGGAGAGAGAAGGAGGGGGAGGGAGGGAAGGAGGGAGAGAGAGAGAGAGAGAGAGAACCAAAATGACTGAATTATATAGTAAATATACAGTGAAGAGCCACTGGGTGAGATGAAACCCAACCTCTGGGCTGGAAAATTCAGGGTCGAGCAAGCCACATCCTGTAATGGACAGGGACTGAGGGATGCTGGGAGAACCTGGAGGTGGGTTTTGTAGGTTAAATATGTACCTAAGCTACTTGTCCCTGGTCTGAAACGCAACACATAACATGAGCCACTCTGGCCTCCTCATAAGCTGAAGGTTATCAAGGACAAGGACAGGAGAGGAAGTCTGCAGTAATACAGAGTGGGGATTTAGGTCCGGGTGGAACACACTCTCTAAGCAGATGATAGCCTTAGCTTCTACATTTTAGGTCTGCGGTTCATCTTGAATTAACATCTGTGTTAAGAGTGCATTTGTTTTTCCTATGCATATCCATTTGTCTCAAGACTATTTATTGAAAAGACATTTTTCCCATTATCCCTGCCAAAGCATGGAGTACTTATCTGTCAGTTGAAAATCCCTTACTGCATAAAAGATCATCTATTTCTGAGTTTGCTTGTTTGTTTGTTTCTCTTTCACGGATGTCTTCATTGATCTATATGTCAGTTTCAGAGTTTTTGGATGCTGTAGCTTAAAATCAAATAATGTAAGTTCCTAGACTCTTTTTTTTTTTTTCTCATTCCAGACTGCTTAGTATGTTCTGGGCCTTGTAGATTTTTGTAAGAAATTTAAAATCAACTTAAAAATGTTGACACTGGATTATCACAAAGATGCAATTTAGGAACAGCCAAAGGGAAGAGATCCAGAGGGTGGAATAGAGGGACCTCTGGGAAGGAGGAACTCCTTGGCCCTGGGGCCCTGTCTGTCCTCAGCAAGTCAACACCTCTCCAACCAGGAAGAAGGCTCACTTCCTGTTTGGTTGTGTCTTATGGATGTTAACTCAATATCACAGCATCCAAATGACAAAACAAGGCAGAGAAGCCAGACGCTGCATATATTCCTCTTAACAGCACGCAGAAATGCTTGCCACGGTACTAATCCTAGATAATAAGTAGGCTAAAGAGTATGAGAAAAAGCAAAATTACAATCAAAATAAGTTTTGCTTTGTTTTGTTTTGTTTTTTAAACCAGTGAATGATACCCCAAATGAAGGTAGATTTTCATTTCGATTTGATTTGCTGTTAAGAGGATGGCTCTCCTGTGAAAGGGCTTAGATAAGATAGAGGGCCGTGAGGCAGAGTGTATTTCCTAGGACAAGGTTAATTTAATACCAGAGAGAGTGTGGCAGGGGGTGAAAGGAGAAAGGGTATTTCTGGGACCACCTAGAAAAACAAGGGCACATACCTTAAGGCATTTGAGAAGGGGGTGGGGAGTGTCTCACACTCTGCGGAAGTGTGTAAGGATTAGTCTATATGGGGGAATGCATGGAGGAAGGACTCCTTAGGGTGGTCACCAGACAGTCCAAAGATGAGCCTTAGTCCTTTGATATCTGAGGCCTTGAAGTTCCTGGGTGCCTGACATTCTCCAAGAATCAGGAGTTTACTTTAAAAATTCAGATGGATTGGTCTCCCTGTAGGAGCAGAGATTCCAGAATCAACAATGAGGACCAGCTGCTGGACATAATAAGCTAAGTCTACCTGGCCTGAGGGATTTAGCATTTCTTTCCAGAAGTACCTTTGTCCTGGGAGCCTGCCTTAGACTGACAGACATTCCTGGCAAGGTGCCTGATGATATCTGTAAGGCAGAGGAGATTTGCTGTTTAGCCTTAGCTAAACCTAAGATATAGTACCTGTCCCCCCAACACATACACCCTGCCCCCCAATGATCTAGGAACTTCTAGTGAGCAGCTACCTCTTAAAGATTACAGACTTGTAGCAGCACACCCAGCTCACAGAAGTGGCTTTCTGTAAACAGTACTTCTACAGAAGATCTTAATTTGTGAATCCTCTTTCTGAATATATTCTATTTTGCAGTGGAGGAAAAAATAAATTTTAAAAGAAGTGCCTCAGAAGTTCTGTTTTTTGTTTTGTTTGTTTGTTTTTTAACTTTAGTCACCTTGTTAATCCATGCACTTAACTGATGGCAATCTATGATTCAGAACTCTACATATAAAACTGTCTAATAATGCTTATTTAGTGGTGCAAACAGTACAGAGTATCCAGAATGAAACGCTATTGGGATACATGAACCCCAAAGGAATAAAAGGGAAAAAAGGAAGAGAGGGCAGGAGTGGGAGGGGAGGGGGAAGAGAGAGGGAGGGAGGGAGGGAAGAAGGGAGGAAAGGAAGGAGGGAGGGAGGGTCGAAGGAACAGAACAGAATAGGATGCACTCCACTGGTACTTAACAAGAAACTCTCTCACAGAGTTGTCACAGCATTCCTGGCCCAGGTCACAGGCCAGCAAGAGACCAACTGTTCTCTTCACTCTGCTTTATGAGGCGAACAATTATTTGTCTATCGAGAAAGTCTTAATGCTCACTGCTAACTGTTGAATACTTGGGTAATGGCATAATAACAATAATGATGATGATGATGATAATAATAACAACCACAATAGTATACTACCTTAGTAACACTGGTATGACACATTAGAAAATACTGCAGCCTAATTAAAAATCAAATTATTGATGCAGAACTTGCTAAGATTCAAGCACACGGCTATTTCTATTACGTGGAGGTGTTGTGGTAACACAAAGCACGGGGCTTCCAAAAGAACAGTGAAAACCCACTGTGTACTCGGGCTCTCAAAGAGCAAGTATCACCCTCAGCGGAACCTTCCAGGAATAATACAGATATCACTTAGCTTTTGGGGGAATCTCCTGAAACCTCATGTTTTCATTTCTTATTTACATTAGTCATTCTGCAAACAGCTTTTGTACACTAAAGTTAATCATAATGAAGGGCCTAAACTGTGTTTTCAGTACAAGTTGTGACTCCAATGAGATGTGAGCCTGACTCGTTTTTCTTGTTTCTTGTATGGGTTTTTTTTTTTCTATATAAACCTATCTTACCAGGAAGACTGAGAATTAAAATTAATTATAGTCATGCTGTTTGGTGTATCATTAAGATGAAACTGGAGGAAACTATAATGGAGTTTAGATTCTACTTCAGCTATAGGACGCAGAGAAATTAAGAAGGATCAGAGCTGGAAACCTCCTACCGGCCAGCTTTCATGGTGCTAAAGATGCCATGCCTAGTGTTTGGAGGGGTCAGCGGGGGCAGGATTTCCCTAGCTGTAGAATGTAAGTGCTGCAATACCTATCCATCAGGCAGAGTATGTCTGTTGGTGCAATAGAGGCAAGAACACGTTAGAGATAAGCACCTGCTTTGTTGTTAAGCTGCCTTCTAAATATTTATCTTGACATTAAGACCAGGAAACCTCTCAGGCTGAAGCAGTCCTTTGTGCAGAGGATGGACAATTCAGAAATTCAAACCTGGTCAGTGTGCAAAGAAGAAGAGGCCGAGGGATGCTCAGTGCTAACCCATCTCTCACCGCTCACCCCCAACCCCTACCCTGCACACACTAGGCCCAGTGAACATCACCCATCAAAGGCGGACAGCTTTAAGATCCCAAGGATGGAGTAGAGTGATGGGACAGCCACTGTGCAGATTGACATTGTTTGTCAACCCTGAACACATAGCAACTGGTATCTACACAGAATCAGGCCTCCACTCTTCCACTGCTGAGAGATAAGTGGCCCCATAAGTCCCATTTCTTCCTGAGGAGCATATGACAGTCAATGGCTCCTGGAGAAAGGAATGGCATTGTCTGTAATGGTGCAGCCACTGGGATGCTAGGCAGGAAGGGGTTTGTTCAGTGAAAGGACACCAGAGGACCATGGGTAGCAAACATAATCTAAATACACTGAAACTGTCAAAAGGAAAGAAAAAAGACTTTTGTAACATGATGAAATAGCAAGGTGAGGTTCCATTTTATCAGATTCATCAATCCTGCAGTTATGAACCCAGATTTGGGGGGTTGAGATCTCTCTCTCTCTCTCTCTTACACACACACACACACACACACACACACACACACACAAGCAAAAGTGACAATAGGATGAAGAAGGACATCTTTTCTTTGAAGATACTGTAGACATGGTTAAAAAAGGAGAACCAACAATGCAGAAGGTCTCCAAAAGCTGCTGACTCATCATCATCCCCTGATGCTAGGATCTGGGAAAGGTTAAGAATCCCTCACAGCTCATCCTCAGTGGGGCCTGTTCCCCAGTTGTCAGTATTTGGATGAAGGAGCTTGGCTTACCTCTGCCTCACTGCATTGTTCACCCCAGCACAAGCTCACCCAGTGTTACGTCCATTCTGCTGAGCTTCCCCACTCGAATGTCCGTTGACTGGTGAGCACATTTCTGGACATTCTACAAAAATAACTTCCTTCTATTTCCCCCCAGCTAATCACTATTGTTGTATTGGTTATTCCATGAGCCTGGAATGTTTCCTGTTTACACTGCTTTCTTAGTGACCCTTACCAATCTCTGAGAGGGGTCTCCAAGATCATTGGTTTTAAAGGGACCCATCCTTATCCCTTTCTTACTTTTATCACCTCACTTCATTTAGTATGTAGCACTGGCTGGGTGAGATCGTCCTCACATGCATTGGCTCATCAGGACAGGAGCTGTCTAAATGCCTCTGAGGGGTGTGTGCTAACTTACTGGTGAGCTGGCAATGCTGTCTCAGATAAGGACTGTTCTCTTACATAACAAATTTCAATTCTATTTACTGCGCAATTATACAGGAGAAATGAGGAGTGTACCTTGCATCTCCCATCTTGTTTTGCCTTGGCTCTCTTTCTCACTTTAAAACACTGTCTACAAGTCCTTAAATGCCTTAGTCAAACTTACAACACATTAAGACAAAACACCATAGGCAAGAAGTGGCCTTTGCTGTTAAAATGTTTGACACATGTCATGAGCACTTTTTGAATCTACTTAAGGAAACAAAAAGTTGTTCTGGGGACATGTTGGCATTTATAGACAAATGATATAGGAGGCATAGCAAATATATTCTCTACCAAGAATCTTAAAATGGTGTTTCAAGCAATTTTAACCAAAGCTGTGAACCTCACCTGCAAAGACATGAAAGTCTGCAAATGACACAGCAAAATGTGCAGTCAGACACAGCAACTGTAGGCTCTTTTTAATGTCTTTAATTTCATTGTGTTATGTGAGTGAGTGTTTTACATGGATGTATGTCTGAGCAGCATGTGTGCCTGTTGCATGCAGAGTCCAGAAGAGGGTGCTGGATCTCCTGGAACTGTAGTCACAGACAGTTGTGAGCTGCCATGTGGCTGCTCAAACCCAAACCCTGGTCCTCTCAAAGGCAGTCCGCCAGTGCTTTTAACTGCTGAGTTATTTCAATAGCCCACCGTCAGACTCTTAAAAAGAAGCTTGAAATAGGTATAATTTTGTGGAAATTATGTCAATGAAGACAGATTTGTGCAATTAAAAAGTTAAGAGAAGTGTAAATGTTAATATTATATCTCCCACAGAAAGACTTTAACACCAGAGAACAATCATGCATGTAACAAGAACATCAGCCAGAGTCCACTCCTCCCTCAGACACTGACCTCAGGGCTCTCTTTTAATCAGGCTTGCTGAGGCATCTGTACCATAACTGAAATAAAATGGTTACATTTATTTATTTATTTATTTTTAATCCGGAGAAACTTTCAATGAAGATTTGAAAAGTCGCCTTTTACTTGAGAGTTATTTTCTCAATAACCTCATCGGCTTCTTTCTTTTGCTTATAGTCTACTTGTACACATACGTGTTAGTTAACAAAGTATAATCTTTAAGTATGCAAACTGCTGCTGGGTTTGGATGTCCAGAGAGCAGAGCTGCCCTTGGAGAGCGTGATGTAATGCTGAAACAAAGCTGGTGTTCATAGACTCTCATCAGGATGTAAACCATCCACAGTAGAAAACACACCTGTTTCACTTTCATCTGATCTTAGGGCCCAGGTCCCAGAGGAGAGCATGGCCACCCTGTTCTTTAGTTCTGATTCCTTGCTGTCTGCTTTGTACAACTTGACTAGGTGCCTATAGTTTTTATGCAAATATTTAAAGTCTTACTTTTTTTTTTGTTTACTTGTTTGCATCTGAAAAGTTCTGACTTCTCAACAAGACCATGTGTGTATGACCCTGACACACAGCTAATTAGGATGCTCAAAGGTTCTGATCCTCCATTTTGGAATCTCGTTTGTATCCCTTGCCCTTGAAAAGGTTTCACTCACTTCTTCTCTGGCATTTCAAATTGCAGCACTTTGACCCACAACTTTTAACATGCTCACTGGGGATGACTCTACTCCAGAAAGTATGTAATGTCAAGCTATTGGAAGAGCAGAACTCAGTCCTGGCTTTCTATTTAAATCAAGGTGACTGGTTTCTCAAACCCTAAGAACTGGACTTCTGCTACAAGAACAGAACTTTCCACCATTGCCCTTCTCCTCATACTTCCAGCGGGCAGATTGATGTCCCTTCCTTCTTCTCGTTTGACATAGAAATTGCACATATATATTAAAACTTCCAATCTTCTTCATCAATGTTTTAGAACTGTGCTTTTTTCAAAAAGAAGGCTGAACAAGAGAGACAAATGAATGGTCCTTACATCTTTGCCTACACTTTATCAAACTTTTAAAATACATACACATTATTTTTTCTTTATTCTTGAGAATCTCTTAAGTGTATATAATGAAAGATGAGGTGATCTATCTATTCCCCCAAATTCCCACCTCCAACTCCCCCTCAAAATCTTCTCCAACATGCCCAGCTTTGACCTCGGCTTTTTCTCTGTCTTTTGATAATCCACTAAGTCCAATTAATGTTATCTACAAGTGCCTGGGTGCAGGGCCTTACATTAGAGTATGGGGAACCTATCAGAAGCCACACAATCCAGGAAGAATGATTCTCCCTCCCCAGCAGCTATCAACAGCTAATAGTTCCTAAGTTAATGGCTTTGGAATAGCCTGGAGTCTTCCACATAAACACTGACATGCAAAACACTTTATCTTTCATATAGACCATCATCCATCAAATGGCAAGTATTTCAACTCACTGCACACTGGACTGCAGGCTGGGCATGTTGTTTCTATACTATCATTTGCTTTCATTGTCTTACTTCCACAATTAACTGAGTATCATCCTGCAAGGTCAACTTCTACATTTTGGGGAAACGGAACAAACCAAAGTCCATATTTTAGCGATGTTCACCACATCAGTTAAACACAATTTAAGCAGAGAGAATTGACAGGCCACGGCCAAAGGAAAATATCCTAATTCAAAACCAAAGGCCATCTGTCGTCGAGCATACTTTCAGTTGTAAGAGGAAGCAATCATTTTAAAGATGGAAAATGGTGGCAGTACATTGTTTAATATTTATTTAACATTCAGAGTAAGGCTGTCGATTTTTTTAAAAATAATGTATTATAGGTTCTGTGGACTAAAGTTTCTGTTGTAAACCTTGCTTGGCTTTTAACTTCTGTACAGTGCTACAGATTTCTGGAAACCTAGATTTTATTAAAGTAAAAATTTCAGATGGAGATGACAGGTAACCATAACAAAGGAAATGTATAGATAAATAAATAGGTGCCCAGATGAAGCAAAGAGGGGAAAAATACCAGATAGGGTAGATAAAAAGAAATGAAGAAATAGAAAAAGTATAGAAAAGGAGAGAGAACATGAAGGAACAAAAAGGAGCTAGAAAGATAAGAAGCAGTTTCCCAGGTGTGTGTGTTTTTGTTTTGCTTTGTTTTTTGGTTTTTTTGTGTGTGTGTTTGGTTTGGTTTTGGGGGTTTGTTTTAGCAGTAGAAGCAAAAAATAGGAAGGAAAGGGTGGCAACCGAGAATAAACCACAGGGAACACAGCCACTTAGCTCTGCTACACATTTCTCTAGCCAACAAATCAAAAATTATATTTATTTGAGGAAAACACGGTTCTTTCAAAACATCCAGGAACAGCTGCTAAATGAGGCAGATTAGACTATTTGGAGTGACTCTGCAGAGCATTGTGCTGTTAAAAATGAAAGTCTTCATTACTTCTCTGAGCATATAATTGACAGCCCTCATAAAAACCCCATGTGGAAAGATTCTATCACAAGCACTGGTGAGGAGGAAGCCACTCTTCGGTGCTCTGAACATTCCCTTGCCTTCCCAAATGAGTGATTTTTACACCATCCCAGATGCAACCTGATGTTAATTAGAGAGAAAGCCTTTTGAAATGAAAATATGTCAAGAAGAGAATAAATCATGAGCTTCCCAGAGATATTCTGCAGGAGAGTGTTGTTCCCAATCTCTTAGCGTGCTCACAGTGAGAAGTGGGCAGAGAAAAATTTCAGAGCCGAGTGGGAAAAAGACGTGATCACATGGTACAAATATTTCACAACAGTGGGAAAACCTGCAAGTCGGTAGAATCAAGTACTTCACCCAAAATCTTAACGAACTCAGATCTGCCAATGTTCGATTTAACCAATAACTAATGAATCCATTTACTATCCACAAGGACCCGAAGTATTCTTCTGTGTATATTTTACATTCTTGGGTCTGTCAGCTGGGAGCTTCCTGATATACAAGAATGGTGTCTTGTTTCCAGTTCACTGGGGGAACAGACCATTTGAAATACAATGGTAGATATCTTAATGAATGGACAGTGTGAAGGTCCCAAATATTATTTATTTGGTATCATCATCGCTGTAAAGGATTTGTATAAACCTTTGAAAATAGGCTCCTGCCAGGACAGGAGACCACACTTGACACTATGCCAGTATTCAAAAGAAGCTAATCATTAATTTCAACTTCACTTTCACCAGGAATGAGCAGCCTAAAAATTATAGGGTATAAAGCTCAAATGATAAATATCATATGCCCTAGGGGATAGCTTACCCTTCTTCTATAGGCAATAATACCAAATAAAAATCACACAATAATTAGATGTCCCCAGAGGAAACTTTCCTCAAATCATTCATGATCATGTAATTAAAGAATTCCCCAGTATAGACATGTCCAGTGAATATCTCTTTTGTTAGTGTCTTTCCACCTGGTAATATGAAGACTGTTCAGCATTTAGGGAAAGTACCTGCCACAAAGCAGCATAGGGACCCAGGTTGGGATTCTCAGCAGCAAAGTAAAAGCCAGGTGTAGTGGTGTGCCTGAAATCCCCACACCGGGGCATTAGATCCTTGGAACTTACTAGGCAGACAGCCTAGCACAATTTGTGAACTTCAGGTTAAGTGAGAAACCTTGTCTAAAAAAAGTAAGGTGGAAATCAAAAGGTGAGGTACCTAAGACTTATCTCTGTCCTCCACTTGAATATACCACACTCAAGGTAGAATGTAGCACACACCACACCACACACACACACATACACACACCACACATACATTATACACACACACATCACATCACACTCACATACACATACACACACACAGCATACATACCCACACACATACATACACACCATACCACACACACACACACACACACCACACTAACACACACAGATCATTTCACCTCTTTCACGTTCCTCAGAATCACAGCCACTGAAAAATTCCTTTTCTTCCTCAAATCCCGTTTATTATGTTAGCCTTCCTGGTTCCTTTAAGCAACCCTTCCCAAGGCTCCTGTCCCCCTGCCTCTGCACACACTCCTACCACCCTCCTACCACTGACCCCTCCCTCCATTTCCCCAGCTCCTGTCTCAGGTGAACACAGCAATCAGCCTGATCATGACTGGCAGTACCCTCCTTCCTACACACTGCCCCACTCGTGGGGGCTGGGACACGTCACTCAGAGCCCATCTTCCCATAGGGAAGGGCATTGCCCCCATTCCCTCTGACACTCTAATACAATCAATCTCTCTCAAAAAAAGCTGACTTTGATTTTAATGCGACTTTAGTGATATTTGTACAAAACTTTAATCCTGGGGATATTTAAGCCTTGTTTTCTGTTTAGAGCTATTTGATAAGAGGAGGATATATTCTGATCTGCAAATGATATGTTCACCAACAAAGCACAAAAATACAACTCACAGAGTTGAACTTACATGAACAAAAGTACAGTTCACATCTATCAATGACATTGTATTTAAGAGATACTATTTGTAGACACTAACAAATACAAGCTACAAAGGGGACAAACAAGCATACTCACCTAACTAGCTAGACAAGGATAACTTGTCACTTTGCAAATAATTACTCAAATTAAACTAAGTGGGCCCTTTCTGAAGGGCATCCTACAACCGGGATTATGATTATCGGAGACCTCTGCTTTAATGAGACCACAGGTTCACCACAGTATTCGGGAGGTCAATGTAGAACAATGTTACATGTTATAAACTTGTTATGATTTAGTCTAACTGAATGGGGTGTATGTAAGGGAGGGCTGGAGAGTGAAATAGTCAAGTTAAGAAAATACTAATAAGGGCCTTGAGATGTCTTTGCCAGCAAACGCCTTGTGGTACAAGTCTAACTACCTGGGTTAATTCAGGATTTCACAGTGGGAGGGGAACTACCTCCCAGAGCTGCTGTCCTCTTCCCTCCATACCCTTTATAACACACACACACACACACACACACACACACGATAATATAAATATAATCTTTCAAAATATCTTTTAAAAATATTCTCAATAAACAAGCATGACTATACACTGTAAAGGCATGTGACAACTACAGGAAGCGACCAACAGATAATTAGCTAATAATTAATTAATATAATTAATTATATTTTAAAATAATTACAATTAACAATTAATAATTATACATATGTACATATATTATTTATTCCACCCCAAGAATGTTGCCAGTTAAGAAGTAAACTCAAAAGCATAATCGCAGAGACATCACTGAGTCAGCACCAGGGGTGTGGTTTGTCTCTACATCTGTGCAATCCCTTTCACCAACTCTTCAACTGAGCTACTTCCCACAGTAAATTCTGAGCAGCTGCAGTCTCCACCTGCCAGGCTTAAAAAGGAGATCCACCCATCCCCTCAGGCAGGCTCTGCAGGCTGCACCAAACACCCTTAGTAGAAGCATACATCCCTAAGGTCCCAGCCCCAAAAGCAAAGGGGTGGAATTAGCAATCTGATGGTGTAGGGACAGCTAGCTACTGTGCTTGGAACTAAGAGTGACAGTAAGTAGAAGACTGACAGATCTCTGCCCCACTTTGCAATCACCATTGGTTCTTTACTTTGGAAAACTCCAAGCTGTTTTCTCTCCTAAGCTCCTCTCATCATCTTCCTCCTTTCCCTCTGGCTTGTCAGCTCTGATTCAGCATCAGTCAGATGTCCTTGGGCCCTTGGGCTTGTTGGGATGAGAAAGGGAAAGAAGGGAGGTGCCTGCCAGTAACCTGGATTTAGTAGGTTGAGTCTGAAAATGGACTGTGGGAAATTATAATCTCGCTTCAACTGCTTGCAACCAGCATGTCTTCTTGTCTCTTGATATGTATTTATTTAGTCTCCACCTCTAGATCAGAGAGACCTTGTAATCTGTAGCCTTATCACACTAGCCATAGTCAAAAGACCGCCGGCATTCCCATAACCTCCCATCTGTCCTTAAAAGCACTATTGTCTTTTTACACACTCATGATCCCAGCAGCAAACACAAGCTCTCTGCTCCCTCGCTTACAGGAAACCCATCAGACAGAACAGGCTTGAAGTTTCCAAGACCCTTCCAGAAACCACCTCTGTGCTTAAGGTCACAACTTACAACTTACAGGGGCGGATTCCCAAGGGATCCATCTGGAGAGCTCAGTGAGGTCACAGACCCAAGGCACCCCAACTGTAATTAATCATCCAGCAGAGAGAAAGTGGATCTTAGAAAAACTCTTCCTCTTCAACTTCTGCTTGGTCTTTGAGCTCTCTGCAGCCGAGCTCTGGGCTTCCTGGTAACCCAGACCCTTCCATTTCCACCCTCGCTCTCCCCAGACCCTCTTCCACCTAATCTCTGAGGGTCCTTCTCGCCAGCAGGAAATTCATCAAGCGATCCTGGGGGGCGGCGCCTGTCCTCTAGACCGCACCTCCAAAGTCAGAGACATCACTTTCAGAACTTTGTAACTCCCTCTCTCCAAGTCCAAGGAAGAGCCCTGGAGCGCAGCCCCGCGCTCTGCAGGCCCCGTCCGGTCCCCGTGCTCCACTCACCCGCCGCCACTGCTGCCGCCGCCGCCGCTGCGAAGGTGGCGCCCAGGAAGCTGGGAGGAGGGAGACGCACCTGCGCGGGCGGGCGGGAGCTGGCCGCACCTCCCGGGCGGTGCCGAGCGTGTCACCAGGGGGCGGCGAGTTGCAACAGGTCCCGATTCTCTACACAGAGTAGCACACACGGCCCAGCGCCCTGTCTGAACTCAAAATCCCAGCCCTGCACACAGCACTCTTTCTTTTCCTCCTCGCCCGCCGGGCTGGGACGCTGGAGCAAGTCTGGACACCTGCGCGCTGCGAGCAGGAACCCGGAAAAAGCCAAGCACACCTGGGAAGAAGGTGGACCTTTGAGCTGGACAGGGGTGCTTTCCGCCTGGCTCTTGGGCTCCAGGATGCATTCTGGAGCCCCAAGCTTTGGAGCAGGGCTCCAGACCCTCTTGACCCGCAGCCAGTAGCCCACAGCCCGCAGGGCAGGCCCCCTGGCTGGTTTGGAAAAGACAGAGGTTGAAAGGTGGTTGAAAGAAAAGAATTTCAAAAACCAACAGCTTGGGTATGGATTTTCTTCGACTGTCTCGATTTACTTGGAAGGAAAGGACAGAGTTGAAAATAAGGATGTCAGCAATACAAGCAGCTCTCTCCTGGGAACAATGGAAGAAGCAGAAACTGCAATTTGATTTGTTTAATTAAATGTATTTATTCACTTTACAACCCAAATATCAGCTCTTCCTCTCCTCCCAGTGTCCCCCCTCAAGTAAGTCCTCTCCCCATTCCCCTGAGAGGGGAAGCCCCTTTCTGGGTGTCAGGCCACACTGCTGTCATCCCACCTTACCCTATCCATGCTGAACATTAAGTTGCTGCAGGACTAGGCATATCCTCTCCTATGAAGGCCAGACGAAGCTGTCCATTTAAGGGTGTGGGATACACAGGCAGGCTGGTAGACTCCGATAGCCCCTGTTCTCCTTGTCTGAGGGACCCGCAGGAAGAACAAACTGCTCATCTGCTACACATGTGCAGAGAGCCTAAGTCAAGCCGTGCTCACCCAGGTTAGTGATTCATTCTCTGGGAGATTCCAAGAGTCCAGGTTAGATGACACTCTGTTGGTCTTCCTGTGGGGTCCCTGTCCTCTTCGGGTCCCTCAATCTCAAATGTGGTCTGTCTAGACGATGGAATACTGCTCGGCCATTAAAAACATCCTGAATTTCGCAGGCAAATGGATGGAACTAGAAAATATCTCCCTGAGTGAAGTAACCCAGACCGAAAAGGACATGCATGGTATATAGTCAGTTATAAGTGGATATTTGCCATAAAGTACAGATAACCATGCTACAATCCACAGACCCAAAGAAGACAAAGAACAAGAGAGTACAGGGAGTCCTTCTCAGAAGGAGAAACCAAATAGAACAAATAGATATCGCAAGTCTATGGAAGGAGGGAACTGCGTGGAAGAGGGGATGCGGAGGGGAATGGGGCAGGAGGAGGATTATGTAGGAAGAGCAGAGGAGAAAGGAAATCAGCTGAGGGACGAGGAGGCAAAGACAATCTCTAGGATGTCCCAGTGACCTGGGATGGGGATTGGCTCCAGAAGGTCTAAGGGGGTAACTCTAGTTGAGATTCCTAACAGGATATGGATCCTGAAGGGGCCACTTCCTGTAGCTAGGCAGGACTCCCAGTGGAAGGATAAGGACAGTAACCCACCCACAAAGCCTTGGACCCAAAATGTGTCCTGCCTGCAAAATGTACAGGCACAAAGACAGAGCAGAGTCTGAGAATGCCTAACCAATGATTGACCCAAACTGAGACCCATCCCATGGGCAAGAACCAATCCATGACACTATCACTGATACTCCCTTGTGCTTGCAGACAGGAATCTAGCAAAGCTGTCCTCTAAGAAGCTCCACCCAGCAGCTAGATGGAGCTTCGGAGTCTTATGGAAGAGGTGCAGTTTGATTTTAACAGAAACACAGCAGTCAAGTTTCATTTCTGTTCCTCTCAATTAATGCCATGCATGTTAAAAATAACCTTTACAATCATGAAACCATCAAGATCCAGCCAGCTCCGACAGTGTTAACATTGCAGCCAATAAATCTGGAGAGTGGCTCGATCCATAACTGCTGGCTGTTCTTCCAGAAGACTTAGGTTTGATTCCCAGCACCCACTGACAGCTCACAACCATCTGTAACTCCAGTATGAGGGGATCCAGTCCCCTCTTCTGGCTTCTTCAGGCCATAAGAATGAATATGATGCACACACACACACACACACACACACACACACACACACATTATGTATCTATCTATCTATCTATCTATCTATCTATCTATCTATCTATCTATGCAGGCAAAATACCTGAACACATAAAATAAAAATACTTTTTTTTTCAATGTGGCTTGGTAAAGGAATGTGACGTCTATGGCCAAGACAAATGCTCTTTCATCTTCTAATATGACACTTACATAATCACAAAATGAAATTAACCTTTAAACTACTTGTATGGAAAGTACAAAACTGTTTGGATTTGAGTTAGGTCAGGACTGCTGAACTGGACTAGGCAGATGGAGGAAACTTACATACTCTAAAAAGTTGAGGCCTGCCAACCTAGGCCAAAGTCAGAACAGGTTGTAGCACAAATCAGGGCTTACAGATCCTAACCTATGGCCTCTAGTCATCTTGCTTCAAAAGAATGTAGAGAATTATCTTGCTTTACTCATTGAAGTTTTTCTTCTGTTCCTGCTAATTTCTTCTATATATTTATATTTTATTTATATTATACTTATACAATATATTATATATTACATGATATATATTGCAGTCTGCTTTGTTGACTCAGCACCAGCCTTTTACTCAAATTATGTTCTCACTGACAAGTGTGTGTCCCCTACCTTCAAATGTAACTCCAGATTTTTCTCATGTTGGTATTGAACATAAGGTCTTACCTACTTCTCAGGCCCAAGATGTCATCTTTTCTCCCTCTCCCCTCCACTTTCATTTTTGGTTTGTTTAGAGACAGGGTTCCATAAAGCCCAAGCTAGGCTTTTAGAACCTTGCTATGTAGCCAAGGCTGACCTTGAAATGTTGATTTCAGTGTCTCTGCTCTAGAATGAGAATGGCTGGCTTTGCAAGCTTGTGTGAACATGGCAAGCTCCAAGGTGCTCCGTAAAGATGCAGCTTTCTTTTACATTTCTTTATTAGTGAGGAGGCCACATGTGTATGGAGGAAGCACGCTGTGATCACTGTGATCGCCTTAGCAGAGGCGCATGTGACCTATGTCGTTTTTGTTATTGTTTGATTGATTTGTTTTGTTTTGTTTTTTTGTCAATTTAACGTAAGTGTCATCTGGGTAAACAAAACCTAATTGAGAAAATGCCTCCACTGGAGTGTCTGTAGGAAAATCTTTCAATATTTTCTTGATTGATGATTGATGTAGAAGATCCCAGACCCTGTGGGTGATGTTACCCCTGGGCAGGGTGTCTTGGGTTATAGGAGGAAATATAGTCCTCCAAGCCATGAAGAGGAAGTCAGAAAGCAGCACTCCTCTGTGCTTTCTGCTTTGGTTCCTGCTCTGAGTTCCTGCCTCAGTTTCCCCCGACAATGAACTGTAACCTATAAGCCAATAAACCCTTTCTTCTCCAACTTGCATATCATCATGGTGTTTATCACTGCAACAGAAACCTAACTCGGACAGCCTGTTTTCAAAACAAGAATATACAGGCTAAACAAATTAAAATGGAGCCATCATCCAGAGGGTTAGAGTTCATAACTGTCATGGCAGGAAACATAGCTACAGCAGGCAAGCATGCCAGTGCAACAGTTGCTGAGAGGTTACATCTGATCTTCAGGCAGGAAAGGGGAGGGGAGGGGAGGGAAGGAGAGCAGAACAGAGGAGAGGAGAGGAGATCAAAGGAAAGGAGAGCAGAGAAGAGGAGAGGAGGGGAGGGGAGGGGAGGGAACAGGAGAGGAGAGACTGGTCCTGTCATGGGGAACTTCAAAGTGACATATATTCTCCAACAAGGCCATACCCCTAATCCTTCCCAAACAGTTTTTATCAACTGGGATCCAAGCATTCAAATACATGAGCCTCCAAGGCCACCTCCATTCAAATCAACAACAGAGGGAAGGAGTGCTGAAAAACCTTCACATAACCCTTTGAGGTTGAGTGGTTTGTGAAGAACAAACCTCTATGGAGAATGGCCAGGTCCTGAAAAGATAGAATTAAGGGCAAACCAGGAAAACAATATCAATCCATAACCAAATTTGGCCATACAACAGACAAATTCAGAAATATGGTTTGCTCACACTCAATATTACTTATTCCCCAAGACTACAATGAGAATTATGAATTAAAAATAGTATATGTAAAACCTTCTGGCCTGACATGTGGTAAGTACTAAACCATCACTTACTACACCGGAGTCATGTTATGAGGGATTCAAATTGTAAGCTGAATAATAATGGACTAGTATCTACTGGTAGTAATCTGAATATTCTAACATTAAAATCCCTTCAGCAAAAATTCTTAAAATGGTGTGGAGGAACCAAACTTTCTATCCATCTTTAGTGAGGAGAGCATCTAAAGCATGGAATCAGTACAAAGAAAACTGGGAAGATGAATGCCCAGCCAGTGAGGCTGGGAACCATTGTGACTAAGTCTGAGTCTGAGACCATGCTGGAACAAAAGGATGGGAAACAGAAGCCAAGGCTGTTCAAGCTGCCAAAAGTGCACAGTGGAAACAAAGAGCCCATGGATGGGAAGGGGAGGATTAGCAGTCACTATTTTCAATATACCAAGGCCCTCTGTAATCTGTAAGTATTTAGAAAAATATTCTGGGGAGGAAGTACCAAAGGCAGAATGAATTGCAGGTACAGAACAGGGCTCCATCTTGGACATCTCTGCATGCAAACACTGTACATAATTAACTCCTCCTGGTTTCTTTTCTAATAAGTTATTATAGAAGACAACTATAATTAGACTTCTACAAGTTATACTCAGAAAAACAAAGGATGACTGAGAAGTCTGAAATTCCTACTAAAGAGCTTCCAAAAGAAGACCTCTAATAAAGTAAGGCTAATAAATAGCTTTACCTAATCTATAAATCTCATTCTGAAATCCAATATTAAATCAGTGAGACTATCATATTCAACTCATCTTCATGGATTTCTTATATTGAGCTAAGTACATATGGGGGATGAAGAACAGGGTTTAAGATTTTTCTGTCTCTAAAGTACTTACTCTTTAACTGAGAAAATTACAGATAAAAATATCAAAATCCAGGGAGTAATATTCATGCTAAGGAGACACAGATAAATAAAACAGAGAAACCATAGAAGAGGTATGCTAAAGCTTATTGAGAAAGAAGGAAATTATATTCTGAATAACATTTTCTGCTTTAATTATTTTGTTTTCAACAAACATGAACCCCTTAAAAAGTCTTTCTGCATGTAATAAATTGCTATTCCAGTTTGTTACCAGGGCTCAGCCACTATTTGCACACAAGTGCTGACAATGCCTTGTAGGCAGGCAGATAAAACCATTAGTAGAGAAAGAAGTTGTATTAACAATAGAAAAACAGACACATTGTTTCTTTCAAAGTCACAAGTACTTTGGGAGAGATTGACAAGCAAATTTCCTACCAGTGTTTTCAAAATCCACTGCTGGGTGAATCATCACCCATGTTTAACAGTGTTACTACACTTCACTGGGAGACTTCTGGGAAGATTATTTAAATGAATGTCACAATCACTTCATATATCTCTTTATTTAAATTGTTACATAAAGCATTACGTGATATTGATTCAGCAAATTTATTATTTTCTAGAAGCAAAGAATTTTACTTGGTTGGAGTAAGGATGAAAACTCAGCAATGCAGAGTAGAAAACCTACGATTACACCTCTAGGAATTTAATCCTTGTCTGATTCCTTGATTTGTGCATGTTCATATTTGTGTAAACAATGAGCAACATTACCATTTAAACTTAAAAAATGTGGTATAAAATATTTCTGAAAAGAGGTATGGAATCAAATGCATTCAGGTCGGATTAAGTAGGCACATAGACAATGGG
The DNA here is from genome assembly GCF_978045245.1 of Mus caroli. Lineage (NCBI taxonomy): Eukaryota > Metazoa > Chordata > Mammalia > Rodentia > Muridae > Mus > Mus caroli. The sequence goes on from NW_028227266.1 coordinate 75,277,013, forward strand.
TTTCTTCCTTTTCTTACTTTCCCCCATCACTAAGCTTCTTTAGGAAAAAATGAGAAACACTTTTTAGTTTTAGTTGCATCCAATCTTTATATTCATAATATAGCACTGGGAAATTACTTTTTGATTTGTAAACATCTGTAAAAGATTAAGTAGTATTAACAAATTATTTTTGGGAAAGGGTAAAGGATAAAATGACTTAATTAAACCCCCCAAATTCATGGTAATTTATTTTTAATAGTTAAAATCATTAGTCCCTCTGAGTGCATTCTTCTTTCTCCCTGGGATAGATCAAACACACAAATATATTATGTTGCTTACATTTTTCATCATACTGATAAACCACTTTTAGAATCTTGCCATTATTTATTGATGTAATCCATAATAAAGCAATTAGATGGAGTGACAAGAGTTAGAGTGAAAATAGGAAGATACTTAATATAAAGCAGTGAATCTTAATAGTTTGACTTGAAGAATATCCTTTATTTCTTTTATTAAAATGACCTGGAAAGTTCCCCCTTTAAATAGGCTTTAAAATATTAAATACAACTTTCAGGAAGCTGTTAGCTCTTTATCCTTGCTGTGGATAATTATGAATAGTCAACTTCAAGGGTATTTTAACAATATGTTAAACTCTTTACAGACAACAAGCAAACATAGGAATTTGTATGTAAGATATAGTACTTTTCAAAATTATAGACATAGGTTAAATATATTATCAATAAATTTAACTGTTTTATTAATGCAGGTTACAAAAGTATTTGCTTAAAGCTGAAATGACTCATTAAATCTGGGAGCTGAGAACCACAAAACCAGATTATATGCATGTATTAGAGCAAAGACTGGAAAGAGGAGAAAGAACAGCTGGAAATTGGAATTGTCTGAGAATTCTCCTTTATGGCAGGCAAAACGTCTTAGATCCTAATATATATTGTATGCTCTGTGGGACTAGCCCGCTAATAGCGTGCAGTCATTCACTTATGAAAGAAGTAGTAGTTGAAGAGTGTAAAGCAAATCTCTGTGGTTAGTGTGTTTTTTATAGAATACCACCTATGAATTGAAGGAAGGCATCTGCTTGGACATTCTTGGGATTCATAGACAAAGGAAAGAAGGAAGACATCTCCTGTGTCTAATGGGAAGCTAATGGAAACTGGGAGGTTAAGGCAACACTCATAAACTTCAGCTGAAAAGAAAGAGAAGTGATCTCCCCCTTTCTAGACAAGTCTAATTATCTAGGCTTGGGTGGCCTGGATATATCTTACTATGTAAGATCGAGTCTCCTACAAGTTGGGCAGACATCTTCAGAGGTATCCTGCCTGTAGCTTCAATAAACTGGTTGAATCAATAATGTGGACTCGGGTGAATTCGTTTCTTATCTGCTGCTCATGTCTTAGTTGGAATAAATGCATGTTTATTCACATCTATTCAGAAGATGTCATTCAAGAAGGGGACACCTTGGATTCAACCTAAACATTAACTTATAACCTATTTTAGTATCAGATGATGGGCTGAAAGATCATAAGGGAGCCTCCATGAGGGAGAGACTAGCTACATCAGATGAGGACCAAGTCCAAACTTTCCCACCCCTGAGAGAGAAAATGACACTCCCTCCCACAACACAAACAAGTCTTTGATGAACCCACTGTTGAGTTTTGAGACTTGGTGGATTAATTACCAACATTGAAATTGTAGTGAGAAAAAGCACCAAATAACTGCATGGATGGGAGCATGTTGCTTTGCAGGAATTCAGTTTCTTGCTCTGAACACGAATTGTAAGTATATAAGAAAAACCTTTGTAACTAGTTTAAAATACCTAAGGTTTATTTAGGAGGATTAACTGGGAATTAAACCATTTGTAATAGGCAGATTCAGCAGACACTGTGAGACCAACATAGAACCCTAGTAGAGAGTCCTAATACTGCATGTCTATCAAACCCAGTCCTTCTCTCTACTTCGAACTCCAATGATAAACACCAGTGTCAAGACAATCATCTAAAATTTCTTCCTTTTGTTGGCTATTTTTATGTCCACTTGATACAAGCTATTGTCATGTGAGAAGAGGGAACCTCAAGTGAGAGAATGCCCAGACTATTGTGGGTAGTACCACCCCTGAGCTGGCAGTCCTGGGGACTATAAATAAAATTAGACTGGACAAGTCAGGGGAAGCAAGCCAGTAAGCAACACTCCTCCACGGCCTCTGCATCATCTCTTGCCTCCAGGTTACTGCCCTATTTGAGTTCCTGTCCTGATTTCCTTCAGTGATGATATGGAAGTGTAAGCCAACTAAACCCTGTCCTCCCCAAGTTCCTTTCATCATGGTGTTTCATCACAGCAATAAAAGACTAACTAATTCCCCAAAGTAGAAGCATCTTTATTACTTTATGAAGAATATCCCATTTCTTGATTGGCAGTAGGAAAGGGTGCAGTTGGTCGTGATAAGAAAAGCTCCTTCCTCATCCCATTGTTTCCCATCTGCAGTCCGTAGCCAAGTTCAATCAGCAGAAAAATTAGAATTGGATCTGGCAGTAGCTTATCATCACAGGCGGAGGAGCTTTCACGGTAAAAATAGGAATTAGGGAATCTTAGCAATCAGTGTTTTGTGAAGAGAAAATCCCAGCCAAGTGAATCATGACTCTCAAGATAGTATGAAACCGAGCAACAGTAGCCCTGGAGGGAGAATAGTAGTGGTCTTTTGGGTCATCTAGAGATCTAAGCTCTCACATCACAAAAGAAGTAAAGTGATATTTTCATAACTTTACATGTATGCAAGCACACACCATCTCATAGTAGAATCTCCCTTGTGCTCACTTTGAGTTAGTCGTCGTGAATGGCACCAGATGAAGTAAAAGTTAAAATCTGTTTCATAAAGAAGTCATCCTTTCTGTTATGCAATATCTAGCCCTTGCCATCCTTGAGTTTCTAATCCATAAATGAAGAGACTAAGAATGAAGAAGATGCAGAATAACTTTCACTGTGCACTCTACAAAAGTGGGAGGCGGAGAGAAAGAGGAGAGGAGAAAGAGAGAGAGAGAGAGAGAGAGAGAGAGAGAGAGAGAGAGAGAAGAGAAAGAGGAGAGAGTCAGAGAGGAGAGAGGGGAGAAAGAGAGAAAGAGAGAGGAGAGAGAGATTGCTTTCAATTTTAGATGTAATAAAGTTTCCTGATGGTAAGTTTACATCAACTTGACACAAGCTAGATTCATCTGAAAGGAGAAAAAACTTAAATTGAGAAAATGTCTCTATAAGATCAGGCTGTAGGGCATTTTCTTAATTAGTAATTGATGAGAGAGGTCCCAGCCCATGGTGGGTGGTTCCACCTCTGAGCTGGTTGTCCTGGCTTCTAGAAGAAAGTGGGCTGAACAAGTCATGAGGAGCAAGCCAGTAAGCAGCATCCATCCATGGCCTCTACATCAGCTCCTGCCTCCAGGATCCTTCCCTGTTTCAGTTTTTCTCTCACTTCTTTTGATGTTGAACGGTTATGTGGATCTATGCATGAAAAAAGACTCTTTCCTCTTCACATTGCTTTTGGTTATCACAGCAATAGGAACATTAACTAAGACACTTGATAAATAAATTGGTGTCTTGCAAAATAAAACCATGGGTAGCAGCGCCCAGCTCTCATTGCAAGCATAAGAATATCGGATACAGTATGGTCACAAGCGTATATCTTGTACCCTCATGATACCTTAGAGCTCAGAGCTCATGCTTTCTTCATGAGATTTTATAATTTTAAGGACCAGATATGAATAAATAATGATACCTTGTTTACTTCCAGCATCCTCCAGGAAAATACTGTAAGAAAGATGCCTCCTGAAATGTGAAACAGCTAACTGAAAAGAGAAGGAGAACAATATCTTACTGTGTCGAGAGTCGATAAAGCACAACAGAGTCTGGAATGGTAGCGTGTAAGCACACCAGTGAATTGCAATATATATATATAATCTACTCTAAAGCAAAATCTAGATAAGCAGAGGCGAGGAGGTAAAATAAGTATAATCAAGCAAGACAAAGACTTCTACAGTAAAAATTACCATCAAATGGTCTGAAAATGTTAAAGTAGATCTACCAAGACAGTCCCAATTTTAAAAGAAAAAAAAAAACCTAACAAATTGGTTCTAAGCAATATTGTGTTTCATTTGAGCCACCCTGGCTTTGTTCATTAAGTAATACCTGGTATTGTTAACATTTAAAGCTAATATACAAAGTTCATCATATATGAAAGCAAGAACTATCACTCAGATGGTTTCTGTTCTGGTTCAGTGCTTGGCTGCTGACTTTAACTGGCTTCTACAAAGCTTCCAAGTGCTTGTTTCTTATGCAGAAGTCTGATAGAAACAAACAGATGTTTAGGATTACCTCACCCTTTTACAGAACTCTAGTACACGGTCCAGGCAGTTGTACAATTGCCTCTGACCTCATGGCAATTATATATTTAACCTTATGATATATTGACTCATGTTAACCTTGATGTAAAGTTTTCCTCATGTGACTTTGTCTCTTAATGCCCCCTCCACACACACACATACACACCAAGTTGCACAGTTATTACCTCCTGGCTTATGTTCTGGAACTTTGCCAACTGTTAAATTTTATCATGGCCCCTTGAATGAACTCCTTGTAAGGCTCTCCAATGGCTACTGCCCTAGCTGTCTTCCCATCAGCCTAGAAGCAGTTACCAAGAGATGGACACCCCCCCCCAAATGCTTAAAAGCAATTCAGGCAGCCTCTAAAAGGGGACTAATGAGCCCCGAGCCATCTACCATATCCTTCTTCTTGCCACTCTGAACATATTTTTGGGATTCAGAACTGACACAGTGGACTGAGCCTTCTTTGCATCAATTAACCTTTCTGGCTCAGCAGCTCAGATTAACTTCACATCCATCAGGAGCAGCTCGGCTCCTTCCCTGCTACTCCAAAACCAAAAGCAAATCTGACTACCACTAAGGGTGGGGTTGGTGCCCTCCTCAGACAACTGTGCTTCCAGGTCAACAAATCTAACTGGTTTGAAGTGGTCCCTAAAGACACAGGGAGTCAACACAAATTCCTCCTGTTTCCCTCCCACTCTGGTTTTCCCTTGGTCACTTTTTTTCTCCTCAATATCCTCATACTCATGAATTTTTACCCAAATTTTAAAAATTATTAAGTGTAAACCATACCAATTAAAAACCATTGATTAAGATGTATCATACCTTAGTCAAGAAAATAGTTTGTATGATTTCCTTCTTTTATCAGTTGGTACTATCAGTTGATACAATATTTAGCTGACAGGAAGCTGCCTACAATAAACTTACTCATTATGAGACCTAGTTGCACAGTCCTTCCAATTTCTTCATTCATAGTAATGAAGTAATATACCACAAAGTAATATACCTTTGTTTTAAAAAAATATTTTACTTCAAAAATAAAACTATTTTAAAGGCAAAAATTATAGCTCTACTGAATGTGATTCCATAACTTGGAATTTTATAACTTGGTAAATAGCCAGACAAAATGATGCCTACATTCCCATTTTTATTGCAGCATTATATTCAGAAAGTGAGATGCAGAGTCAACGTAATTACTCATCCGTGGATTACTGGATAAAGAGAGTGGTATGTGTATGCAGAAAGGAGAAAACTTTCGGCTCTAGAAAGCCAACAGCATGTTGCCATTCAGAGCAATCCCCAGATAGACAAAGGTTTCTAACCTCTCAGAAGAAGATCGATCTGAAACTACAGCGATGCTTACCAGAGGCTCGCAGAATGGGAGGGAAGAGAAATATATGGAGATTAGATTATGGATACCCAAACACTATTTGAAACAGTACATTTTAGTGTCTAGCACAGCGTGATGACTAGTTAATAACAACACTTAATAATATTGAGCAACTATCACCCAGGAGCTTAAACGCTTCCAACATAAATGAGACAGAAATATAAATTACTCTGGCTTGATCAGTACATATTCTCTTTATATTTTAAAATAGCACATTTATTAGTCCATTAAATAATATTATAATGTGTTAACCAAAATTAAAGTATGTATTTAAAATCTGCTCTGTCCATATAGGCTAAGCCCTAGAGTTTATTTAGATATTTCTTAATATTTACTCCTAGACTGACAGCAGTAATTCTCTTTCCAGGTATTTTAAAGAACCACTGGGATACTATAGAGCAGGTTAGAGATAAATTTACCCAATTGTTGCCAGTGTTTGGCTCAGTAGGAGCCAGTCAGGAGAGGTACAAGTGATCAATCAACACAGTATAAAGGACAATTTATTAACACAAATATCAATTAGGTTTCACTGCTCTTGATCCAAGACTTAAAATGCAGATTATTACACTGTGAAAATCTCAGAACTGATATTTGACTTGTCAGAGACCCCTCAAGACTGTAAAAAAAGGAAAGGTATCTATTACTACTGAACCATTAATTCAACATCCGGTTCATTAAAATCACATTAACAGACATGGATGAAGCAAGCAATCAGATAGCTCTGCAGAAGAAGAAATCCTGGTATTTGCCCCGTTCAGACATATCTATGGGGGAAAAGGAAGCATGAGCATTCTCCTTTGAGAGCAATTAGAAGCAAATATGTGGGCTAGAATTTACTCTGTGGCCAGGCTGGAGATCCCAGCTGTTCCTTTTTATAGAAAATAATTCATATAAAGGTTAAAACAAGTGTTTCCAACTTTCCCTGTCTCTGCCTCTGCACAAACAACAGACAAATAATAGCTACCATTTCCCCACCTACATCCATGGTGGACTCTCAGTAGCTAAGAGAATGAATACACCATAGAGAACCACATCTGGATGTGATCACAGGCACATATAAACAAATGTGTCATCTACACATGATGCTGACTTGATATCTTTTGCAGTAGAATTAAGCTTATCATGGGTGGTACTTGTAATCAGTACAATGTTCAGTGGAAATCTTTAGTAACTACTCACCGTGTAAACACAGACACTGGACACTGTGCTGTGGGGTTGAAATATTGCAGTGGGTAGGAAGAACATTCTATCAGTGCTTCCACTAGTGTGGAGTTATCTCTATCTCTTTACATACTTCTCAAAGAAAACCAGCAATGAGACATATTCTTATTTCACCCTGTGAACCCCAACCCAGATGTAAGTACTTGGCACAGGCTTAGCCAAAGCTGGGATCACTTCCCTTAAGTATAGCCACAGAATAGTGGACTCTGAATAGGCTTGTTACAAAAATAAGATCAAGTTCCTCCAGGTACAAGGATTCTGAGTGTGTTTGTTGTTATGCCTAAATTAGATCATAGATAGGATGGCTTTAGAGCTATGGGAAGAAAGACAGCTGAGAATCTGGAGTAAGATTCAGCAAGAATTTCTCCTTTTTCCTGACACAGTTACACACATCATGAGGAAAGCATGGAATCAGATCAAAATCATGTCCCCTGCCCCCAGTGTAACTAAGTCAGAATATTACTGAACAAAATTAAACTTTAGGACTTTAACATTTAAATTCAACATTTCTCTTTTACATAGTACCTCATGAGGTGTGTCCTGTGCTTGGAACTTCAGCATGTAAATTCAGGCGTTTTAATTAAACCATTTAATCTTTGGGATAGTCAGGCAGGAATCATTAGACAGGTGAAAAACTGAGACAAGTATATAGCAATGCACAAGAGAGGTGGGAAGACTGTTCTCAGTGCCCTCCTCAGGTTCCATTGACTTCCAAGGTGCCATATCCAAGTTCTTCATCACTTTCGACCTCTGTGAGTTCAGTTAAGTATCCCTGTGTGCTTATACTAAGGTCCTCTGTGTTGTTTCTTTAGAAGATGTTTTGAAGTAAAACAACTATGCAGGTTTAATAGTTCTTATAGTTAACTTGTAAAAATTAACATAACTAATGATTAATGATGGTAGCTAATATATATTGAGTATTTCATAGCTTTACAGAAATAATTTCATATCCACTATAACCTCATGAGACCCTGTTATTATCCTCTGTTTAAATATGGTAAAAATGAATATTATCATATATTGTTACATATTTAGCCAAAACTTACTCAGCAAATTTTTACTACAAACCTTAACCAAGAATATATATTGATCATCTGTATAAATGATTTTATTATAACACAATTCTAACTTTAAAGCTGAGGTTTAGCATTCAGAAAGTACCACAATACTATCAGTTTAAAGTTCTTAGAGTAATCTTAGGGATTAATTCAAAGGAAAAGCAGTAAGGATACTTTAGGTCCTGGTTTCCCAATACATTTTTTTTTCCATCAGGAGTGTATTAGTCAAGGTTCTCTAGAGTCACAGAACTTATGGGTAGTCTCTATATAGTAAAGGAATTGATTGATGACTTACAGTCTGCAGTCCAACTCCTAACAATGGTCAGTAGCAGCTGTGAATGGAAGTCCAAGGATCTAGCAGTTGTTCAGTCCCACACAGCAAGCAGGCGAAAGAGAGAGAAAGCCTTCCTTCTTCCAATGTCCTTATATGGTCTCCAGCAGAAGGTGTAGCCCAGATTAAAGGCATTGCCACCACACCTTTAATCCCAGATGACCTTGAACTCTGAGATCTCCCTGACTTAATCTTCTGGAATCCATAGCCACTATGCCTCAAGCTCTCCATACCAAGATCCAGGTGAGAAACTTCTATCTCCCAGTCTCCAAATTAGGGTCACTGGTGAGCCTTCCAATTATGGATTGTAGTTCATTGCAGATATAGTCAAGTTGACAACAGGAATAGCCATTACAAGGAGCTATGGCTTTAAACTTCAAACCCATGCATACATGATGCAGACAACTTGATGTAACATGAAAGAACCACATTGTCTCAAGCAGAACAGGCTTCACATGGCTGTCTAAACAGAACGTCTTGAAAAATATTAACCACGTGGAATCTTACCTATGACATAGTTTATCATTATGTAACCCAATAAGCAGAATTAGAAAACGCCCTATCACTGAAACTCCCAGTGCACTTTGAACAGTTTTATGAACTCTTTATCTGCTAGGTATCTTCAAACGAGTCAGTGGAGAGTAGACCTGATATTACGTGACTCCAGGAACGCCTCACATCCGATTCAGAAAGCTTTCTTTCCCACCAGTTTCTCACTCAGGACTTGTCTGTTGTTGACTTTCATGGGTGTCTAACAGACATTTACACCATCACTTTGTGCCCCATGTCCTTCTCCACGATTAAACTAACTTTTTCCATATCTAAAAACATGGTGCATTTATTCACTCATCTTTCTTTCCTATTACAATGTGATTTTAAAAAAATAGGTCAAGTGAATCAATATTATTCCAAACACAGGATTTTTCAAGGTTCTGGAAATTCAGTTACACAAAATAGTTCACTGAAGACATGAGGAGTTTGGGCACCTGTTTTACTTCTGTGTTGCTATCAAGTCCATTTCCTCTAATCCCGTCACTCTAATACCCAATTTCCCTCTTAATTCTGGCCAGTGCACTATCTACATATATTAATTTTCCAACACTTATTGAATAACATCTCCCCATATTAGTCAGTTTTATATTACTGTAATAAAACACCATAACCAAAGGAACTTAAAAGGTAAAAAAAAAAAAAAAAAAAAAAAAAAGAGTTTATTTATGCTTATAGTTGCCCAGGGTTAAATTCCATGGTGGCAGGGCAGAGGCAGAGTTTTATGAACTTCTGTATGTATCTACTGGATATATTCAGAAAAAGAAATGTAAGGATGCTCTAATTTTATTTGGATCCAGATCTTATATCTTGAACCATAAGCAGGAAGCAGAGAGAGAGAGAGCACACTGGAAATGACACAGGGCTTTGAAACTTCCTTCAATAAAGCCATACCTCCTAGGCCTTCTCAAACAGTGCTATCAATTTAGACTATTCGACATTTGTCATTCACCCTTTCCTGTTTTGAGACTACTATGGTTAATCCAGATTTAAAACACAAGACATTTTATCTTCCTGAATTCTGCAAATGCTAAGCCTGTTTTCATCCTTATTTTAACCTCTAATCTACTTCAGGTAACTGTTCTTGAATTTGGCATTACCAATATCAAATCCTCTCCACAATTAATAAATCTAATATATTTTCTAATCACTACTTCCATTCTTTCCTGTTTTTTTCTTAATAAATCTCTGACATCTAGCACTTCCCTGCCTGATTCAGAATCCATTCACCTTAACACTAGTCCTTGCCTCCTAATGCTTCATATTTAATGCTGGAATTAATTAATTAAGTAATTAATTTTGATTAAACTGTTCTAGAGATTGAATATTGGGCCTTGTGCTTTTAGGTAAATTTTTCTACCAACTAGCTAAAACCCTTGCTTTAGAGTTTACCTTTCTTAGTTTTAAAAATGATTTAACTTTGAGAAAATGCAAGAGGTCATGTTTTGTAAAATATTACTAACTTTTACACTGGATAATCTTACACAAAAAATAATTCAGGGTCTTTTAAAAAAATTCATAAGCCTTCTCTCTTTAGAAAATTTCAACTTACCAACATTTCTGATATTGTCTTCTTTATTAGCAGTATATATAGCTACCTTAAATAATATTATTTTCAAAACCAGTAAGAATCACCTTTAATCTTTGCTTGTTACAATGCAGGAATGCGTGCTTTCTCCTTGGAAAATCACACAGTTTTCTTTTGATTAGAAAGGATTCCATTTCATTCTACGTTTATGCTTCAGAGATTCATATATGAAAATGATTTGTATTTTTAGACATTATTACTGAACATGTCTGGTAAATTCCAATGTTGCTTGTGCAAAGTGGTCAAAAGTTGTTGAGAGATAGAAGAGGGAAAGAAAATTAGATTTCCAAGAAACCTGATTACATAATTCCGTGCAGTAACTGATTAAAGCCTTTGCACTTCTACCCTTCATGAGATTGGCCAACACAGAGACATTTGAGAAAGCGGGAAACTGGCCGATGGCGTGTTAACTGGTGTTCAGATGATTGTGTAGAAGGGCGAGTCTGGAAGCAGCTGGACCAGTTAAGTAGCTCTATCAGTGTTTCCAAAACTGCGATAGGTATTGGCTTCAGGGTAGTGGGAAACATGTTAAGAACTGATTGGATTTGTAGGATCTGACCTCAGAGAGAGTGGGACTTGCGAAGAGACAGGTTACAAGGTGTCAGGAATGAGGTCAAGGTATTAAAGATCTGTATTTGGAAGGTGTAGATGGTTAGGTAAATATAACAAAGTAAACAAAACAAAATAACAAAACCCCCACAAAGGTTCTTTTGCACCAGATGGGAGTAGTTTGGACTTGCTCATGTCAGGATCATGAAGTCATTTAGGTTCTGGGATAGGGTAAAAACATGATGTAAGAAGTGCTTTAGACAAATGGCCTGGTAGCTTTGTGTTGCTTGGCTGAGAGAGGGATGAAAAGGCCAGGCTAAGATAACAGGATGTTGTTCTTTCTGTCTTAGGCAGTAGGAGTGATCTCCTGAGAGTGGGAACCACATACAATGGCTCTTTCATGCCTTCCTTCTTTCCTTTGTTTTTGCCTTTGTTCCTTCCTTCCTTATATCCCTCCTCCCCTTCCTCCTTCATTCTCTCTCTCAGTTCTCCTCCCATTTCTATGTCCTCCTCTCCCTATCTCCCTCCTCCACTTCCTCCCTCCTTACTTTACTCCCTCTCCCTTTACTTCCTTCTTTCTCCTTCCTCCTCTCCTTTCTTCCTCCTCCCTCCTCCTCCCCTCTCTGTCTCTTTCACCCACACTTCTTTTCAGATATTCACTCCAGTTCCCTATAGGATGTATGAAAATGAGAACATACTAAAAGTAATGTGTTTATTTATTAAGTTCTTGATAAATTAAATCTAATCAATCAATTAAATTAATTAAACTGTATTATTAACTCAACTTAATAAAATTTATTAATTTGTTTAAAATAAATTTAGTTTTATTAGGTTATAAAAAACTTCACATGTCCAAATGTGTTTGGTTCTTCTAAATTGTCCAATTAACAAAATAGGCTTTTAGGTTCACAGAGTCAACCCAGATTTTGCATCTGTTCAATCTTGGGGAGTTATTTAACTTTCCCATGATTCAGTTTTCTCATCTGTACACTAGGTTAACAATAGCTCTTAGTTCATAGGATCAAAATGACAACAAGATTGATGACTATCAAATTTTGAATATTTGGAATGCTGCTTAAGGTAAGGCAAGATGTTCAATAAGTATGAATTAAATCTTCTCAATACTTAGAAAAATGAGACAAACCGTGTAGGCTGACTCTTGCATTATTGTCTCACAGTAGCCCTGTAGTGAGTTGATTAAGCTTAGTGGTAGGCAACAATGAAAATATAATTTCAGGGCTGGAGAGATAAGGGCCTTAGAAGTCAAGAGCACCTGCTGCTTCTGCAGAAAGATTGGGGTGGTTTCTCTGCACTAAGGGCATCTCACGAGTATCTGGAACTCCAGTGCCAGAGGATTGGATGCTTTCTGCTGGCCTCAGCAGGTACCTGGCACATATATGTTGCAAATACATATGTGGATCCAAAAATACTCATATGCATAAATTAAACATGAAAATCATTTTAAAAACTATTTTGCGGCCGGGTGGTGGTGGCGCATGCCTTTAATCCCAGCACTTGGGAGGCAGAGGCAGGCGGATTTCTGAGTTCGAGGCCAGCCTGGTCTACAAAGTGAGTTCCAGGACAGCCAGGGCTATACAGAGAAAGCCTGTCTCGAAAAACCAAAAAAAAAAAAAAAAAAAAAATATTTTGCATGTTTGAATGTTTTGCCTGTGCACTACACTCACGTGTACCTACGGAGGTAGAAGGCAGCATTTGATCCCTCACAGCTGGAGTTATGGATGGTTTGTAGTAATTGTATGGATTCTAGCAATCAAATCCAGGCTTTCTGGATGAATAGTCAGTGCTCTTTACTGCTGAGCCATTTCTCAACGCCCACATAAGTAGTTTTTAACAAAATAAAGATTATAATAATTCTAAAAGAATAAGATAATTTGACATACAGTGGGAAAAATGAAAGATATAAAGGAAGACTGCAGTATCAATGGTGAGGAAGAGAAATCTTATGTTAAAAATATATTATTAAATTACCTGGAAGACTCTTTCAAACAACATTGTAAAAAAATGTTATGGTTTAAGTTGCATTTATACTTATAATAATTTTGTCTTTAGTAAAGTTTCTCCAGCTTTATACCAAAGGATTATTTCCAAATGTGAAACAGAACACAAAAGGAACACAAACTGTGTTTCCACTTTTCCCACTGAGCTTCTGTGAAGAGGCCGTGCACCAGTCTGATGTGCTTGTGGTTTCCACAGTGCGCTGAGGATTCTCTTGCACCCAGTTGCCATCCTTCCATTCAAAGCAGATGCTCATATTCTCTGTAGTTTTGCTTCCTAAATGATGCCATTCCTGTCCACATATAATCACATAAATTAGTTCATTGTATGGTTTCCAAAAATTATAAGCCAAGGTTATTTTTATGTTCATTAATGACAAAAGACAGTTTCAAGTAGATAAATTTATAAATACAAAAATGAATTCGAATTTAGAAAATGTTCATATACTCTCCATTTTGGGGGAAAGGGACTTTTATTTCTTTACTCCTGTGTTCAGTTAGATAATGTTTCCCAGAGGACTTCATGTTCTTACCTGCATACATAGAATCATATATGGTAAATGACTAATTAAGGTTAACTTTTAGATAGAGATTTTAAGGGGAATTATTCAATCAAGGCAGCAATCCAGCCCTATGACTGGTGAGCATGAAAGAAACCAAAAAAAGAAGATCATAGATCAACGGCAACCAGAGAAAATCTAATCCTGTCTTGTGGGATTTGAGGACAGAGGGAATCATAAGGCAAAGAATGTGGGAAACTTCCAGAATGTAGACACAGGTTATCTTAGAGGTCTCCCAGCAGGAGTCCAGTCAGCCTTTCAGAAACTTCGAATTTAGTCCAAGAGGGCTGTATTGGATTCTTTGCCTGTTTGTGGGTCTTCCCATGCTTTAGAGTCACTGGGCAACAGAAGATGTGTTGTCCCCTTTTTACAATATTACTTCCAACATAATTCCACCACATTATTTCTTTTGCATTTTATTGAAGAAACAGAGAAACTTAACTGAAAAGTAAAACTTGACCGAGAAATAGAAAATGTCTGCTAAATTAGAATGTTTATAAAATATCCCAGGGCCAAAAAGTGGGAGTGGGTGGGTAGGGGGGTGGGGGGAGGGTATGGGGGACTTTTGGGATAGCATTGGAAATGTAAATGAGGAAAATACCTAATAAAATAAAATAAAATATCCTATTTACCAAATAACATTTTCATCAGAGTATAGTCTATAAGAAGAAGTGAACATTATTATATCAATTTTACAACAGAAAAACAAAGGTAGAATGGATTCATTAGAAAAGTCATTAATTACCTGTTAATTATAAAAAGCCTATTAGTAAGGAGACCCAAACACTGTGATTGCTGTACTTTTGTCCTATGTGTTTGTGTTACGGTAATCAGTTATTAGTTTATTTTCTTATTTCCATGTATCTACTTGAAAATTCTATCACTTCCTTTTACTTTAAACCAGAAAAGTATGTGTTATTGTGTATCTCTACCACATTTTTACTCATGGTTTAAAAAAAATGCCACAATTTTATTCATTCATTCCATTCATGGTTGAGTGCTTGCTTCCGTTTCTTAACTACTGTGAATAAAGCAGCAAAGAGCTTGGGTGAGCAGGTGTCTGTGGAGTCGGATGTTGGGTCCTTTGGGCATACGCCAAGGAGTGCTATAGTTTGGTCAATGGGTCGACTTCTTTTTAATTTTGATAACATCATCCCCACTGATTTTGACAGTTTCCCACCAACAGTGAGAAGACTTTTAGGACATTTCTCATCAATCTTTATTTCTTCTTTTGAGAACTCTCTGTTCAGATCGACTGCTCATGTTTTATTGGATTGCCTGTTTTTGTGACCCTACTTCTTTAGTACTTTATGTATCCTGAAAACTAACTCTCTCCCTTTGCCACATGTATGGGTGGCAAGGATTTGCTCCTGGTTTGTGGATTTCTACTCCACTTGGTTGATTTGTTTCTTGAGCTGTACAGAAGCTTTAGTTTTAAAAGGTACCATTTGCCAATTGTTGGTCTTAGTTCCTAGGCGAATGGAATGCTGTTCAGAAAGTCCCTTCCTCCACTGTTCATCTTCTGGGCTCTGCCTGTGTTTTCTTCTAGCAGTTTCAGGTTTCAAATTTAGGTCCTTGATGTGTTTGGAGTTGACTTTTGTACAGCTTGATAGGTATGGCTCTAATTTTGCTCTTCTATAAGTGGACACCTAGTTTTGCCAGCAGCATCTCCTGAAGGTGTTCTCTGATCCCCAGTATGCATTTTTGGTACCTTTGTCAAATGGCAGATATCTATAGTTACATAAACTAATATTTGGACCTTCTATTTTGTTTCATTCACGAAACATGTCTGTTTGTGAGGTGGTACCAGGCTGCTTTTATGACTACTGCTCTGTAATATAGCTTAAAATCTATGACAATCCTTCCAACATTATAGGTATTTTTGTTGTTTGTTTGCTTGCGTGCTTTCTCCCTGGGGCTTGCTTTAGAAATATCCATGATCTCTTGTACTTAAAAATAATCTGATATTGCTTTTTCTGTCCATGAATAATAAGATGGAAATTTTGGAATGGTATTGCAATGAATCTGTAAATTGCTTTTTGTAGAATGGTCATTTTCATAATATTAATTTTATCAATGTACCAATGTCTTGGTTAAGTTTACTATTACTGTGGAAAAACACTATAACCAAAAATTAAGTTGGAGAAGAAAGGGTTTGCTTGACTTATTCTTCCATATCACAGTTCATCATTGAAGAAATCAAGATAGGAACTCAAGTAAAGCAGGAACTTGAAGGCAGGAGCCGATGCAGAGGCCATGAAGGAGTACTGCTTGTTCCTCATGGCTTGCTCAGTCTGCTTTCTTAAAGAAAGCATGACAATGACCATGAATGGCATCACCTACACTGGGCCAGGCTGTGCCATATATATCACTAATTAAGAAAATGTTGCAGAGGCTTTCCTACAGCCAGATCTTTTGAAAAAATTCTCTTAGTTGAGGCATCCTCCCTTCTGAGGGCTCTAGCTTGAGTCAAGTTGATATAAACTAGCCAGTATAGTGAGCATGAATGTCTTTCTATTTTCCAGTGTCACCCTCAATCTCTTTTTTCAGAGGTTAAAAGTTTTCATAATAGAGATTCTTCCCTTCCTAGGTTAGGTTTATTTCTAGATCTTTATTTCTTTCCAGGCTGCTGTAAACCAAAGTGTTTCCGTGCTCTCTTTCTCAGAATGTTTATTGATAGTATAGGAAAGTGTACTTATTTTTGTAAGTTGATTTTGTATTCTTACTTTGCTGAAGTTGTTGATTGTTTCCAGAACTTTTATGTTGTAACTATTGACACCCTTTATGTGTGATATCCTACATCTGTCAAAGGCAACGATGTAACTTATTCTCCTATTTGTATTTTTCATTTCATTATCTTGTCTTCTTGCTCTAGCTAGTGCCTCAAGGACTATGCTGAAAAGAATTGAGATGGCACTCTGCTCTCTCACTCCTGATTTAAATCGCTTCAAGCTGTTTTCCATTTATGATGATATTAGCTGTAAGTTTGTAATATGCAGACTTTATTATTTTGAAGTATATTTCCTCTAAGTTCTACTCTAGCTAGGATTTTCATCATGTAGGCAACTTCAATTTTATGGATGAACTTTTCTTCATGTATTTAGAAGTCATGTGATCTTTGTTTTTAATTTTATTTATTTGACTTTTCTGCATCTTCCGGATAAAGCCAACTTGATAATTATGGATGATCTCTTTGATATTTGCCAGTATTTTTTTTTGAGCTGCTTTATTGACTATTTTTTAAAATGTTTTCCTTTTATTGGAAATAAAAATTTTTTCTCACACAATATATCCTAGTTACACATCCTCCTCCCTCTACCCCTCCCACTTCCTCCCAATGTTTCCTCCCATCCAAATGCATCCTTTATCTGTCTCTCATTAGAACACAACCAGTCTTCTAAAGGATAATAACCAAACGACATTAAATATTACACAATATAACATATTGGAATAGGACAAAAACCTGCCCCCACCTGAAAAAAACAAAAAGCAGAAGAAACATTTAGAGGTAGAGACCCATGCTTTTGAATACTCAAGAATCAGATAATAACACTAAACAGGAAGGCATAATACATACAAAAAGGACCTGTAGGGGAAAAAGAGATAAGTGTATAAATAAAATAAAAATGAAAATCAAAATAAAATTTAAAAATAAATAAATAAAAGGAAATCCCTGACATGACATATAGGACAAAGAACTTCCAAAGATGCTCTTGTGTTTGTTTTCATTGGCCATCTACTGCAAACCACGTGGCCTACCCTTACAAGTAGTTTATTTGCCTAGTGAGACTCCCTTGGAAAAACCTAACTTTTCATTTATCAATTGGCGATAGCTTCTAGGTTAGAGATGGAGACATATGTCCACTTCTTTCGCTTTAGAACCCTATCTGGAGCAGACCTATTTATTATGCCTCAGTCTCTATGAGTTCACCTGTGCAAGGATCATGCTGATCTAGACACCTTGTTTTCTTGGTGTCTTCCATCCCCTCTGCCTATATTAAAAATGCCTCATAGGCATGACCTCAGGTCAATCTGATGAAAGCAATTTCTCAGTTAAGATTGCCTCTTCCCAGCTGATTCTAGTTTGTGTCAAGTTGACAATAACTAACCAGCCCATGTAGTTAATCCTATGTACCCAAGAAAACATAATACTGATGTTCAAAATCAGAGTTGTTGAAATTTCATGTTTGTATGCCGGTATAATTGTATACTTAAAGCCCATGCTTAATTCAAGGTGGTGAAAGAGGAACTTATGTAGCAAAGAAGTACCAGTCAAAAAGTATGAAGCACACCTGGTAATGCATGAAAACCGAAGTCCTTCATCTCAATAAGGAAAACAAGCAAAAAACCAAACATTTCTCACCCAATTACATGATCAGAAAATAGCCCCTCTTTTCAGATTGCATTGTGTTATAAACATCTCTCAGTTAGCTTGAGCTATGGATATGGTCTTTGCTATGGTGTAATGGGAGAGACATTTTTTAAAACTACATTTTCAAGAAGTAATGGGCAGAAATTGAATTTTACCTAAAAATTGCTAATATACTTTAGTTTAATATTGTCTGTAAGGGTTATACAGTTGGTCAGAATATCTTATCTGAAGCACATTATTAATTTATATGATTTTTGCACAGAAACATCCTGGTTTCTGCACTGAAAACATGTTTTGTAGTAGAGTTTGTGTTTATAGAACAGAATTTTTCATATGTGACCTGAACTTCCCTTGGAGAATACCTGTAAACTAGGAGACTGACTTATGTTTATTGGAAAATAATGTGAGCATTGCCTTGGGTTGAATGTGTCTAAAAAAAAAAAATCCTTCAGTTTACAAAGCCCGACTGTGTTATTGAAACTAGAAAATCTCTCTGCTTCTAGCATATTTGAACATAATAAATACTAATGGCTAAAATTTTTTATCCAATAATTAATGACATATTTCAAACTCTCTCAACATATTGCAACTTCATAACAAGCCATCCATTATCTCATTCAAACTGAAGATTTGATTTTATACTTGAGAATTTTTAAGTATTATCCTCTAGATGTTAACAGTCTTTAATAATAAAATTAACAAAAGTGTATTAATTACTGTAAAAAATTTGCTTGATGACTGAACACTTTTATTAACTGTATTTGTTACAAATAGCTCAATATGTGTGGGTTACTATTTATCTCTTGTAGGGAGGCAAAGAAAGGAAAACTCCATCAAAAAGTTAATGCTTTGTACCAATCTTATTGAGACAAGGTAATATATCACTTGGCCCAAAGAGCTATTTTTTTGTTTTATATTACAAATGAGCCAAAGGCTTTAGATTTAGACAATTCTATATTACCAACAATAATGTTATTACAATATTGAATGACTTTAATTTAATTACATAGTTTATTTGATATGCTTTTTAAACAACTTTAATTTTTAAATAAAATAAAAAATTTATTAGATAAATATGCTTTTATAGGTATATTTTTATGAATTTAAAATATTATTCAGACATCTATGATGGCAACATCCTCCTTAAAAATTGTTTATTTTTCTGTCTTACTCTTTGACCAAGCTTTGATTAGTGACTTCATAAAATTCACCTGCTCTTGTTTGAAGTCCTTTCCTTAAATTTTAATTTGATTAATAATCACATTTTTGTTTATTTACTTTTAGTCTGAATACATTTAAATTATTAAATGCATATATCATTAGAGTTAGTAAGCAACTTGACCTTACAGATGATATGCAAATTTGTCAGACAGGTTGGTAATGATTTGTATATTGGTTATTATTTTCATTCTCTAAAAAGGCTGCTCAGAAAGATATAGAGTTGTAGGTTGAAGTGAAAATATAGAACAAAATACACATAAGATGTTTAGACACAGATAGAAAGAGTGGTAACTGATAATAGAAAATGTACAACTAAAATAAAGCAACAATATTACATAAACATTATCTATCTATCTATCTATCTATCTATCTATCTATCTATCTATCTACCTATCTTGATATATACATTTTATAGAGAGATATAGCACAGCTCCATCTAAGAAGCCAAGGAAAGGGAAATATAAGAATCACCAATGCCTCAGTGACCATATTGGTGAGATGTATGTATGTGTAAAAAGAAGAGCCGAGAGAATTGTCTTGTGCATGTATTCTAAGGGATCATATCTTAGTAGCAAGAATGATGTTTCAATTAATAACTTTATAAAATTTATAATAACACATTCAGTAAGATTATTTCTCACACACCATATATAAAGCTGTACAAAGAGTTAAATGAATTACATTTATAATTTTCAGAAATGTAGTAAGTAAAATATAGGCATCCCTGCTTCGTTTGACTTTCAGGTTGTTTTTAACATAGCCCTGTTCTAAATATTACATGAAATATGCTTACATCAAACGATCAAAATAATGTATATAATAAATGCATAAAGTAATGGAACTGAGTTTGCTTTATTTTTATCTGTGTACCCTGCTTGGATATAAGTTCTCAGTTTTCCTAATTGAATACAGATAGACTGTTGAAGGCCTGGTTGCTGGACTGGATGTCCTTCAGACTATCTTTTATATTAGTTGTTGATTTCCATTTAGTTTTTGTTAAGTGTTTACACAAGGACATACAGTCTGTGCGGTGAGAGAAGCTCATAGCTGCTGCTGTGAACACACAATGTTTTCCCCTCTTGAAATGCTTTGTTTTTGAAGAAGGAGATCAACCTTTTTGTTTTACTTGGCATCAACAAATGATGTACCTCATGTTCTATCTAGGGACTGTGAGTTTAGAATATAGTTCTTGCATAAAAAGCTTTCAGCACTTGGTTAAGCAAACATCTAAATAAATGCTCTCTCATAGATTCAATAGCACATTTTTCAGGCTCACCCAATGCTGTCAGCTTGGGAAGCACGGAGTAGAGAGCCTCTTCCAAAGCTTGCAGAGATGAGTGTTGAGAACAAGTACAGAATAGAAACATGAACAATTTCTTACTTCCTTTTTCTTCATTAATTTATTTATTCACTTTGTATCACGAGCTTTTTTCCCTGCCGGCAAGAACACACTCGGGACAACCGGAATCTTCTGTGGCAAAAGCTTTATTGCTTCTTCAAGAGGGAAGACCCTGACCCCAGAAAATGGAGTCGATTATATAGCCCTCAGCCATGGGGTTTCAGCACCTGATGTGGTGTGTCGGCTCCTCATTCTTTGCTCGCCCATCACCCCACTACTACGCCCCGAGATAGGCAGTGACTAGGAGTGAGTTCACTCTCGCACCTGCGTACAAGGCTTGTTTACTAGTTAGGCACAGCGGAGGCCAGCACCATCTTATAATGGCGATTGCTCAAGGCTCTCCACAACTTTGCATTTTGATCACAGTCTTCTCTACCCCCTCCCCTCTCAGTTCCACACTTAAAGATCTCTCCTCCATATTACCCCCTCCTCTTCTTCTTAGAGAAAAGGAAGCCCCTTCCTGCCTTGGGTCATCCATTGGCAACAGGACTAAGTTCATCTTCTCACACTGAGGACAAACCAGGAAGTCCAGCTAGGGGAAGGGAATCCAATGGCAGGCAACAGAGCCAGATACAGATTATGCTCCATTTGTTACAGGACCTACATGAAGACCAAGCTACACATCTACTACAAATGTGTAGGGGGCCTAGGCCCATTAGTTGGTGGTTCAGTTGTGGTGAACCCCCAGGGACCCAGGTTAGTTGACTCTGTAGGTCTTCTTGTGGTGTCCTTGACCTCCTCCTTGCCCAATCCTATCCCCTTCCCCCACTCTTCCACAAGACTTCCCAAGCTCTGTCTAATGTTTGGCTTTGGATCTTTGCATATATTTCCATAATCTGCTGGATAAAGCCTCTCAGGAGACAGTTGGGCTAGGCTCTTGATTGCAAGCATAGCAGAATATCATCAATAGTGTCAGGGGCTGGCTCTCTCCCATGGGATGGGTCTCAAGTAGGGGCAGCCATTGGTTGGCCTTTCCCCCCATCTCTGCTCTATCTTTATCCGTGCTCATTTAGTAGGCAGGACAAATTTTGAGATGAAGCTTTTGTGGGTGGGTTGATTTTCCCCTCCCTCCACATGAGGTTCTACCTGGCTTGAGATTTGATCTTACACCCTTCTCAGTTGCTAAGATCAAAAACTCAAGTGACATCATATGCTGTCAAGGATGTAGATCAAGGTAAACAAGGACTGACTGCAAATTTGTACAACTACTTTGGAAATCAATTTGGCTGTTTCTTAGAAAATAGAAAATAGTTCTATCCCATGACCCAACTATGCCACTCCTGACCATATACCCAAAAGATGCTCCACCATTCTACATGGAGACTTCTCAACTGTGTTCATAGAAGATTTGTTCGTAATAGCCAGAAACTGGAAGCAACCTAGATGTCCCTCATCTGAAGTATGAATAAAGAAAATGTGGTGTATCAAACAATGGAATACTATTCAGCTATTGAAAACAAAGACATCATGAAATCTGCAGGCAAATAGATGGAACTAGAGAAGATCATCCTCAGTGAGGAAACTCAGACCTAGAAAGGTATGTACTTACTTATAATCAGACATTAGCCATAATGTACAGGATAACCATGTTACAATCCACAGACCCAAAGAAATTAAGTAATAAAAAGGGCCCAAGGGAGGATGCCTGAATGTGAATCAGTCAGAAGGAAAAACAAAATAGTCATAGGATATGGATAGAACAAGGGAGCAGGGTGAGAGAAGGGATGAGGAGGGAATAGAGATAGCAATCAGGTGTGAGGACAGGAAGAGGTGCTGGGGGCAGGAGAAGACTAGGAATGAGAACAGAAAGTGATGGGGATCTCTGGAACTAGCTGTAAACCTGGTACTGGGAGAGTATAGGAAGTCTATCAGAGTGACCCTCTTTGAGATTCTTAGCAACTGGGGATATAGAGACTGAAGTGACTACCTCCTGTAGCCTAGTGGGATTTCCAGTGGAGGGAGGGGAACATCAACCCACAAAACCTTTGCTGCCCAAAAATGTTTTTGTTTTTAATTTGAAGAAATTTGAACAAGTAAATTGAGATAAAAAAGAAGAATCAAATCCTCTTATACAAATATATCAAAACTATACCTAACTTTATCTAGATTAAAAGAACTATTTATAAGCCATAGTATTTTTGCTTTATGCTTTCCATCTTCATTATAACCTTCCTTTCCTCCTCCTCTGCTTCCTCCTCCTCCTCCCCCACTTCCATCTCCTCCTGTTACTCCTCCATTTGAGCTTTTCCTAGAGTCCCCATGTTGGGCCATGAGCTTTGAAAGTAGCACTCTGCCTCGGAGAATTTACTCTCACTACCTCAGTCTTCAAATGGAAGAAAAGCTCCAAGGAGAAAAAACTATCCCGTTGGATTCTTTTTATTTCTTCTCTGGTACACAGCAGTGTGCCCTTCCATGTGACTAGTCTCAAACAATCTAGTGGAATGAAGTAACAAATTAGATTTGATTATTTCAAAGATGTATGTAACTTAGATGTTGAACTTAGATGTTTAGCCTTGACGCTAGCCTTGGATTTTTTCAAAAGCTTCAGAAATGGATTTTTGAACTCCTGTACAATATATTTAAGTGAGTGCAAAACCACATCTTCTGACTTAGACACCTTTTATCACTCGTAAGAATTTGCCAATGAATTTACACTCCTCCACCATAATTTATTTTTCTCTCGCAATAATAAAAGGAATTAATTAATTAGAATTTCACAGGATAAACTTAGTTCTTGAAGGATTTTTCAAAACATTGTCAGGGCAAAATAGACAAAATAACAAATCATTTCTGAGAAATTTAGGGAAAGTTTTAGATTTGAGTGTGGTTGGGCAGGATTGACCTCATTGGCTAATATCATTGAGGTGTAATACAGTTAAAATATTTCAAGTTTTTGAGGGAATGATTATAGATAAAATGTAAGTTGTGTTGAGCTTGAGACTAGAGTAGACCTAGGTGACTATAGGTGAGACTGGACCACTGATATTTTACTTATTTTCTTAAGTGCTATTAGTTTAAATTACTTTTTTTTTTTAATTACAAGAAAGTATTTATTGTCTGGCAGCTAGAGTCACAGTGTCTTCCTTCCTTGTCTCAGCTGCCTCTAATCTTGATTGCCTCCATTCATTATAAAACTTCACGGTCTTACTAGGGTGGTTTTGTATATCTCTCCTATTCAATGACAAGAAAGATGATGTGGCACCAGGAAGACTTGCCATAGCTAAGCTTGCTTTTGCAATCATGCTGCCTAACAGAGACATCTATATCTGTGGAATTTATGACTAGACTCTGTGCTGCATCAATGTGAGGAGGGACTCTCGTTGTCGCCTCACCCTAATAAATCTTCCTGTTCTGTAAATATATAAATCATAGGAAAATCACCAGAGTGGTTGATTGATTGCTCCTTTTTGCCTCATAGCCACGATCTTCCATCATTATGAAGCAGTCTAAACTATTCTTACCTCATTCTAGAAATCATTTTCTTACAACTAGAACTGGCCTTTTTTTTCTTTAACCCACAGAACTATTTCTATCCTGTGACACTACACATAAGAGTCTCCACTTTCCATATGCCAGTATAATTATTATTTTGAATGGCTGTTGACATACCCTTGCTGAGTAGTTGCTTCTCCAATCTAAACATGTGGAATTAAACAAAGCAAAACAAGCAAGGAAAAAATATCTTGAAAATTTGCATAGGTTGGCCTATCTCGGTAGGGCATTGAACTTGTCACATTCCACAGCTCAGCAAAGTTTACTTCTCTGAATGCCTGCCACTCGCCAATGATTTGTCTGTAAACACAAACATTCACTAGTGATTTGCACTAGTCAGCAAAGAAATGTGAACTGACCACCACAGAAAACAAACTACCCTGACAATAAGGGCTCTGCTGGGTTGGAGCTGGGTTGGAGCTGCACAGTGGAAGAGAGTTGGAATGTTTCATGTTCAGAGCAAAGTCACCTCTCTACCTCTAGTCCTCTATATATCCATGCATGGTTCTCCTAGGTCTGATACAACATCCTATCACTACCAAGTAAAACCTTATGGATGTGTTAATAGACCACTAATTTCCACCAGTCCCATAGCTTAAAATGCTAGAAGATAACATAAGAAATCTATGGCAGAAAAATCCCATTTAGTTTGCACCAAGGCACTAGCATAAGTGCCTTAGTGTATGTGTGTGTGTGTGTGTGTGTGTGTGTATGTGCACATATGTTACTCTGTAACTATAAACAAATCATGAAACCATTTCAACATTGGGGCATGTAATTCTGAACAATCCAAATGTGTTCTTGGACCATGGTCACACATAATTGGGTCAGAATAAACTGTGTCTTTTTGTCTTTGAGGTGACACCGTTGTTTTGTTTTACACTGGCAAGCAGGATATCTCTTTTCATTATTATCAAACCCTGGGATACCCTGGCCCACGTTTATTGATTGAAATGTCATGCAGTTGGAATATGTTTAAGGAAACATGTGAAGCATAAGTATATTGTATAGCAAGTTACAGCAAGTTTGACATTTAATATCTATGTTACATAGTACAGTAAACATTATAAATATTCCTATTTTATAATACTATTTTATTGCAACCTAAACCTATTTTCTTGCAAGTTTGCTATATCATGAAAAAGAAAAAGAATATTCAATCACCCATAAAACAATGTATCTGAGCATTTTCTTTGACATTGCCTTTTGTCTCTTGACACATTTTCTAGTTTAGTAACTACATGTTTCATCTTCTCTGGACATGGCCCCTATTGTTGGAAGATCTTCCCAATGAAGAACACATTAGGGATCTCAATTATATGTCTGTGGAAGAACCTGACAATTTATGAGAATAGCTTTTTGATATCTCATTTAAAATGTTAGCCCTGTGTGTTGCAGAGGTCACTTGGAGGTTAGGAGCACACACTGCTCTTGTATGGACACAAATGTTGTACATAGCACCTATGTTGGGTGGCTCCCAACTGCCTTGAACTGTGCCTCCAGGCAATCTGTTGATCTCCTGTGGCTCTGCAGGCATCTGTATGCATATGAATGTAACCGCACATAGAAGCATACATATTTTTAATTAAAAAATTAATGTCAGCCCTGAGAGCATCCCTAAGTGATGCTTCTCTCTCCCTGTTAACACTAGCTCATTAAGGATAGACCAGCCTATTATCAATTATCTTCAGTGAAGTTTAACATAAACAAAACTTTACACATAAAACTTGTCCTATCTAAAAAAAAATGCAGAGACAAAGATGGAGCAGAGACTGAGGGAATGGCCAACCAATAACTGGCCCCACTTGAGACCCATCCCATGGGCTACCACCAATCCCTGCCACTAGTAATGATACTCAGTTATGCTTGCATTCAGGAGTCTAGCATAATTGTCCTCTGAGAGACTTCACCCAGCAGCTGACTGAAACAGATGCAGAAACCCACTGCCAAACTCTTATGGAAGAGGTTGGGGAAGGATTGAGGACCCCAGTAGGGATAGGAACCCCACAGGAAGACCAAGAGCTAACTAATCTGGATCCTTGTGGGCTCTCAGAGACTGAACCACCGACAAAAGAGCATATATGGCCCCCAGCATATATGTAGCAGATGTGCAACTCAGTCTCCATGTGGGTCCCCAACAACTGGAGCAGGGCTGTTTCCAAAGTCATTGTCTGTATGTGGGATCCATTCCCCAACTGGGTTGCCTTGTGTAGGCGGAAGAGGATGTGTTTAACTTACTCTGTAGGGACTGAATGCTCTAGGTGTGTGTGTGTGTGGGGGGAGGGTGGTAGAAAGGGGAGAAAGGGAGGGAGTCTGGGAGAAGGAACTCCGCGGGGGGACACCATTAGTGAGAGCAGTAATTAGGATGTGAAATTAATTAATTAATCAATTAATGGAGAGGGAAAGAGAGAGATGTCATGGATATTTCCATCTGCTTCTCTGCTTTTTTTTTTAAAATAAGATTTTCCAAGAACGGAATCCCTTTTTACCTAAAGAATCCCCTCTACACTCAAACACTAGCACATACCCTGTCTCTCTAGTAAAACACCCCGAGTTCTAAGGGACACAAAATCTCTGCTTTCTTTACATAACAGAACTACACAAAATATGTGTGTTCTTCAAGAGCTCAAAATGCAGCTGTCATACTAATAGCTGATTATCAAGTTTCCATTTCCTGGGCATTTGCTGTATATCTATACACTGATGTGGGTGTTATTTTACTTTTCAAAGGAAGAAACTGCAGCTAAGAGGATGTCTTTCTCACTGTGATAGTTATAACAAGGTGTGACCTCAGCTTCCTAGCTAGCCTGGCTCTGTAACAGCTCTCTGTGACCTGGTCAGTCTGAGTCTATCCCCTGCTCCCACTTCCTCTGTGTTTAGCATAGTTTACTTTTATTTTGCTTTAACATATAGAAAATGTAACTGCATAGAAAGTTGAAAAGGAATCCTAAGGGCACAGTGATGCTTGCTACCATAAGTCAGCATACTCTTATTCATTTTACCCCGTGCTCCTTTCCTTTGGTGGAGTTTTACTGCATACATCGTAGTTGAGGAATTACATTCAGATGAAGGGCACACCCTTGAAGAACTGAGAAGTTGGCACAGATAAGTTGCATCAGTTGGCACCATACCCCATCTCTACTTCCCAGGCTCTCTTGCCATCCTGGTCTCCAAGTCACCATCGTGGTTGCCCAGAGCCATCCTCCATGTGCCACCACGTCATGTTACCTAGTCACATTCCTTATGGCAGGCTATCCAGCTGTAGTTCTTCTGTGTTGTGTCCTGCTCCTTTTCAAAGGTAGATGTAAAGTATGCACTAATGAGTGCTCTCCCCACAGGTCTCCATCTCCTCACCATGGCAACTTCAACACACTTTAGTGTAAGCCAGCTGGAGAGATTCTGCCAGCCAAAGAGACCTGGATGCGAGTATTTCTGGCAGGGTAAATATATTTCTGTTGCAAGACTTTTTGACCTTCTTAAGTAATGTATTTAGCCTATGCCAAAGAGCCTATGATAATGAATCAGATTTGCAGGTTTTGATAATAAGCAGCTAAAGAAAAGAGGCCATTTCAGTAGTTCTGGGGGTGTGAAGTACACAATAGAATGGTATCAAAGAGACAGTCAGTTTAAGTGCTAGTATTCTCCCACTCCTCTATTTAAAACAGTGTGACATAGAATTAATTTTTTTACCTCCAATCTTATGATTAAAATATAATATAGAGATCTTTATAATTATGTATAAATACTAGTTATGAACTTGGTTACCTGCTACATCTCCTGTGACTTGATGCAACTCCAAATTATGTCTTGACAATCACCTTTGTTGGAATATGGCTGGTTTCCATATTTTATTTATTGTAAAGGGTACTGCAGTGAGCATGGGAGGCAGAGTCTTTTTCATACAGCCTTTACATTCATTTTGGCTATACTTACTATCACCTCACTTCTGAGGCACAGAGACTCAGATATTTATGTGACCTTCCTAGCTACTGTGTTATTTTTGTCTCCTGAGAGATGAAATTCCCACAAAAGGATTCATTCCAATAATTTTCATTAACTCCAACTATGCCATGGAAAAGGAAAATATGTAAATTGGCCCCACGCTGCAAATGGATAAATAACATAATTCACTGAGATTCATGGGAAAGGAGTTGCCATAATTTTTTTCAATATGTCAAAGTCATTTCAGTGGTAAGTCCTGTGTTTATTGAATATGACTGTGCATTTTGTTGGAAATAGATACTTTAAATGATCATTCAATTAATCTAATAATTTTGACTTATGTTCAATACCATTTGAAAATTTGTTTCTCTCTTCCTCCATCACTTTGATCAATTTGTGACACCAACAGAACAACATGTTGACAATGGCAATCCAAATGAAGGCATATAATTTGTTGATCTATGATTTTATATTCATGATTAGTTTTGAAGCTGAAGAATGGGCTCTATCTTACTCTGCCCCATTATAAATCATCTGAGCTGAATTTAACTGTTCCTGGACATAACTCAATGGCTGTTATACAGAACATGTTTAGCATTATCCACTGAGCAAGAAACCCTTGTGATTGTGAGTAATCATACTACAGGGGTCCATACTGGTAGAGTAACAAAGTAACCCACCCCAAGTTGTTCAGCCAAAAGAATCTCTGTAGTTCAATAAATGCTAGAAACTGAATAGTAAGTGTTGAAAATGAATTACTATTGCTTTTTAATATATTATTTTTCAACCTTCAACCAGAGATTAGAAAAATATCAATAGGACACTAATGTGTGGCTAGAACACTGTACTTTGAAGGGCCAATGGTTTGGTTGTATGATAACTTTCACAGGACACATATGACTTAAAACTTCTATTACTTTCATTCCCAAAGTTCTTTTCTCTGGATTTATTGTACAGCACATATCATTGCACCATCAAATACCAACAAAATTCAGTTATAATTATTCTAATATATGTCAATAGCCAAAGTAATACACCTTTACTATTTCCTCATTTCCTTCCATGTATATATTTTTGTCTTTTTGTTGTTGTTGTTGTTGTTTTGTTTTTTTGTTTTTTGAGACATGGTTTCTCTGTAGCCCTGGCTGTCCTGGAACTCACTTTGTAGACCAGGCTGGCCTTGAACTCAGAAATCCGCCTGCCTCTGCCTCCCAAGTGCTGGGATTAAAGGAGTGGGCCACCACGCCTGGCTTATTTCTGTCTTTTTCATTGAAAACTAATTTGTTGTATACCATCAGTGAATAATAACCAAGTGGATTAGAAGAAGACAATGTTGGAATTATTAGACTGAAGGTTTCTGAATAAAAACGCATGCCACTGATGACTCGCAGGGCATATGTGACTCTGCTAGTCACTGTAGTGCTGGGCTTCAGTTGCCTCTTTTTGTGGCAATAATCTGATTGTTAAACACCAGTCTGAATTTTGACAAGTAAAATTTGTCTTCTTTCATTTCTTTATAGGTAAACTAGGAGCATATGTGATTTACTGCATATAGATGTTAGAAGTGTCAGAAAGAGGGAGCCTGCACCTTCATTCACTGTATTATGACTGGTGATGATGATGAAGAAGATGATGAAGATGATGATGATTCATCCAAACAAGAAAAAGACAGGAAGCATACTTTCACAAATTGAACACAGTGCTTTTCACACACATACAGTATTCTGTATATCAATTCCACAGGCAATTAAAAGGCTACAGATACAAGGGATATTTGCTGTACTGCATACTGCCAAATGAAATATGTTCTTGTGAAGGTATTTCCTGCTGAAATAACAGATCTAAACTGATACAAACCCAAATAGAAAAATGTCCACACAGTAAATATTTCCTATAACTAGTCTAACAAAATATGCTACGTCAAAATATATATAAATTAACTTTATGATTACATCCAATATTTTTATAGCCTTTTACCCATTTTAGTAGAGTTTCCTGTAATTCAAGTGGCATTGTTAATATTAGCTTCTAATTAATTCAAATGATAATGTGAATAGTGCTGCCTTTAATAACTAATCTTGGTTTTATGTTTTAATTAATAAATTTTTAAAACTTAGTATATAAGTTAGTCAGTCTCTGGAGCAATGATTAAAAATCAAAGGTAAGTCATAGGAATGGCAAGAACTTGAGGCATCCTCTTCTCTCTCTGCTTTTATATTCTGTGCTTTGGTTTGTTTGTTTGCTTGAATTATGGTTTCCTCTCTTTTGGAAATGGTTCAATTATGCAGCTTGGGCTGGCCTTGAGATTTCAACCCTCTTAACTAAGCCTTTTAAAAGCTGGGATTACAGATGTGTACTACCACATCAGGACAGGTCTTAAGCAAACACTCTTTCAATGCTGAAAACTGAAAAATATGCAATATTGTCACTGGGCTAAGTGGAACTCAGGGTCTTCTTCATACTAGGCAGACCTTCTACGACCAAGCTATATCCTCAACTCTACAACCTACTTCAGGTAAAAGTAATAGAATTAAAAATTTTTATTTAACTCATACTAAAAGTGAGTTGTGATCTTAATTCTTCAAGATAACTGTTTAAATATTAAGATTGGTGCTACATTAAAGATTTGTATTCTGAATACAAATTCGAATTTGTATTTCAATTTGAAGATTAAAAACTTACACCAGACCTGATGCCATTAAAACTAACTAAACATCTAATGATCAATCACAGTTAGTTGTATGCAGAAGTATTCTAAGGCTCGAATGTAATAAGTTTATCAGAAATGTATAAAGACTTACAGTAAAATCTCTATTTTAAATGAGAGGAGAGCTATGAGGGGAGAAAGAGTGAGTGAACACGTCAGAATACAGATGAGGACTTATTGTTTGCTTACTTATAATCATTGGAAGAGTTGCATTTATTATTTCTGAGATTTTTTAATGTAGTTGAAAAATAATAATTAACTAACTATATAAATGTTGGCAATTCAAAAACCAGACACCTGACTCATTTAAAAATTTAAAGGCATGCTTTATTCATTTGGTTTAGGGACAGAAACTTATTACAGAACAAGGCTAACTTTGAACTAATGATTCCCCTGTTTTACTGAGTGCTAGGATTTCAGTTATGCACCACCATGCCTCCCCATCCCCCAAAAGGTTACTTCCCAAAACAATTGTTTACAGAGCACTGTGAGGCATCTGCTTTTGTCCATGCCCAAGACTTATCTAAGATTTCAACCATCTTTCAGAATTTTTTTCTGAATATTTTCATCAAATCTGTGCACGCGGTGACCTATATGCCTCATTATTGAACTTCTTCACATTTATATGCAAGGGAGGAATTCTTCCTCTTCTTTCATTTAAAATGATATACAATATGATTCAATGCTGCCTGAAGACTGAATAACATAGTAGAAATACCAGAATAAATAATGTCTTAGAAGCCTGGCAGATTCCACTGTGGTACAAACCAATTCTGATCTCTGCTGTTGCTTCAGTTTCCCAGTCTGTGAGACAATTACCCAGGAATCATCAACAATCAACTGACTTACTATTTCTCTGATTCCATAACTTGAGAGCTACATCCAGATGCATGTATTAAGATGGGCTCCATATTAATAAAGCCAATGGAATGCTCTTGGAAGGAGCTTACTTACTTGGAAAAAGAAATGAATTTTTGTACCTTATTTTTCAGTTGAAGAATTGGCTTTTCAGCCCAATGAAACAAATGAAAACAACTTTTATTCTCATATTGCCTGCATGTTTATGATTTAAATGAACTATGGTATAACTTACAAGCTAAAAATAATGTTCTTGCATTCTTATCATTTTAAAATCTACTATACTAATCTTATTTAGAAGATTAAAATTGATGAAAATTATGGAGAGAGGATTTCTGATGGAAAGTGCTAGACAAAAATGTAAATGATTATAAGTCAAAGCTAAATTATATATGTGTATGTGTGTGAAACAACCATGGTAACCAATACCATCTATATCTATATCTATATCTATATCTATATCTATATCTATATCTATATCTATATCTATATCTATATCTATATCTATATCTATCTATCTATCTCTCTATATATATATATCTTTAATTAAAATGTCATTATTTTCCAGTTGCTTACTCCCTGTGCTTTACCGTGACAGAAACCAGCATTCATACAAAAATAGTTCAATCCTAATCAGGATGAATTATTCATACTGAAAAGAGAATGGTTTTTAGTTTCATCTTCCTTTAGCTGCCTTCAGTGGATTGTTTCTGGGTAACAAATTTATGTTTCAAACTTAACAAAAACATAAGAGTTAGCTAAGGAAAATACTCTGCTCTTGCTGTGGGCATTTACCTCACACTATAGTACCATTATTCAATAAGAATGATGTCGTATTCTCTTGGGTGTTAAAGTTATGTGGAATTAATATGAATAATCAAAAGCCAAGCTGAAACTGTTTCATTGCCACATAGCTAACTAAGCCACTCCTTCTTTTGTGTTCCTTTTTCTTCAATCTGCAAATCCTCCAGTACGAAGCCCAGACCTGCCTGATGTCTTCCTCAGTCACCATCCACTTTATTTTGTGAGATAGAGTCTCTCACTCACTCTGAAGCTCACTGGTTGGCTAGGTTGGGTAGCCAGAGAGCCCCTAGGATCCTCCTGCCTCCACCTCCCAGTGCTATAATTACAGTAGCACTCGGCCATGACGGCTTTTTAAAATGGATTCAGGAGATCTGGACTCAGGTCCTCATACTTGCAGAGGGAGCATTTTACACACTGAGCCATCTCTCCAGTCCATGAATCAGTGTTTTGTGTGTGAGTGGGTTAAGTCATATGAAACTCTTACTAGTCTCTCATGCTTTGTCAATATTGATTCTTCTCAAACATATTTCTACTGTGGTACTTTGCTTGTTTGGCAACTTTCTCTATCCTAGCTCAGTGCTGGCACCTTGTGCTGTGGACCCTTCCTGTTCAGGTTCACCAATTCCTGACTTATATCTCCAGCTCTGTTCCTCCATGGTAGTTAGACTAGACTCCAGAGCGTCTTACTCTTTGTCCCCCAGAGATAAAAAGACCACGGCTAGTTATATCCCTCAATAGAGATAGAAAAAGATCCTACCATGCTTTCAAGGGGGTTCCCTCAAGAGTCAATGATTTTTGACTAGGTCTCATCTCTTTTTTGATTTTTATTAATAATTTATACTCTTTGACATTTTAATTGATGCTACAATGAATCTTGTTCATGTCTACCTCTCACTCCATATTCCTATTCCCTAGGCATCCATTCAATACATTTTTTTTAGTTGCATGTATTTTTAAATCATTTTCTTACAATTCCCTGAGTCCAGTTGATGCTGTCTGTTATGTTTTAAGGAAACCAGGGATATATATATTTGATAGAGTGAGGTATGGTGCGGTGGAAGGGGTGCCTCTGTGGGCCCATGCTGAGACATCCCTTCCCTCTCAGGTACCAGTTATATGACAGATAAAATATGGAATACAGTTTATTTAGGGCATGCGGAAGGGCTTTGGAGGAATAGATACAGAGAAGAGGATATATATATATATATATATATATATATATATATATATAGAGAGAGAGAGAGAGAGAGAAGAGTAGAGGCTGGCCATGAACATGTGGAGAGAAACGGGGGAGGGGAATGGGGAGAGAAGTGACAGAGAAAGAAGAGAGTAAGGGAGTGAGGAGGGGGCAAACACTTGCTTTTATACTGAGTCAGGCATACTTGGCTGTTGCCAGGTAACTGTGGGGCAGAGACTAGAAGGAGTGCTAATTCTGTCCATGTGTGCATGGGTGTGGGCTGTCCATTGGAGCATGAAGACCTACTAGTGTGCACATCATTAAAGATAATTAACTCTTCCTTCTCCAGCAGCTGCTGGTAGCTCATCTAGACATGAGACCTTATGAGACTCTTCACTATTCATGCTGAACTGGCTTGAATCTTTGCAGACAACCACAGCTGCTGTGAGTGCCACAGCCACACCATGCCCAGAAGACAATGCTTCACAATGCTCCTCCCCACATTACAGCACTTACACTCTTTCTCCTCAGAGTTTTGTGTCTCCTGAGCCTCGTTCTGGGGTAAGAATAAAAGAATACTGATAATGATTTGTAACTTTAATTTTTTTCAAACCTTATTTTTAAAGATGGCTGTTAAACACATTAACCTTCCTTATAACCCACCACCTACCCGAGGTAGTAAAAAAGAAAGGGTACAGGGGAGATGGAATTGTTTAGAAAGGTTCTTGGAAGCAACTCCCATCTGTGTTGGAAACTAGCGGTTCAGTTCACAGGTTAGCAGGCAGTGGCAGCTCAATCCACTCATAAACACCTTTCCAATATACCAACAGTCCATTTGGCAAAACTGGGTTAGCATCAGTGGTGACATGACCTAGCAGAGACATCCAGGCCTGAACCTTGGCTCAAATCAACAGGAGGGACCAACAGGAACACCAGAAGTTCTTAGCCGTGCCTCTCTCAGGGAAGTGAAGATCAGAGAAGACTGAAGGAGAACCACAAGCATTGTATAGATTGCTGTATCAGTAAGTCAAGCTCTGGCTCCATCACTCCATGGAGTCTTAGTTATACCCTCCAAATACCATGTGTCCTCCACATGCTTTGCCTCTTCATGAGTCTTGCCTCAGCAAGTGTCTTGCCTCAGCATGTGCATCCAATCAGCTTGAGTCCGTGGAAGTGGCAAGAAACTGCAATATACCACCAGAAGGTTTTTGTTGTGGTTTTCTCTATTGCTATGAGGGTCTTTGAGACTTCCCTGACTCATAAAGCAATTCCTATTACTTGGTACTAAGAATTTTCTTTAAGAACTCATGGCTTTTAGAAGCAGCATTATCTAGCCGGGCAGTCTAATTTAGTTACTTTTTTTTTTTTAACATTTAAATTTTCTTACAAAGTAGTAGATTTCTGTAGTGTGTGTGTGTGTGTGTGTGTGTGTGTGTGTGTGTGTAGGATTTTTGATGTTGTATAAAAACCAACTCCAGCCCCTGGTATCTCCCATTTCCTACCACAATTCTCATTCCTGCTTAAATTGTGTAACCCTAAGAGGCCCCCTCTGTACTTTCCTTTTACTTATATTCTATTACACCTTTCTTGTAAGGCAATCCCCTACTCCACTGGTCCCATACTAGTTTGGTTTTTGTTGTTGTTGTTGTTGTTTTGTTTTTTGTTTTTGATTTAACAGGTACACAAATCATTCAAAGCTCAGATTCACATAGGAGGAAAAAAAAAACAGTGCCATTTTTTCTTGCTGGGATTGGACAAATTGTTTTTTTCTTTAACATAGAATAAAATTCCATTGTGAGCATCTACATTTGCATTATCTAATCATCAGTTGATGGACATCAAAGTTGTTTCTATTTTCTTGCTATTGGGTGATAAGCATAAATGTGCAGGACTCTTTCTCATAGGAGAGTCCTGCGGTTGCATGTGCAAGAATGGTGTATAGCTAGGTCATATGGTGGTTTTATTTTTAGCTTATTCAGTAACTTCTGTCGTGATATCCACAATAGCTACACAAGCCAATACTCACACCAATGGTGGATATGGTTTCTCTGTTACCCACATTTACATTAGAATTCATTGTTATTTGATCTCTTGATGACAGCTATTCTGTTTTCTGTCAGATGAACTCTCAAAGTAGCTTTAATCTGTATAACACATCTGATAGCTAATAATGTTCTTCTAAGAATTAGCTACTTTTATCTTTTCTTTTTAACTCTGTTCAGTTCTATAGTATGGTTGGGGTTAGGCTTTTTGTTTTCTTTTACTCTAAATATCAGATTACATGTATGTGTGTGTGTGTGTGTGTGTTGGGGGGGGGTTATACATGTCAGGGGAGGCCAGGACAACTCTGAGGGTTGGTTCTTTCCCACCCACCTTTATGTGTGTACCCAAGATGACACTTAGGTCATCACTGTGCTTAGCAAAATGCTTTGACCTCTGAGCTCCTTGGTGGCCATGTTTATTTTCTTGATGCTCAGTTTCTTGTGTTCATTATATAGTCTAGATACTAATTAACTGTGGGATATGTGGTTAGGAGAGTTTCCTCCTGTTCTGTAGGTCGTCTTGTAGTTGATGGTTTCTTCTGCTGTAGAGATGCTTTTGAGTTTCATGGGATCCCATTTGTCAATTGTTTTTCTTATTTCCTGTGCTACTAGAATCATATTCAGAAAGTCCTGGCCTGGGCCTGTTGGTTAAAGTGTATGCCCTGCTTTTTCCTGTAGAAGTTTTAGAGCACCAGGTCTTCTGTTGAAGTCTGTGATCCACTTTGCAATGAATTTTGTGCAGGATGAAAGATAATTACGTAGTTGCCCTAGTTTATGTGTTGATATCCAGTTTTTCCAGCACCATCTGTAAAGATGCTGGTTTTTTCCCCTTTCTCTTTCGAACATAACTTTTTTGTTGATGGTTTTGTAGGGATTTCATATAATATACCTTTATCACATTAGATTTCCAAACCTTCCTTGTCCCCACCAGAAAAAAAAAGTCCAATAGTGTTATCTATATACTCACTGAGGCATGGTCAAACTCTCAATGGCCTGCCCCTAAACGAAGCTGAGTCCTTCCTTTGCATCCCTGCTGAAAGTTATTTACCCTGGAAAGGGGCACCCCAGCACAGTTTTTAAGAGTTCTCTCCAGCCGGGCGTGGTGGCGCACGCCTTTAATCCCAGCACTCGGGAGGCAGAGGCAGGCGGATATCTGAGTTCGAGGCCAGCCTGGTCTACAAAGTGAGCTCCAGGACACCAGAGCTACACAGAGAAACCCTGTCTCAAAAAAACAACAAAAAAAAACCAAACAAACAAAAAAAAAGAGTTCTCTCCAATGGCTTACACTGTTATTATGGGGGGGGAGGGGGGTGAATGTGGGATGGATGTAGAGGTTTTCACAGAAATCCTCCGTGTCCCTCTTTCTCAACGGTGTGTCTGGAGTTGTTACGCCCTGAGTCCTCAGGAAACCCAGATGAGCCCAAGAATTGTGAAGTTCGATGCAACTTGCAAAAGAGTCTATTATCTTGAGTCCTGACTCAGATCGCAAGCCTCCCACCTTCGATGTAGGTGATGGCATGTGACCACGCGTTTGGAAATCATTTGGTTTATATACAGTGCAGTGAGAAATTCTTTGAATGCTTAGGGTGAAGGGGAGTGGAGGTAGAGTTAGGTAGGTTGCAACTCAAACACAATACCATTTAGTTGGACGGAACTGAAGCTGGGAGGGAGATTAAAGAGTGTCCTTTGTGGGGTTATCAGGAACTAATTTTATGGCATGCCATAACTGTCTGTGACCTCTGCTTACTTTTTTTTTCTATGATTCAAACATGGAGCCCTAACCTTATTTGAGTTTGTTATTTCTTTAAGGACAGGCACCTGGAGAGTTTGGCCATTTATCAGAGAGAGAGAGAGAGAGAGAGAGAGAGAGAGAGAGAGAGAGAGAGAGAGAGAGAGAGAGAGAGAGAGAGCTATTTTTTTGGCGATGCAGAGGTGGGGAGGTGGTCTCAAGCTAGTCTTTATGATCCCTCAGGGTGTTTTCATTAAGGGGACTTATGGGCAGTGCCATTTTAATGCCAGACTGGGTTCCCTCTGAATGGCCTGAGAGGGGGAGGGAGCCCTGAACTTGCTGCAGGAGGATGCAGAGCAGAAGCCAGCTGCCTGCCTACTGTGCTTGCCACAGATGGGAGGGAGAATGGGAGCTTCTATTGGAAAAAAAAAGTGGAGGTAAATTGTCTGCACACAACACTGGAGTCTCTTTGGTGAGAAACAGGACAATTAACAGCAGAGAGTTAGCATCAATAATTTGGGGGCTACACCAGAGTCATCCTCATCACTGTGAAAGTAGCTTCTTTGCTCTTTACTGACTCAGGAATGTGGGTTACAGGCTTCCAAGTGGTTTCTGGTATCAGCACAGACCATAAACTGCTCCAGATTGCAGTAGAACCAAGGACCAGATAAAGACCTCCAGTGCAGCTGGGATCACAGAGATCAATATGGCTTCTGGCTGAAGCATAAACCCCTGACCTTCACCCAGCATCTGGTGGCAACATAGGCCTTGGATATTAACACAGACTGGGCTGCAGTAGGACCATAAACCCAAACATGGGCCTCAGTGGCAGCACAGGTCCAGACACCCACATAGACCCAGGTAGCACTGCATGCCACCCACATTGATGTCTCCTCCCTCTCCCACAGCACTGCCTATTAACATCAACATGGCTTCATGTTGAAGCACAGACCACAGACTTACATGTGCTCTTCAGTGGAAGCTCAGGAAATAGCCATCACACCGACCCAGCTGCATTAAGACCATGGACCAGACATGGCCTTTGATAGCAGCCTGGACCTGGTCACCACTGCAGTCTTAGGTCACTCATACCAGAGTGGTCCAGAGGTGCAGCATGCCCCATGGACATGACCACAGACTCAGGCCACAGCACAAGCCATGAACAACTGCATGTTGTCAGGTGACAACACAGTTCTCAGACATCAACCAAGACCTCAGCCACATCAGGGGCCTCAGCAGCATTACAGGACATGGTGGTCCTCCTCTGAGGAGGTCTAACCTAGAAAGTGGACCATTCCTCATCTCAGGGCTTGGTCATTGTTTAGATCTCAGACAATCCTAGTTGCAGGCAGCTTGTGAGGGGTCTGAATTTACACCTGCTCAAGGTCCCAGCTGCGGCACACTATCAGATCTACTCTGAAGGGCAATGATATGATCTCAGCCTTCTCTCCCTCACCTGTCACTATGATCAGGTCACCAGTTCCACCTTTCTCCACAGGTCACACACCACTTTGCTCCACCCTCATTTCCACCCGCCTGTCACCTATTCACTCCACAGAGTAGCTCCCTGGGCCAGGTTTTGGAGGTGGAGGTGGGGGCAATGAGCTGGCTGGTATGTGTGCCAGAGGTCTGCCTGGCTTCTGCCTGTTTCTTCATATATATATGTATATATATATTTGTAAAGAATCAGGCAGTTATAGTTGGACGGCATTATTTTTTCCTTTGCTTTAGTTTGTTTTTTAAATCAGATATCCAAATTTTTATTAATATGCCACTTCTTTCTTTTAGAGACATTAATGTTGTGTGCTGGTGATGTAGACTGATCCTTGCAAGTTTTTATTTTTTTTATGTTTCTTTTTCCTTTTTTTTTGTTTGTTTCTTGCTTAGTCATTTTTATTGGATATTTTCTTTATTTACATTTCAAATGTTATACACTTTCCTGATTCCCCCACTCAAGAACCCCCTATGCCACCCCCCACTGCTTCTATGAGGGTATGCCCCTACCCTTTCACCCACTCCTGCCTCCCTGCCCTCGAATTTCCCTACATTGGGATATCAAGCCTTCACTGGACCAAGGGCGTCTTCTCCCACTGATGCCCAACAAGGCCATCTTCTGCTACATATACAGCTGGAGCCATGGGTCCCTCCATGTGTACTCCTTGGTGTATGTATTCATTCCTCTGTTGAAAGACATCTGGGTTCTTTACAGCTTCTGGATATTATAAATAAGGCTGCTATGAACATAATGGAGCATGCCTTGTAATTGCTAACTATATACACATGAGAAACCATATAGCCAAAGCAATACTAGGCAAAAGGAATACCGCTGAAGGGACCTCTCTATATATGACTTCAAATTACACCACAGAGCCATAGCAATAAAACCAGCACAGGACCAGCTTTTACCTTGCTTCTTAGTCATTCTGTCAATCCTAGCATCTTGGAACTTCATTCTCTAAGGCAAACTGTCTATCCAAATGTGATTTATCATATATATATATAAAATCATTCTTCCTCTCTGCACAGACATCCCCAGTTCAGAAGACCTTTCTTTTTAGTTTAAAAAACCCTATGATTAAAAGTGAGGTGTTTTTCATTTCCCCATCTATTTACAGAGGTTTCAAAAGGATCTTTCATGACTTATTAATTAATGCAAGACACTAATAAACTCAGAATTCAAACAAAATACCCAAAATCTTAGTGTCTCATCTTTGATTTTAACAGTTAAAATTATCAATACATAATTTTAAGTTTAATGTTATCACATTTTTTAAAAATACCTTTGACAGTTGTACTGGCTAGTTTTGTGTCAACTTGACACAGCTGGAGTTATCACAGAGAAAGGAGCTTCAGTTTGTGGAAATGCCTCCATGAGATCCTGTAAGGCATTTTCTCAATTAGTGATTAAGGGGGAAAGGCCCCTTGTGGGTGGGACCGTCTCTGGGCTGGTAGTCTTGGGTTCTATAAGAGAGCAGGCTGAGCAAGCCAGGAGAGGCAAGCCAATAAAGAACATCCCTCCATGGCCTTTGCATCAGCTCCTGCTTCCTGACCTGCTTGAGTTCCAGTCCTGACTTCTTTGATGATGAACAGCTGTGTGGAAGTGTAAACCGAATAAACCCTTTCCTCCCCAACTTGCTTCTTGGTCATGATGTTTGTGCAGGAATAGAAACCCTGACTAAGACAACAGTGATTAGAGAATATGTGCTTTGATTAAGCAAATAGCATCATCAAAAAGTCAAACTGCACTTATTATTAGTTTTTTATTAATAATTGAGTTATTAATTGCACTATTTTTATTATTTATTTTATTATTAAATAATTATTTATTTGTAAAACATTGCAATAGCAATAAAAAACAACAACAAAAACACAGCAAAGCACCAGCACAAAAACCTTGAGTAGATCAAGGGAATTAGATAGAAGAGTAGGGTAATTTGGTTTGCTCTGCTGTGGATAACCCTTGTACATGCTAGGCAAGCAATCTATCTATGAGCTACATTCCCAATTCATGACCAACTCTTGGGTGTTTCACCAAGCCTAGAAGGGACTGAGCCCCTACCCCATAATAAGAGCAGCTACATTAAGCTGGAGACTAAACTTTTAACATATGGGCCTCTGAGGACACTCCAAATGGACACAACAGTGGTATGCATTAAGGTGGTACATGTGTTATGTAGGGCATTACCTGTGGTATGTGGTTTGAATAACTATAAAATTGGATAGTTCCATATGTATTCATTTAATCTCTCATCCAGAATCATCATAATTGGATGGGAGATTATGACAGAATAAATCAAAGTTCCTACTGTTAAGAACATATCCAAGTCATAAGCTCAATACAGTCTAAAAGTTCTTATACACACTGTGTTCAGTGCAGAGTATCCAGTGTATATCACATGGTGGGAGCTGCAGCTAAGTCTACAGGTGCAAACCGATACAGAACATAAAACACATGCACTTTGCTCTACTAGGCAACTTAATAGAGCTAGAAGAACCCCAGAAAAATTCAAATATTCACACAACTTGACCTAAAACTTCAGGGAGTTTCACATCTTTCCTAGGTCCCAGAAATAGAATGCAATGGTTATTAGAGAGGAAAGTGGGAAGATCAGACCTGAATTGCATCCAAACAGATGGGAGAACTAAAAAAAAAGAGCAAAGGCAGACAGAGTAATTGAACAATATGAACAGAATTTCACAACAAATCATGTGTGTAGCAGCTTGGTAACCCTAGGAGAGATCATCTGGGCTTTCTATCTTAGAGAAGCTGCTAAATGATTAAACTGTGTTTGAGTCTCAAGAGGATTTAACTAGACTCAAATGGACGTCTGCAGTTTTAATCCAATTCTTCCCTTTGCTGTTTCCTTGACATACAGGAATCTTTTCTCAGCTTTGCCCAGCATCAAGTACTTTGCAGCTATTTTCACTTGGGTTTCAGTTCAGCTAAAGGAGTTTCACACTGCCCTGGGCTGCTCATTTACTTTTGCTCAGCTATCTTCTGTCTCCTCTACTTATAGACTAAG
The DNA here is from genome assembly GCF_978045245.1 of Mus caroli. Taxonomy (NCBI): domain Eukaryota; kingdom Metazoa; phylum Chordata; class Mammalia; order Rodentia; family Muridae; genus Mus; species Mus caroli. The sequence continues at coordinate 75,318,898 of NW_028227266.1, forward strand.
GAAACTGCCTATATCATTGACAATGCAATGCCTCTGCTACTGCCTAGCAGGATGAAACCCAGAAATGCTCTAAAGACTTGTCCTTATAAAGAAAAAATTATGTGATCTCTTTCCATCCTGTCCTCTCTATCTCTTCCATACCTAGTCTGATTCAAAGTATGGACTAACTCCTGGCAGTGCAGGAGCATTAATGCTTGTAGTAGGTGCCACTACTGTTAATAGATCTGTCCTCTTTCTCTTTACTTCTCAACCTAAACCCAGAAATAATTTTCAGTGCCCACTCCTGTTCTGAAGTGCTTAGCATGTTTCTTCTTCATCCTAAATACTTGAATGAATTCACATACTTAGTTGCAATAATATCCTCATACATGTAGGTATGCCTGGACACTATAAACATACAACTGAATAGTAGAGTATACAAGAGTTACATACATAAGTACATATAGCAACATGCAAATTGAAAGTGTAGGAACTAAGGTTCCAATGAGAGTCAGGTACTCCTAGCAGCTTGCTGATACCATACCACAGTGGATGCTAGGGGACTTTTGAAAACTTCGATGCCTCACCAACACTGCTCTTCTTTCCAGGTTGTTCTCTCTCCAAGGACATTAAACAAAGTGCCATAAGCTCCTTATTCTCCTCTTCATACACTCTCTTCTCAGGATAATTTACTTATTCTCTTTGAGAGAATGATTTAAGATTATTTTAGTTATGTTAACTTTTTATATAAGAAATTCATGCTGGCTAGTTTCATGTCAAAAAGAAACACCAGTTGAAAAAGTTCTACAACCCACCCCTACCACCACATTGAGCTTTGGGCAAGTCTATGATTCATTTTCATAATTAGTGATTGATATGGGGGGCTCAGCCAACAGTGGGTGGTGCTGCGTCTGGGTAGCGGTGTCTCAAATTCAGGCTGAGCAAGCGAGTGTTCCTCTTAGGCATCTGCAGAAGTTCCTGCCTCGACTTGTCTTTCTTACACGATGAACTGTGAAATGTAAGAAAACTCCTGTCCTCCCAACTTGCTTTTGGTCATGGTCTTTACCACAACAATAGAAACTCTGACTAAGATAAAGTTTGTTCCAGGCAAAGAAAACAGAATAATGGAGAGCAGGTTTTAGTTTTATGGTTTGTTTGGAAGCTGATTTGTTTGAGTAATGAATGAAACAAAGAAAACCAAACCAAACCAAACCAAACCAAACCAAACCAAACCAAACCAAACCAAACCAAACCAAACAAAACAAAACAAAACAAAACAAAACAAAACAAAACAAAACAAAACAAAAAACAGACACTAGGTTTGGTACAGCTCTCAATGGTACAGAATTTGCTCTGTATATGTTCAATCTCCATAACCCAAATAAAGAAAGAAACAAAGAAATAAAACAGATAACCCTATTTTCTCCCACAATGGAATAACTGTGCAATGAGTAGTCACATATGATTTCTTGGAGAAATTTGAGGGGTCATGAGGCAGCTCAGCAGATAAAGCCACTTAGAGACAATCCTGATGATCTCCAAGACCCACACAGTGCAAAGAGAAGCAACTCGCACAAGCTGTCTTCTGATGTCCATGTGCACACCGTTGTGCATGAAGATGCACAAACGCTAAATAAATGAACATTTCCAAAAAATGAAAAGCTTTCAAACAGACCTGGCGTCTGGAAGTGGCAATACGTTTCAGCACCTAAGGGAAGATGGCTGACGATCATCCCTTTACGTAAGGATTTAAGATGCAAGACAATGTCAAGCACCGAGGAGTCATTTTACTGAAAAGAACAAGGAAGCTTGACATGTTAACATTACAGGATGCATAAACCAGAAGATCATGCCACGCAGAAGATGACAATCATCGGTAAATAAGAATAAGACAGGGAGACTCATTTAAACTCTCCGGCCAGTATGGTGTGATGCGTTTTCCTCCATCTGTCAGCTTGTCAACATGAAAAGGTCTTTAGAGAATAAAGAAATATTTCTCTTGAAATAGTCTCTTTCATTTTTTTCTCTCTCTCTTTAAATAATGAGTTGAGACAAACATCATTCTTCTGAGGTCACCGCTGAGCATTTCTGATTTGCTTGATATGTTCCTCTGCATGACATCAAACCACATTACAGACACTTTATAAAATTTTTGATAGGTCCCAGTAAGCACTCAAATGTGGTAATTAATGATGTCCAGGTCATAGTTGTCATGATTTTAGATTGCTTTGAAATTTGGTTTTTAAAATATTTTCCTCTGTGGAGTAAAACCACAATGTCCTTGTGGGCCCTGGGAAGTAGACTGCAACCCATTAATTATGGCTGTCTGTCACTGATTGTCCATAGAGCAACAGTGCTATGCCACCTACATTATAGGGCTATAGTGAGAAATAAATGGGTTAGTAAATGTTAGACGTTGTAACCGTACTACTAGTAATAAGAGTGGAATGGAAATGTTAACTTTAAAGGTGTCCTTCCAGGGCCTTTGTGTGTGTCTGTTTATTTACTCCCACAGGAAAATACATGTGCATTAAGCTAATAGTAGAATTGAATTACTTTATGTGCTTTTTGTATGAGAATTTTTATGACTGGAGAAATGTATTATTTTTCTGATACATTCTTCCAAAATTATTTCTGGAGTTTATTTTCTTACTTCATTTATTATTTCATATTTGTTTGCTCTACATTTTCATCTCATAATATGAATTATATGTATATCTCTCTGTGTAAAGCAATAATCTTCAACTAAATTCTTACATATTAGAAATTAACCAAGTAAGCCTTCATAAATAAAGATGCAGAGGAGCCTTGGGCAGCCGATCACCTACCCAACAGACAGGAGGAGTAATCAACCCTCTTCTAGCTCACGTCCCTTCTCTCTGTAGTGGCCTGCAGTAGATCATATCAGTTGGGTTCTTTACAATGATTTCCATCTGGAACACGGTCAGTCCTAATGAAGGCCAGACAGATGACATCATAGAAATACATTATATTAGTCTGGCATAATTGTTTTCCTTGCAATCTTTGGATCTACGGGGAAAGGGCAGCCTGCATTAGTACACTGATCCAAGGCTGCCTTTGTTCCCTGGAAGCAAGACAGTCAGCTTTCTGCCCTGTGTTACTGGTAGCAGTTAGGCAGCGTATAGGAAAGCAGGGGGTCTTCTAGTTTCTCAATTTTAAATTCAAGAGGGCTTATTAAATATATATACAATACTGCAGAAGGTGTTGTGGGGAAAGCACCAAAATCTCATCAAGCAGCTTGCAAACTTAAAATTCTTCCGTGTTCATTTGCAGCTTCCAGAGAAGGTCCAATTTCCTTCACAGGGCCATACCAACTTCTTTGCCCTACCTGTGTGGGCCTAGAACTCTTCAGTCAGCTTCTCTCTGAAAGGTCAGAAATTTTTCTCTGCCATGTTCTCCCCCCTACATTGTGAAAAGTGTGATGTTCCTCTTGGCATATTCATGGTAATTCATCCCCCCACCCCCATCCCCCACTCTGTCCTCATGAAGTAGCACACAGACCTTCAGTGTCCTGAGTGGTAAAACTGTCTTTTTCTTTAATATATAGGTCATATTATTTATGGACCTATGTGTGTAGATACAGCTTATACTCTCTACAAAGTTGTTAAAATGAATAAATTATTTCTTTACAGATTGCTTCAAAGAAGAAAAGGGGGGCATTCTTAGAAGACAGTAAAAAAGGACGCTTTTCTTTTTTTCTTTCTTTCTTTCTTTCTTTCTTTCTTTCTTTCTTTCTTTCTTTCTTTCTTTCTGTCTGTCTGTCTGTCTTTCTTTCTGTCTTTCTCTCTTCCCTTCTTTTTTCTTTCTTTTTGCTCATGCTACTAAGCAAGTAAAGGATCATAAGGAAAAAGTGTGGGGGAATATTAAGTTAAGTCAAGGTGGGATCTAAGGACACTGTTTGGGTCATTAACACTTATGGAGCACATCTTCTATGTTATTATGCATTTTACTGGATTCTTTTTATAGATTAACTTCGTATTGTCAGAATCATAAAGAACTCAAAAATATTCTTCAATTTGACCATAAAATAAAAGAAAAATTGGCTATAGTCACTGCAACTTAGAATTCTACTCTTCTACTCAGAATGGAGTTTAAAAAATGAGATATAAGATGAAAAAGACTAAATTTTACCCTCGTATTTCATTTGGTTTCCAGGGTACAGGCCTAAGAGTAGAGGGTTGTGTGTTGATTATGTAAACAGCAGTAATAATTATCTTCATGTATATGGATTACAGAGTCCAAGATAATAATGTGAGATACATTATGCTGATTTTATTGAATAAATTTACCTCCATTGACTCAGGTTTTTAAGCTTCACAATAAACGGCATTATGATGGATATATTCAAATTATGAGGTGCTATAGAGGTGGCCCAGTGGTTAACAGCAGTTCTCAGATTTTGCAGAGACCCAGGCTCAGTTCCTAGAATACATGTGGTAAAGTTTCAGGTGATCTGTATCCTTTTCTGATTGCCATACATACCAGGCACACATAGGATGTACATTCTTCTATGTAGACAAAGCTCTTAAGCACATAAAGCAAATATAAAAAATTAGTAATCAGTTTTTGGTTGTGTCCCATTTGTGTGAACCTAAGGAAGCTATAAGTAGTGATTTCTTACTTTTTCTTTTCTCAAAATGCTTGGAAGTTGAACGTTGAGCATCAAGGTTCAAGCAATGTAGATTTCTCATGAGACTTGCCTTTAGTTTGGTGCTGTGGTTTGAATACAGTTTCTTCCCTCTATGTTTAAGTTAACATATCACAGAGATACCTGTACAACCATGCTTTTTGAAACAGTTTCCACAACAGCTAAGTTATGAAAATAGCCTAGGTTCCTATGTCTATGTAAAGAAAGTTTGGTGTATATATACACATAACAATAGAATATTCTATTACGAAGAACAGAGTTACATCATTTGCATGAAAGTGGATGGGATTGGAGATCATCATAGCAAGCAAAGCAAACCAGACTCACAAAGACAAACACTGTATGCTGTTTCCTTCCACCTGTGGACCCTATAAAGGAAATAAGACTTGAAAAGATGGGTAGATTACTTGGGAAGAAAGAAAAAGGATCAGAAAAGGGTTAGTTGGAGATACGCAGGGGTAAACAATCTACATATAAAATATAAGTGCACAGGAACATCATAATGAAGCCTATCGCGTTTCACAATTAGCATATGCTAAAGAGGTAAAGATTCCAAAACAAACACAATTGTTGAGCTTTCATGCCCATTGTGGGTTACAGAAAGTGGAAATTTGTTCCAATAACCTTACTTAGATGAGGGATTTTGAGGATGTGTTTAAGATTCAATAAAATCATCAGTGTGAGGCAAAGGTAGACCCTTTGTCCAGCATCCAGGATACCATAGATTCAATTCTCAGTACTCCCAAAAATGGAAAAAAAATCATCAGTAGTGGAGGACTGTGCTTGAAGACCAGTTGTCTTCTACCAAGGAGAGAGTTAGAAGGAATATGCATGTATGTATGTTCTCAGGAGAGTCTCGGGAGAAAATGCCTAATGCCATCTTGGAATTCTGCCACCAAGAAGGCCACAGAGAAGGTCAGACAGAATTACTAGTTGAAATGAACGTAACGCCTTTTAACTTACCCAGCTTGTGTTCTGTGGTTAGCAACAGAAAGCCTATGAATACTGCTGTCTTCTGTGTTTCACACGATCTTCACTCTGTGGTTTTCTGAACACTAATGCTTTCTTCTAATAAGAACATTGATTATATTAGATTATGACTTACCACCATATGACCTCAGTTTCTTTTCATTAGTGTTTAATACATGTATTTGAAAATAAACTAACAGTCCAAGGTACAGGGCCTTAAGGACTCAACATGAGGTACAAATCAGTTCATAAAAGATATTAGTTACTATTCGTTGCTTATAATAAGTCTCTATTCCAAATCCTGTTATTTTATGATTATTACCTCTTTAATTATCACAGCTATCTCTGAGGAAAATGTTAGCATATTCCTTATAATAGACATGGGAAAAGTAAGGATAGTGAATGAAGTTGACTTCAGCACTAAATATAAAACTAGAAATTGAATTTCAGCAATTCCCAAGACTGTAGTCATGACAGAATGCTTTAATGCTTTTGTTTTTGAGCTTATAGTATTAGAATTTCCTGGAAGGAAGGAGTTGGATCTCTTAATATCTTGCAATTTAGTGACTCTTATATTAATTGATCAGTCATTTGTTAGCAAATATGCCCTGTACATATCTAACACTTATTCTTGATAGTAACTTAAAATACATATCATAAATTAAAACTCAATGTGGTTATGAACACAATAGTCATTTCTAATTGCCAGAGAGGCTTTCATATCATAGCTTATCCATACTGTAGTTTTAAATAATAAAAATCAGGTGATGGGGTTATTTTGTATATGACTCCATTGGGACTGACTCTACAACAATGCATTGTGATTGGTTATAGTTTGCTTTAATGGTTGCCATCTATTGCTAAGGAAAGTTTTCTTTATGAGAGATTAGGACTACATTTACATGTGTGTAATAGAATTTACCCTGTAGAAATAGTTTTTCCCAGGGAAGAGCACACCAACTTGTTACCCAATACCAAATGGTCAGCCATGCAAACATACATAAAAATAACAATATACAAACTGAGCAGTTTATAGTTAGGAATATATATGCATATATTCATATACATATACACATGTAACAATAAGTAATACAAAAGAGGGCATGAAAGAAGCAAAAAGTGGTATGTAGAAAGTTTTGGAGAGGGGAAGAGAAGAGAGAAATTATGTAATTATAATATAACCTCAAAAATAACAACTAAATAGTTTTAAAAGATCAGGTGAAGACATTGTCTTCTTTATGATGTTAGAAACACTATTAAGCAAAACAAACTAATCTTTAATTTCAACATAGCTTACACGTTCAAGGGGCAAAATAGATAGTAAAAAGTTCAAGTAATCCCATCAGGTGAGATCTATCCATGGGTAAAGGCACTTGCTGTTAAACCTATAGACCTGAATTCACTCTCTAGCACCTGCATGGTAAGGGAGAGAACTCCTAAGAGTTGCTCTCAAACCTCCACATATGTTAGTTGCCCACAGACATGCACACATTAAATAGAAAAAATGTAACTAAAATGTAAAAGCTCACAACAATGAATAAATAATAATTTCAGAGCATCAGAATCACCCTTGAAATCCTTGAAAGCAATACAGTGTGGCAGCCTCCAAGAAGCAACTATAACTGGTGTTGGTGGCTAAAGCACACTCTTCTGAAAGAAGTGAGCCCTTTGTTGACATCTGCATAGGGAGAGCAATCAAGTTAAGTTCAGGGAGGAGGTGGGGCTGCAGAGTTAGTGTTCTGTACACATAGAAAAACTCGATTTGAACAACATCTATTTGACAATTTCAAGACATGCCAAGGAGGCTGAGGTAGCTAGAGTTGGGTTGACAAAGTGCCACATGATGAGATTTCTTTCTAAACATTTGGAGCATTGAAGGGTTAGTGAAAGATCTCTACTGGAATAATAATACTGTGATTTTAAAGATCATTCTGTGTAGGCTTATACTTTTCAAAACCTACTTTAGTAAGTGTACTTAAATGCTTTAACTTACTCTCTAGCCCACCAGAGACAGTGGAAAGGAAAGGTTAATAGAGCAAAGGAGGATGTGGACCTGTTTAGAAATAGTTCCTTGGGGCAAATCCAGTATGTGTTGTCAGGATATCAGCAGCTCAGTTCACACAAATCAGCAGCAGTTGCTTGATCCATTTTCAAACACCACTCACAAATCGGCAATGGCAACTTGATCTAGAGGAAAGCACGAAATTCTGCCAATCAGCCAGAGTCCAATAAATCAGCAAAAAAGCCACAGAAACACCACCAAAAGTTCTTTGGTGCATTTCTCTGTACAAAGTCTCAGCAAACCATCAGCTAAGAGTGGCAAGGTGAACCAATACCACACAGCGATGCCCATTGTCTGTTGAGTTATATCTATACTTTTTCCAATCATCATGTGTTCTCTCAAGTGTGCACTCTAGCAAAATATCAGATGCCCATTTTCCAGTCAGTTTCCAGGAAAACACCACATGTGTGTTCTCAGCTAACATCCTCTCATAAGACAGTTTCCAGAAAAACATCACAAGACACAACTGAGTCTCCAAAGAAACCAGAATATTCTACTTCAATTCTGAATATGGTCTGGGTAATAAATTAGGAGTAAACAGACAACTAAGATAAAATCAGGTAAAATACTATTATAATGGTTCAGGTAAGACTATGGCTGGAGCTTGATGGTGGTGCAAATGCAAAAACACAGAGGATAAGTGGACTACAGAGATGATGAAGAAATTAAAATAGCAAATTCAGGTTATGAGCTGGGAATGCCCTTTGTAGAAATGAAATTCTTTAAAATGTATAGAATTCTTCAAAGGTATTTAGCTTTATACTAGAGCTACTCAGGTGGGAAATTCTACAAAGGGGTCTGCCTGGTCAGGAATGTGACTGTCACAAACTTGATTTTAAAAAGATTAAATAAACATGATGTGATTTGGAAGTACATAGGGCCACTATTTCTCTAGGTTATGTTGGTACCAGTCATGGCTGAACCTTCTTCTTGGTTGCGATGTCTGGAGAAAACTCATAAAAAAAGCAGTAAGAAAGGAAGAGGGTTGAATGTCAACCCTTGGAAAACTATTCAATAACTGATATGGAGTAATATAGTTTCAAAAGATACTGTCCTAAAAAAATAAAAGCAAAAACAAAATAGAGACATAGACAAGACAGCAGGGAAAAAAGATGCTCAGAGACATTAAGAAAACAGAGTGTCCAAGAAGTGGGAGAAGGTCCACTGGGCAAAATATAACAGACGAATCCAGTGGGTATGTAATAGGGATAAGTACTATGGATTATAAACGATAATTTTTTTTGTTAGAAATCCACCACCTTTGCAAATGAGAGTAAGGGTCAAAAACCATGGGCAAAAATCTTTACTCAACTAAGAAAAGGCAGATTCTTAGCATTATGTGCAGTTCTGAAAAAAAAAAAAAGAATTAAATGAGCTGAAGAAGCAATACCTAGCCTTCATCTCTTTTATCATCCTGTGGACATTGTTAATGGATGCTCACTATTGCTTGAAGGATATACCCAAGTTGATGACAGCATGTGGGTACCCTAGAAGATATTAGTATTGTTTTAACCATTTATCTACAATGCACAAATCTGTAAGTGTTCTATAGTATAGAACTTAGAATCACCTCCTCTGAAACAGACTCTGTTTCGATTATATTTCCTTGAGACACTTCCCTACAGTGTTTAGCAAAAATCTAAAATTTAGTTTTCAACCTAAACAGTTGTTACTTTTCTGAGTATCTTTAGCTGAAACACCCCAATTAGATGCTCTAATAAGAGGTTTTCATATCTTCTGTGAGTGCTTAACCCACAATGACACACTCAAAAGAAGACTATTTAAAAACAATTTTTTATATAAATACTAGCCTGACTGTAAGGGAACAGTAGCTAAATGTAATTGTAAGAGAATTGTTTGAAAATTTCAATGATGTATGGATTCTGCTTATCTTTGTCTCATTAGTTTAAAAACCTAACCAGTATCTTGAATCATTGCTGTCTCTCTTCCACATTTACAATGTGCTATGGCCATTTATCCTTCTCACCTTCCATATTATCCCCAAGATCTCTTAACCAGTTGCTCTTCTCCTTTTCCTTCCCAAACATCTACAGTTTTTTCTGTTTGTAGATCTAGCCTACGGTAGCCATGAAGCCAAAGAAGAAATCTCTATATTCAATAACAACCAAAAACAGCAGTGGTAGCTGGGCAGTGATGGTACACGCCTTTAATCCCAGCACTTGGGAGGCAGAGGCAGGTGGATTTCTGAGTTTGAGGCCAGCCTGGTCTACAGAGTGAGTTCCAGGACATCCAGGGATACACAGAGAAACCCTGTCTCAACAAAACCAAACCCAAAAACCAAAAACCAAAAACCAAAAAAAAAAAAAACAAAACCCAAAAACCAAAAACCAAAACCAACCAACCAACCAAACAAACAAAAAAGCGGGAGATATGTTTGTCCAAATCAAAGTGTACACACTTTGTATTAGGATTTCATCATGGTCATTAGGCATATAAATCTAATCTACAAAGCTTTCTTTCATTTGGATGATCACAATATCTTTTCTCATTGGTTCTCTCTGTCTCTCTGTCTCTCTGTCTCTCTCTGTCTCTCTCTGTCTCTCTCTGTCTCTCTCTGTCTCTCTCTGGTCTCTCTCTCTCTCTCTCTCTCTCTCTCTCTCTCTCTCTCTCTCTCTCACACACACACACACACACACACACATCCCACACCATGTTTCCATGATAAAATAGAATAAAGTAGAATAAAACATTTTATATCCATTCTTTTCTCATAATATTTTGTAGAAAAAATAAGGCCACAAATCTATCACATCTAAGAAGCAAGAATGAATTCATTTCAAAATGTATGCATATTTTATTCTAAATTTGTTGATACATATTTTCCTTTTTTTTTACAAAAAGCAGCAGTAATCATTTTACTTTGATTAACCAAAAAAATACAGGAGGAATGCTAAGCATGATTTACTTTTGATAATGACAAGCAAGAGGAAGGGCTATGTTATTAGTCAAGATGGAGCCACACCACTGCGTATATAAATGCCACTGTACTTAGTCTACAATCATGAACTGGAGAGAAAGCCCTGTGATTATTTAAGTAGGCTCTCCTTGTTCAGAACATTTAGATCTCTTAGTATTTTTTCAATTATAACAATAGTAATCAAACATGAACCAATTCTGAGGCTCCAAGAAGGTGGCATATGTAGAAACAGGATAATAGAGAAAGTATCAGATGCATATTGACTGATGTCTGGGCAACAATGGGCACAAGGTAGTGACCACAGGTAGCACTGCCCTGGACCCATGAGTGATAAAGAAATAGTGTCTAGCATGTCAGAGATCAGCTGTCATTTAGATGGATATCTTTTCCCTATGAGCTGTATCACCTGCTCCATCTTAATTCCGTGTCAACCATCACCATTGGGAAGCTCAGCATGTGACAGATGATGCTTGTGTTCTCAATAGCTCTCACACTTCCCTAGTTCAGCCTCACTGATACTGACCTTTTAGTTCTTATCATTTTTCACCTGAAATGTTTCAAAAGCCTTATAAACATTTTCTTTGAACTTATCTTGTCTGTATGTTTCATTCTTCTTGCTGCCTTGTCAGATTGATCTTCCTAAAATACAAGTTGGATCAATTATCCCTTCTAAATCTTATATTGGCTCCTCAGAGCTTACAGAATAAAATACAAACTCCATTTACACTCAAATATCTATGTGACATTGCAAATACATTCTCCAAAGTCACCTTTTATTATTCCCATTTTTCTTAGCTCATTAAATTTACTTTCTTTTAGTCAAATAAATTATGTGATCCATACTCTTGGCACCCCTCACCCCTCACTGTGGATATTTTTATTTTTATCTTTCTCTTTCTAGTTGGTCTGGCAAATGTATGCTCATCATTTCAGATAAAACCCAACATTACATTCTCAATGAAGCACAACTACCTCTGCTACCATGGAACATTGCACACCATTAAATAATATTATAATCATTTTAACTTCACCCCCATCTACAACCTGGAGTTTTCTAGGGAAACCTGGGCACACAGTGTAAAGATTACTGGCACATAAAATAAGCGCCAAATTAACCTAGCGGCATTAGAGACTCCATATACTTACAGCAGAACCACTCATCTTCCAACTACAGCTTTCCTATCCCCAGAGATTGTCAGTGATGGTGATGTTATCATTCTTTCTTGTCATATAGGATTAAAACCTTAAAATTGCTCTGACTCAGTACTTCTCCTTAACATGGATGTCCAAACCAGAAACAGGCTCATTTTACTACAAATAATTTGTTGCTGTCACGGTTTCTTTGCTTAAGACGGGTTTTTTGATGAAGTCCTCAAGGAACCCTTTAACCTTGGAGTTTTAGTTGCCACAGAAACAAAAATGTTGTTAACACAGAGGATGTTTTGCCCCCATTTATGACTCTGACCTAAACATTACTACATATAAATTCCCCTAGTTCCATTGGAACCATACTGAATAGTCTCAAACTTTCTTTTCATGTTTCTCAACTATTTTCTTCTGTAGAGTTTTGCTAGTTTTCAAGTTTAGTTTTAATGGATATGTATCAGTCCTGGATGGTTTGTGTTATGGTCTAGGCAACTTGCATTGGTTGCTTCTGATTTCAACCAAGTGTAGTGCACTATTTTCTCACGCACTGTCTACAAGCTATTGTTAGTTATTTTAACCACAAAGACTTTTTTTTCACACTCTATCTCTTATCACTGAGATCCTTGTCCATCAGGAGTCCCTAATGGTAAATGCATAGACTATTCTCACATAACTACATGGGAGTCTGGCTAGTCATTGTGTGACATCTTGGTCTGAATTTAATGTTCTCTCCAAATTGAAACCTCTCCTTCAGGAGTAAAGGGCATGCTCAAGCTATTCAAGTTGTAAACAGCAGATAAACAAAGGGTCATGTCTGGGAGAACACAAACTTAGGAGACCCATGAAAGCTCCTGACAAGAGTGGGAAAAGAGAGTAGGTTTGCTGGGGATGGAAACTCTGACTAGCCAAACCTTTCAAAAGAGAGATGCTCATCCAGTGGTGCCCCTGGGAGCAGTGGTGATAGCCTTTGAGAGGAGGCACCTGTGTTGAAGTGGGCTTTCTGGTGATGTAACTCCTTTTGATTTATCCCTGGTTTTGTCCCTCATCTACACTCTTGTTAGTAACCCTGATTTAGAAAAACAAAAACAAAAACAAAAAACCTAACTCTGACTTACTAAATTGGACTTTGCTGCGGTTGTTACTTAAGACTTATCTATTAAATTTTTAATGTGTTGGACCAAAAGTGCTGTTTCTACTAAGAATGTTTCTGTTACATACATATAAATAATAAATAATTTGCCATATGAGCATGAGTTTTAGTTTATTTAAAATTAACAGACATCAGAAATTATGGATGGTGTGTCACAATCTAGGACAAAAGAACACAACAATAATACTGGATTTATTTATATTTCAATATTATTATTATCTTGGATTTTTAATGTAATGTTTCATTAATTATTTGTAACAATATGGGTGAAACTAGAAATTGTTAAATTAAGTAAATCTACACAAATAGACTGATAGTCTGTAATATTATTCACATATGGAATCTATAAAATTTGATGCCATATAAATTGAAAGCAGGGTGATTGTTAGATTAAGAGAGGGAGGATGGAATTAGGAAATAATCATCAATTAGCAACTTGCTTGTATTAAGGAAGGATTGAAGGAAAAAATTCTTAACTGCTAATGTACAGCTAAGTGATTATAGACATTAATTACAATCTTGTACTTAAAAGAAATCCTAGAAAAATAATTTTGAAAGTCTCTATCATAAGAACAATACATTTTTGAGGCCATAGATTTATTTAGACTGATTTATAAGCATTATACAATGTATATATGTATGGAAACATTATTTGGTATACCATTCATCTGGATAATTTTAATGGTCTTATGAATTATTAAAAGTAAAATATAAAGATAAGAGGATTTCCAAGAAAAGGAATGGAAATAAGGATTTTTGAATTAAATAACAGTATTGTTTATTTATGTATTTATTTGTTTACTTGACAGGTTTCCCCACGTAACTCTAGCTTGTCTGAAATTCTTTATATAGACAATGCAAGCCTAGAATTTAAAGATCAACCTACCTCTGCTTCCTGAGTTCTGGGATTAAAAATGGGGAGTTAATCTGGGGAAGACAAGAGGTGGGGCAGAGCTGGGATTTATAAGAATTATACAATGTATATATGTATGAAAACATTATTGAGTATACCATTCATCTGGATAATTTTAATGGTCTCGTGAATTAGTAAAAGTAAAATATAAAGATAAGAGGATTTCCTAGAAAAGGAAAGGAAATAAGGATTTTGAATTAAATAACAGTATTTTGAATTAAATAACAGAGAGGAGAGAGGGGAAAATCATGGTCAGGATGTACTGCATGAGAGAAGACTCGATTTTAAATAAAAAAATAAAAAGGTTTGCACCTGTGTGTGTATGTGTGTGCGTGTGTGTTAATAAACTACCTAAAATGTGACTGGGAATCCATTTTCTTTTCTCTTCTTCTTTTCTTTTCTTTTCTTTTCTTTTCTTTTCTTTTCTTTTCTTTTCTTTCCTTTCCTTTCCTTTCCTTTCCTTTCCTTTCCTTTCCTTTAAGCCTTTCCTTTCCTTTCCTTTCCTTTCGTTTTCTTTTGGATAGTCTTTTTATCCTTTTATCTCATATTTCTCCTTGAGTCATATTAAATGTAGAGCCTCCCAAGATTGAAATAAGTGTAACAATGTTCTTAGAGTAAAAAAATAGTCAAAATATTGTTAAATACTGAGCTGTGGTACCTTCTTAATGTTTCACAGGCAATTTGCTCCCCTCTTTTTAGACCTATCTTTTACATGCATGCTAATATTCAGACTATGGAAAATTGAGATAGACCTTGTCACTGCAGAATAAGTACAAGGGGAAAAGGAAGAATACAGAGACTAATGTGTCCAACTAAAGTAATTAAGTGTAAGGTGAGATTGTTGGTGGTTGGGCTTCAATGAAAAAATGTCTTCCACAGCTCCATGTTTGAAAAATTGGTCCCCAGCCAGTGGCACTGTTTGGGAAGGCTGTGGAGCCACTAGGAGGTGGAGTGCTGCCTAAAGGAGTGAGTATTGGGAGTAGACCTTGGGATTATCAATTCCATTTCACGTCTTTTTCACTGTTTATTCCTTATTACATTTGTAATATGAAGAGCCAGCCTCCCATTTGTGATGCCATGCCTTCTCTTATAGGACATATTACATTCTCCTGCACTGTCAACAAGAATAGATCCTTCCTTTCTTAAGTTGCTTCTTGTCTCAGCAGCTAGAAAGGTAACATTATAGGCAGTTAAGAAAGATGTTACTGCAAACCTCATGGGGTTATTTTCATTATTCTTCACATAAGACAATGTCTTAAATAATAGAAGATTCTCCTTTAAAGGTGTACAGTTTATAGTCCCTGCATTAATAACCAGATATTTTATTCCTCCAGAAATCAGATGGATTAAACTTACTACAAGATTCCCTGTTTAAAAGTCATAGGTAAGTTATCACAATTTTTTGATGTGTTAATCAGTAACCAGAGTCATCAAATAGACAAAAATAAAAATTATATAGAGATAGGTATAGTTTTAAAAGTACCATTGTGCTAAGAACACAAAATCGTTTTTAAAAAGCATAATTGGTTTCCTCTAGGATATATATAAAAATCCGTTAGAAAAGAAGAATCTCTCTGCCTGTGGGTTACTTCTTCATCTGATCCTCATTTTCTTTGCTGTAGTAAATCTTTCTAGTTTTATGAGATCTCACTTATAAATTGTTGGTTTTATTTTCTATACTACTAAAGTCTTATTCAGAAAGTCATTGCCTATGCTTGTATGTAGAAGTGAATTTCATATATATATATATGTGTGTGTGTGCATATATATATATGCACATATAAAGTAATTTTATTAATTCCTAGAGAATTTCTAATAGTGTATCCCAGTAGTAATCACTCTCTACTCCTTTTGTCAATTCCTTCCAGTCCACCCCATTTCATCTGTGTGTGTGTGTGTGTGTGTGTGTGTGTGTGTGTGTGTGTGTGTGTTATCACTATTATTTTAGAAAACACCATCTGAGCACATCTGTTTTGGTCTTCTCTCTTACCAGCTTTTCTACAATATTTCCTGAGCCATACATGTAGGGGTTGTGCTACATATTCATGAATTGATGAATTAAGGGTGGGAATTCCACAGTCAGATGATCTGAATTTCTACCAGTTGTGGGTGTCTGTGATGATTTCCATCTACCTAATAAAAAAGAAGGTGCTTGGAGAAGGGTGAGACCACCACTTTCTTTGGGTATAAGGGTAATATTTTGAGCGCTGTTATGGTGTGTGTGTACTGGTGTAGGAAACAGGCAGTAGTACATTTTCCTCTGGGTTCCATTGTGAAACCCCGACTTAAAGCGTTTCTCTCTGAAAGGTAAAGCCCCTAAAACATTCCCCCAAGCTTGTTTTCCCTGATCTCTAAAAATACAGCCAGAAAGAAGTTCTTTGTTTTCTATAGCCAGCAAAAAGCCTTTTTGTTTCTGTGCCTTACAACCAGAGATGGGATGATTGTAAAAAGACCTAGCCAGGCACTTGCCTGGCTCCCTGTGCCAAGGACATGGAGATAAACTCCACAAAGAAGAGCTACAACTCACTCCCCACTCCTCATGCCTTTTAATTTTATCAAGGATACCTGCCAGAGAAGAGCTGTAGCCAAACTCCTCCCAACTCCTCCCAACTCTCCTCCTAACTCCTCCCAATTCCTCACTTTTCCTTTAAAAGCCCCCTACTGTCTCCCCTGCCCTGAGCCGTGATCATCCTCAGCTAGCTGACAATAAAGCCTCTTGCAGTTTGCATCAGGTGTGGTTTTCTCTCGAGTCATTGGAGTGCCAGCCAGTTCATCCCAGGACTTGAGCGGAGGTCTCCCCAGTTTCGGGGGTCTTACACCATTGTTTCACAAGCCTTATGTAGGCTGCTAAATTTACAGTACCAGGGATGAATTTACTTCTATTGAGTAAGCTTCATTCCAATGAGTGACTACTGTTTATGCCCAGGATTTGAGTGCCATTGTTGCACCTTTTGGAATACCTAATGTCTTCTCTAGTATTTTCCAAGTATCTGCTCTTATTTTGAGGTCCTTGATCTACTTGGACTTGGGTTTTATGCAGGCAGAGATTAAGATTGTGTTTTATTTTTCTGTATGTTGACATCTAACTTTTCCAGCACCATTTGTTTGTTGAACACACTGTCTTTTCTCCAGAATTTTTGTAAAAATTCAGGTAGCTGTGCACATGTGTAGATTTAGCTCAGGGACCTTGCTATTCTGTCTGTTTGTCTTCATCGCTTTTGCATCTCTAGCCAGTGTTATGATTCAGCTTTTGTTACAAGGCTCTGTAAAACTCAAGTATGGCAGTGCTATGTGCAGTATTCTTTCTGTTCAGGATCATTTTAAGTATCATTGCTTATTAGTGTTTCAAAATAAAATGTAATATCACTTAAGTCTGTGTACCTTAGAGGTTTAGTTGAAAGTGCATTGGAATATAGGTTGGTTTGGATATTATGGCCACTTTCCTAATATTTGATTGTTCTGATTCATGAACATGGTATGTCGTTCCATCATCTCCTAATGTCTTTCTCAATTTCTTTCTTCAGTGTCTTAAAGTATCTTTCTTTCTTTTTTTTTTTTTTTTGTTACCTGTATTCCCTGGTATTTTACTTTTTGTGACTACCGTTAAAGAAATTACTTCCATGATTTCTTTTGTCATTAGCATTGTCTTTTATCCTTCCCTGGTTTCTATCATTGGCATATAGGAATAATACTGATTTTAGTGTGTTAGTTTTGTTTCCTTCCATCTTACTCAAAGTATTTATCAGCTCTGATATATTTTTGTAGTATCATCATGGCCTATTATATATACAATTTTATCATCTGTAAACAGAGATATTTTGATTTCTTGTTTAATATATGAATTCTCTTTATTTTATTCTCTTGTCTTATTCTTTAGCTAAAACCTCCAGCACTGTACGGAGTAGGAATGGAGAGAGCACACAGATGCCCTTGTCTTATTTCTGACCTTAGAGATACTTTAAGGTTTTTTTTTTTTTTCCCATTGAATATAATGTTGGGTATGGCTATAGATTTGTTGTAGACAGATTTTTTTATGTAGTGGCACAACTTATGGGGTAACCAACCAGTCTCAGATTGGAGTTCTGAGCCATATCAAAAGCAGCTTTCTGAATATTTCTGTTTATGGACATAAACAAGTGCTACCCCCAGTGTTAGTCATACCAGCTTCTTTTGTCAGTGCATGGTGGTAAGAGCAGAGACACATGGCTGCTTAAGGAACTCAGATAAGTGACAAGTGAGTGTTCAGCGCTACACAAGACATTTAAACACCCTTTCTAAGACTCAGGGAATGGAAAGAGTATAAGTTAGAAGATGAAAAAGAGCGCTAAAACTGTAGTTTGGTCATTACACAACAAATGCAGTCATGAGTTCATAAAAGCTGTGGCTGCTTCTGTAGGTCTACACAATGTCATCCATGGCTCAGTGGGGAGAAGCTATCCACAGTGGATTGGGGCTTACATTTCTGATCAACTTTTGACTACTAATGGATTCTGGGGCAGAGACAGTCATTGTCTTTAGTTGTGTACAGACAGAGGAGTCTACCAAGCTCCAGCATGTAGTTCTAAAGCTATGGATATTCAGATGATCCTGGTTAAACTCAGTAGCTCTCAAACAAAACAAATCTGTAAAAACAACAACAAAAAAGAAACATTTTAAATTATGAATATGGAAATGATTTTTTTTCAGGAAGAAAGACGTATAATAGAAGTCACAGAGATTGGGAGCATCATAGGCAGAGGGCATGTTATAGTTGTATGAACTTGTTGAAGAATAAACTCAATAAAGGTTAAACAAAGAGAAAAGGTAGAAAAGAAAATTATAAGTCTTGTTTTAAAAAGCAAAGAAAATATTTTGTGTATGGTAAGATAGTTTTAAAAAATCTGTTGAGGCTTGTCTGAGGTTTGTCTATATGTTTGGGCTTCATCTGATGACACTGTTTGCAGGGGTTGTGGAACTATTACGAGGTGGAGCCTCGCTGGGGAGCAGTGTTCAGGTTTGTGTTCTGGCTTTGATTCCTATACTCTTTCTGCTTCCTGGTCTACTGAATTGTGATCGAGAGGCCCACGCTTGCTTCTGTTGCTATGGAGCCTGCAGCCACCATGCCTTCCCTCCATGATAGACTGTATCTTCAAATCATTGGCCAAATTAAATTTTTCCTTTCTTATGCTATTTCAAAGCAGCTATTTGCTAACAGGGAAAAGGAAAATTAACTGGGACAGAAATACTGAATTTTAATAATTTCTTAGCCAAGAAGCAAAAGTAAGAACTGCTAACTAATGTAGTAGTTGCATATTTGATCAACTTTATCAACAGAATTATTCACCATGAAATTTAATTTTCTTGTTTTGCTTGAAGGATGGGGGGCAAAAGGCAAATTCTCTTCAAATAGATGCGAGCTTTATTCCTGCAGAGTACTCAATCCCAGACACATTTCATTGTTTGGTCCACAGATCTTTGTGTTAGGCATATCACATGCCATTAACATGAATTACTGATGAACCATAGCATCATAGCATGCCTTTAGTCTTTTGGTTTCTGACAACAAAATAGAAAGACAAGTGTCCCAGTGTAACTGTGTCTCTTCTACTTACTAAGAGGCTCTAAGAGAAGCAGTGGTAAAGAAATTTCTTTTTTCACTTTTTGACCATTTTGAACTTCCATATTATGACAGCAATAATCTGAATTCAATCACACCAGAAAGGGTCATTTAAAGCAACTGTACACTATTCTGCATGGTTTCTCCCTCCACAAGAAAGTTTCAAAACTAGCTTTAAAAATAATGTTTAAAGCTGGGCAGTGGTGGCACATGCCTTTAATCACAGCACTTGGGAGGCAGAGGCAGGCAGATTTCTGAGTTTGAGGCCAACCTGGTCTATAGAGTGAGTTACAGGACAGCCAGGGTGACACAGAGAAACTCTGTCTCGAAAAACCAAAAGAATGTAAATAAATAAATAAATAAATAAATAAATAATGAAAGTTATTCACAAAATATGTGAGTCTTCTTTATCTTTGTAATTTATCCTGCTCTATTCATATAAATAGTTAAAACAGACTCTCTCTCCTGTCTCATATATCTATATCTATATATCTATGTCTATATGTATATGCATATATCTATATATTTATATAGTTATTTGTAGCTCTCTCTATATATATATAGAGAGAGACTATATATATATATATATATATATATATATATATATATATATAGTCTTAGAACATCATGTAAAATGTCTTATATGCAATATGCTATTTTGAAAACTTGTATTAACTCAGCATAATAAATTAGTATTTTTATCCCAAGATTCATTTTCTAAATGGAGTACAATGACCTTCCATGCTGGCAAGAGATTTAAAAGGATATTGCTTGACCTGAAAGTCACTGCCTGGGGAGTACAAGTTTTATTAGGATTTGTATCTAATTTGTTTTATGGACAAAATGTAGTCAATGTATTTTTAATTAACTAGGATGCTATAGTGTGTCAAAGTATGAGGAATAAATATTCATCATTCAATGCAAAATTTTGTGAATATTATTTCAAAACATAGTAAGGGAACCCTACTCTCATAAGAGTAAAATTTAAGATGACTTCAGTCTTGAGACAGATAATAAAAGCTTTTCAATATTGTGATAATAATTCATTCTTTTCTCAGAGGTTTATCCATGTACCAAAGGGAACTCACAGATTTATCTTTTAGAGTCAAAAATACTTGGAGGATGAGAATTTTTTGTGTGTGAAATATTGCCAAAAGTATCTTAAGCCTCTCAGAGTTAACATGTATGCACTTAAAAAAAATCTTTCCTGAAAGAAAAAGAAATTTAAGTAGTATTTTTGTATTGGTGTAGGTGAATGAAAAATTTTTGTAATTACTTTAAGTCTAACATTAGGTTAAAATATAATTTCTGTTATAACACAAAATCATTTTAAGTTTGCCATAGCATTAAGACTAGATAATATGCACATTAAAAAAAAAAAACCACACACACACACACACACACACACACCACACGTGATTTTAGAAGGTTTTTGCCATATTTCATCTTGCTTATATCTGTTCCCATAGTTTTGTGCGTAATAATATGCACCTTCTCTACCACTTTCCTCTCACATTGCCCAGCCCTGATGATACCTACTTTTTACAACTCAAATTTCTTGGTTAGTTCCAACTTCTTTTGGCTCCGCTCTTCTCTTTTAAAGTATGGTCAGCTATTGGGTACTAATGCTATCAAGGATTTCCTTTTACCTTATGGTTGAGAATGTTCTTTACACGCTTTCTTTCTTTTCCTAGTTATAATAATCTTGAATAGGTATTATTATTCTCATTTTATAAATGGAAACAAGAGGAAGTTATTATTTTTCAAGAGCTAATAAGGAGTCATTTTCTCTCTTTGAGAGTCTGCCTGAGCTGGAGAATGGGAGCTATGACTAAGAGTAAAGTGCCCTGGATGGTAAAACATTTGAGTTCTGAGAAAGCATAGCCTGTCTGTGTTATATACATTATTATTTCCAGAACTTGGATGAAACTTGGGGGAAGAGGGATTCACATGTTTTCTTTTTTTAAAATATTTTTTTATTATTTATGTACTTCCTTTGTTTTAACACTCCAGATTTTATTCCCCTCAAAAAGAACACATTACTGTGAAAAAGGACACACTTTCTTTTCATAAGTTAATTCATTTCTCTCAAAGCTCTTAAAATATTTATCTTAGTTTCTTTAGTTACAATATGATAAATTATTTTAGTTCCCACTGCCTTTGTTTGATCAGGGCTCTCTTATTACATGCACTTGATGTATCAAAGTGATACTTAAGATCTCATTTGATAATTATAGTCTAATATTTGTTGATTTTGTAACCTTTTGGTGTTTTTTTTAATACTTCACTTATGGAAACATATTCATGAGGTAAAAATTCCCAGATCACCTCATCAGTGGTTTCCTTACAAGACCACCATAGAATGTTTGATAGGTCAAAATGTTAATGGTCTTTTGTCTTTTGATGAGTCACAATAAGCTAATGGCTAGAAAGCTAGGGAGCCTTACGATGTAAAAGGCTCCTAAAATATCACCTTGTTTTGGTTTTCATGTAATACCTGTTTAGATTTACTTGACATTAAGAAGGAATCCTTAGTACTGAAATGAAATTCAGTAATATTAATTAATTCAGTAATATGAATTAAACAAGAAAAGAGAACAGTGCGACAGGCTTGAGCAGGAAACAGCACAGGAATATTTACTAGAGGGTCTTCTATACTGTTGTCTAGGAAACGCTCATATAAAAATAGATTTTCAATTTTTTATTAGTTTTAATCAAAAGCCTTGCCTATTTCCTTCTTTCTTTTGCATGTGACTTCTGAAGAAATAGTAGCAAACCTCACAGATATGTCAGCTGGCACTACTGACTTTATTGACCCCATTATCCTTCTGGAAGACACTGAAACAGAGGAAAGATTATGTTCAGAAAGTCTGTGTGTGTGTGTGTGTACGCTCCCAGATTACTCAATATACTCACACATCATTTTCATTGTATTTTAACACAGTTCAATGAGTAGTATTATGCAATTATTTTAAAACAATAATAAAAGAATTTACTTAGCAATATTTTTTAAAAAGTCTAATGAACTATATAATATCTTTTGTTCAATTAAATATTTCTGTACCATGGCAGTTATTTTTAACATTTATTTTTAAATGTCCTATAGGACATTTCTGAAGCTAAATTCAGTTATTAGCACACTGATAAGTGGATATTAGCCCAAAACTTAGGATACCCAAGATATAAGATACAGTTTGCTAAACACATGAAACTCAAGAAGAATGAAGACTGAAGTGTGGACCTTATGCCCCTCCTTAGAATTGGGAACAGAACACCCATGGAAAGAGTTACAGAGATAAAGTTTGGAGCTGTGACAAAAGGATGGACCATCTAGAGACTGCCTTATCCAGAGATCCACCCCATAATCAGCTTCCAAACGCTGACACCATTGCATACACTAGCAAGATTTTGCTGAAAGGACCCAGATATAGCTGTCTCTTGTGAGACTATGCCGGGGCCTGGCAAACACAGAAGTGGATGCTCACAGTCAGCTAGTGGATGGATCACAGGGCCCCCAGTGGAGGAGCTGGAGAAAGTACCCAAGGAACTGAAGGGATCCGCAACCCTATGGGTGGAACAACATGATGAACTAACCAGTACCCCAGAGCTCTTAACTCTAGCTGCATATGTATCAAAAGATGGCCTAGTCGGCCATCACTGGAAAGAGAGGCCCATTGGACATGCAAACTTTATATGCCCCAGTACAGGGGAACGCCAGAGCCAAAAAAATGGGAATGGGTGGGTAGGGAAGTGGGGGGAGGGTATGGGGGACTTTTGGGATAGCATTAGAAATGTAATTGAGGAAAAGATGTAATAAAAAAAATATATATAAAAGAAATTTTAGATGAACTGTATATCATACTTTTATTTGTTATTTTTACATGGTTTATTAGAATATAATTTAGACTCAAAGGCCACTGGCATGTTATAGGAAAATCATGGATCTTGGAGGAGAAAATACAGCCACAAGTTTACTAAACCAGCATAATCCCTAACTACACTCTAGATATTTTTCAGTATACCCATGGATAAGTGCAGTTCTCATCCCTCATCCAAAAAACCTCTCTCTTCAACAGACTACTGTCACTACAGAAACCACAACCAGCCAAAATGCTGAGTTCTAGAGCCCAGTCCTAACTGAGGTATTGACCGTATGACACCTGAACCTATGTGTCAGGATTCATTGCACAAGAGGAGAGAAAAAATTATAAAAGACAAAGGAACACAAAGTTTGCTATGACAGTGTGTCTCTTAGGGATATTCAAGTCTGTATAATTATATTTCACCAACACAACTGTATGAACAGATGCTGAACAAAGACAACAATGGCAGATATGCTAACCTGAACTGGAATAGGAGATTCAGGCAATATCAACCCTACACAAAGCACTGCACACTGTTATGGAATAAGGGGGTGGGGGGCAAAGAAGTATTCTTATTCAGGATACGTCACACAGATTGGATTCCCAATATTAAATGGTCAGTCCTGAAAATACACATACAACTAACATTATACATACTGAGAGAGGTATACTTGTGGGGTGTGTGTGTGTGTGTGTGTGTGTGTGTAACAATTAAAAAATTAAAAAATGGCATGAATTTGAAAGAGAACAAGCAGGGGAATATGGAAGGGTTTAGAGGGAGAAAAGGAAAGGGAGCATGATTTAATTATATTATAACCTCCAAAAAATAAAAGAGTCTCTTCTCTTTTTCTCCCCTCTCTTTCTCTCTTTTTCCTCTTCTCTGCCCTTCTACCCACTTCGCCACCCCTCCATCCCTGCACAATAAGCCTCTCATGCGTGGAACCACAAAAAACAAATAAAAAAATAAAAGAACTATTTTAGATTCATTTTGTATTTTATTTGAATTGGTGTTTATTATACATGTATGTTTGTAGAAGAGTGTTGGATCACCTGCAACTGGAATTCCAGAGAGTTGTGATCTACCATGTAACCCATGGTTCTCTGGGAGAGACGTCCCTCCAGCCCCTAAAGGAAACATTTTTAAAGGTTTTTGTCATGTTATGCAGACGTTTTACAACATGTCTTGAATTTACATGTTGATCTCATTAGATGTGTGAATAAAAATATGTATTATTTTTCTAACTATATCTTTTCCATAATGTTAAATTATAACATTAAAAATATTAATAGAAAATATATATTGATCACTAATAGAAACAAATTTCATTATAATTAATTTAATCAGTTTTATATAGCTCAATAGTTAATACAATGTGTAAAGTTCATTTAAAAATATTAAAATACATTTCTTAGGAACAAAAGGTATTTTCATTTTTATATTACTGAAACTCTGATATATATGATTGCAAAAAATCTTCTTTCATGGAATGAAAACCATCAGAGTGAGCCTATATGAGCTCTGTAAATTTCACTGTATGGTCTCTCCTTATCAAACTAAACTTACCTAATTTGATAAAAATATTCTAAGGATTACTGATATTTGTAAACTAATGACTTAGGTTATTATATTTGTGAAGGCAGTTTCATAAGGCACAACCAGCTGGCAAAGAAACAAGATAATTAAATGGCTTCAACCTAGTGCAGTTCATGACTACTTATCTGAAGAGTCTTCCTCTAACTCAAAATGGGTTGCTGAGTTCTCCCAGGACCCTTAAATACCAATACGTCTTATTGTTTTACTTCCATTGACAGCATAATTCCCAAGAGGTAAGTCTTGGGTTTGCCACTGACACTAATGCTACTTACTGATCTTATAGATAATGTCCAATATTGATGTCACTGTAGAGTGTCTTTCCTATCTCTTCATTCCAGTTCCCATCATTCTTACTGATTGCAGTGCTATTTTTGCCTGGAGCAATCTGTACCTTATTGATTTAAGGATTCAATTGGAACTACCATTCATATTGACCTTAAGTAAGTTATTTAATTTTTCCAAAGTATAAAAACTTAGGATGCTATATATTACTGTAGTGGAAAGATTCAATGAG
Organism: Mus caroli; assembly: GCF_978045245.1. NCBI lineage: Eukaryota > Metazoa > Chordata > Mammalia > Rodentia > Muridae > Mus > Mus caroli. The sequence continues at coordinate 75,344,291 of NW_028227266.1, forward strand.
ATCATGTATAATGACAAACAGTAAATCAAAGTACAAGTCAATCATTATTGTCAGTAAGATATTCCTTACGACTGTGTTGTCCTAATGTAGTACAATAAAAGTGTTCCATTGGGTTCCTCTTCTTGGGTGGGGGACAACAGATCTAGTGGGTTGGGGCTCCATTCTTATGATGTCATTAATGAATATTGTTAAAATTCATCCACCACCCTGTGATGTCCATCTCCATTTCTGGGAGCAGCACTCTCAAATTGTTCTTCGTTCTCTCATTCTTGTATCTTTAGAAATATAATGCAAGGGATTGGGTCAAAAAAGAATGTGAGATAATTGTTTTTCTACTGTAATCTTAATCATTATGTCAAGACTTTGATTTCCCTAAAGGGTAGCTAGCTTAAGAATAGCATGACATGCTCAAAAGTACTTTACTTACAGGTTCTTTTCCCTTTGAGCTACCTCAGACTTTCACACTGAGTTCAGTTACTATCAAGTCACCTTGAGTTGAGGGACAGCACTGGATCCCCAAAATTTGTATCATAAAGCTTGGTCCCTCATGTGACATCAGATCTATCTCCTCTCAGGAAGTGATTTACCTTAAATGACATCATAAGAATGGAGCCCCAACCCACTAGATCTGTAGTTCCCAACCCAAGAAGAGGAACCCAATGCAACACTTTTATTGTACTATATTAGGACAACACAGTAGTAAGGAATATCTCTGTAGATAATCACAAGAATTTCACCAGCAATTAAATCAGCTAACATTGGTCTTGAACAAACAATTCCTCTTAGTACATCCAGGGTGTGATAGTTTGCTAGAGTAGCCTGAGAGGTGTAAGACAATGACCACTGGCTTTACTGAAGATACATATAAATATAAAGACATACTCACAACCATACACATACACGCATGCATTTTCACAAACTATATTAAGCTAGGAATGTAGGACATTCAGATCACATATAATACCTTTAGATTTATCAAAATGTGTTCTCATCAACACAGAGCTAGAGGTAGAGTCCAACTCCTTCAACTTAAATGCTGTCTTGTCTTTCTTATCTTCTTTTTATATTTCTGTTCATCCTGAAAATCATTACTAGATTAAATTTTCCTAAAATATTTTTATTAATATTATTCTATCTCTAGTGAATCCTTAAGCTATGAATGGATGGAATTCAAATTCTTCATTCTGGCACCTCAGGCACAGCCTACGTTTGGCTTTTCATAACAGCTGGCAATTTTTAAGGAGCTTTTTTCCATATAGAACAATAAAGTTGATGGCCTCATCTTTAAATTAATCACTTGTCCTTATAATATCACTCTGAAGATCAAGTAAGATAGTAGGCAGAATACTTATTAGAGTATTGGGACATATTAAGAATTCAGTTAGCACATTTTATAATTATTCATTTTGATCTTCAGTAATGTATTATTTTCTTGCTACCAGACATTTCTACGCCATTTAATATATACTAAAAATTATTTAAAATGTTTAATCCATTAAACATCGAAATAGTTGTGTCACCTGTTCTGTGCATTAGCATATAGACCTAATAAAGTTCCAGAAATTGCCCAAAGTCATAGAAAAGCAAAGCTGAAGAAGAGTTTGAACCAGAGCAATATGTTGCTAGATTGCGTGGCTGTTTCTTCTCTATGTCATGTCACATATTTCTGAAAGATTTCCTGAATATTCTGTCATTTTTATCATCATATACTCAACACACTAGGTTCTCTGATTTTCCATATGTGGCTTATATGACATAAGGATATGTGTGTACATATATTATATACATCATGTTATAAAAATATAATATTACATTGTCCTTGATTTGTATTTTAGCTCCTATTGATAGGAGCTACTTTATACTTTTGTAAGTTTCTGGAAGCCTTTACCCAAGATCAGAGAGATTAGAGGAAGTAACAGTGAAGGACTTCATATTCAAACATATATGATTGATTAAAAGACTGCCTGGAGCATGTATCAAAAAGAGCCAAAGAGAAAAGGACAAAAACTTTAGAGTAAATTAGATAAATGTCTTTTTATTTATTTATTTATTTATTTATTTATTTATTTATTTATTTATTCATTTATTCATTTTTTATTACGTATTTTCCTCAATTACATTTCCAATGCTATCCCAAAAGTCCCCCATACCCGCCCCCACTTCCCTACCCACCCATTCCCATTCTTTTGGCCCTGGCATTCCCCTGTATTGGGGCATATAAAGTTTGCAAGTCCAATGGGCCTCTCTTTCCAGTGATGGCCGACTAGGCCATCTTTTGATACATATGCAGCTAGAGACAAGAGCTCCAGGGTACTGGTTAGTTCATCATGTTGTTCCACCCATAGGGTTGCGGATCCCTTTAGCTCCTTGGGTACTTTCTCTAGCTTCTCCATTGGGAGCCCTGTGATCCATCCAATAGCTGACTGTGAGCATCCACTTCTGTGTTTGCTAGGCCCGGCATAGTCTCACAAGAGACAGCTATATCTGGGTCCTTTCAGCAAAATCTTGCTAGTGTATGCAATGGTGTCAGCGTTTGGAAGCTGATTATGGGATGGATCCCTGGCATACAGGATGTGTGTGCATGTATGTCTGCATGTGTGCACATGCACATCACACATGTGCACATGCACTATAGATAAATTTTAGAAAAAAGTATAAAGAGATGACATTGTATACTTTTCCAAATGGTGAACTTCATCAAAGATAATAAAAAATAAATTGCTGAACATACTGAGGGGGAAGCTAGAGAGGTATAGGTAGGCTGGGAAGTGAAAGTACTGTATGTGAGATTGGGGTTCCTTGTACCCAGAAGATATTGTGAGGAGAAGCTTAGGGAAGGCATGGGATGGATTGTATCCTGAAAATATTCCTTGCATTTTAAGAGACAGGAACTTTTGTTGGACCTTACAATGGCTATCCTGGGTACTCAGCCTGTTTGCTTAACCTGCCCTTAAGAGAATGTTCTAACAACCTACTTTACCTCCTTAGATTTCCTATGCAATCAACTATTTTTAATTAAGATGATGTTACACAGCACTATCTTTCATGCCAAACAACTGCTATCTTCATGACATCAGCTTTAGCTCCTTGCAAAAGATCATCATGGGTCGGCTTGGTGAGTGTTGCTTTGTTAATGATATTATGTCTTGTAAGTGGCTGGATGTTTTTCCAAAGTGTAAAGAAAAGCTGGGAAGCTCAAGAAAATTACAAAGATCTGAGAACTTATATAAGGAATGTAAAAGGTCAAAGGTCAATATATTGTTAATCCTTATAATTTTACTCAGAGAATGTTATTACTATTTATATTGTATATATTCCTTATATACTATCTATCTAGCACTATCCAATAAAAGTAATACTTGCAAATGAGACACAAAACATTCCAAGGTACCCCTAGCAGAAGATATGGTACAGATACTGTTGCATATAAGAAGCAGAATACATGTTAGAAATATAATATATAGAAATTAAATATAAAGGGATAGATGCCACACTGTGTTTATACATGCATGTTTTTACAAGAATGTAACTCAATCATCTGTGATGAAATTCAAGTACTGTCTTTTTGAAGAAATGGGGTGAGCATGTTTAGTACAGTGAAGGTCCTGGGTTACTGAAGCATTTTCTTTCATAAAGTATGTGATATATTTTTGGATATTTCTTCTGTTAATTGACATTTTTATGTGAATTTTCCTTACAGTAGCAGTAAACTAGCAAAATGCAATCTATTTAAATAGATAAAATTTAAAATTCCATAGTCCATAATTTAAAATATATGGTGTGATATTTAAAAACTTCATATGAATAAGAAAATAACAAACTTCATTATAGAAAAGCGAATTTACCTGCAAGTACGAATAGTATTCTACAAATGCAGAATATTTTGATGCTAAAAGTACAGTTATTTGTTGATTATGGTGGCTTATGGATGTAATTCAGTATGCGGTAAGGCAGGTGTTAGTTCATAGTGGGTAGCCAGCAAAAGGCCCACATTGAAAACCAGATTTTGGGGGCTGGTGAGATGGCTCAGTGGGTAAGAGCACCCGACTGCTCTTCCGAAGGTCCAGAGTTCAAATGCCAGCAACCACATGGTGGCTCACAACCATCCGTAATGAGATCTGATGCCCTCTTCTGGTGTGTCTGAAGACAGCTACAGTGTACTTACATATAATAAATAGATAAATCTTTAAAAAAAAAAAAGAAAACTACAATTTGGTCATTGTTATGTAGCAGTTCCTCCATGATAAAACAATCCATCTTGGAGCTTGTTAAGATTCAGGATCTTTTCATGGGAGGGAAAACACTCCATACTTTAAGGAAGCTGGTTCAAACTCAAGAAGCAAACAACTCAAAATATTCAGGAAGCCCTGAAACTGACAAGATGCATTAGATTCCTTCCTTCCTCCCTAAAACAGTAAGGGCTGCTGAGAGACTCAGAAAAGCCAAGCTGCCTGGAAGAGGAACAGATGAGTCAAGCTGCCAGCAGGAATCAGAGACAGAGACCACCCAAACTATCTGAAAATGGAAGACCAGCTATGCTGCTTTGAAGAGGCTTGGACTTCCTGAATCACCTAAAGGAGGCACTTAACAAACTTAAGCTGCCTGAAACTGTGCACTGAGCTTCATGCTCCCAGCCTTTGTGTGCCACCATCTACACTTTAGTGAGAGCTTGGTGATGCAGCTATCTTTGATTCATTTCTCCTACTGTAACTAATCCATCAACCATACCCTAATATGCAATCCAAATGAATTTATTAGTCACAGTTGGTTTTGAGTGATATCCTTGCTTTGGTCTGTCTTTGGTTCCTGACATAGGGCTAATAGACATTTGTTCATGTCTTCCCAGGACTAGTGTCATGCAACATCTACATATGTTACACTGGAGTGGATATTATGGAATAAACCCCTTATGGATTAAAACAGTGGAGCCAAAAGCACTAACAATAAGAGACAAAGATGTTTGTGGTTGGGTATGTGATAGAAACGTGTGCCTGCTAAAAGACACTTTTTAAGAAGCAAGTTCCACCTAGGGATCCATCCCATAAACAATCACCAAAACCAGACACTATTGTGGATGCCAACAAGAGCTTGCTGACAGGAGCCTGATATAGCTGTCTCCTGAGAGACTCTGCCAGTGCCTGACCAATACAGTAGTGGATGCTCATAGTAGGGTCTCCAATAAAGGAGCTAGAGAAAGTACCTAAGGAGCTGAAGGGGTTTGCAGCCCCATAGGAGGAGCAACAATATGAACCGACCAGTACCCCCAGAGCTTCCTGGGACTAAACTACCAAAGAAAACACATGGTGGGTCTTATGGCTCTAGCTGCATAGAGGATGGCCTAGTTGGTCATCAATGGGAGGAGAGGCCCTTGGTCCTGTGAAGGTTCTATGGCCTAGTATAGGGGAATGCCAGGAAGTGGGAGTAGGTGGGTTGGTGAGTGGGGGAAGGCATGGGGGAGGGCTCAGAGGGGAAACTAGGAACGGGGATAACATTTGAAATGTAAATAAAGAAAATATCTAATAAAAATATTTATTTCAAAAAAATGAAGCCAGTCCAGTGACTAGTGATGATGACTAGCTTCCATAATACCTTTCCATTTTGATAAACACATGCTAGACATTGTTGCTTATTACACATTCTTGCTTTTATTCTATTGCTTATAAAATGTACCTAACTTTAACAAACTAGTTTATAAGGAAGAATTATTTCTAATGAGTTTACTTTCAGTTTGATAATGGTACACCCACCAGATTGCTCCTCAGACAGATAGCTAAGCAAGAAAACAACAGGTATCTGTTGGTATCTGTAAGAGGAAAGAATGTCTACTATAGCTAACAAACTTGGGGCATCTTCTAGGAATACTAGCAACACCAGCAAGTAACCTATGGCCAGCAGAAAGTCAAGGTCAACCACTAACAAAACCAGAGAAGTTAATATAAGTAACAGTTAACAAGACAACTGGAAAGTTTGAAAGCAATAACAAAGTTTAAGTGACTATGAGCTAGGAGTTAGTTAGGGTTTCTAAAGATGTTAGAGTCAGAGCTACAGAGAGGATCTCAGCCACCCCTAACTGAGTTGGCTGCATACAAGCAGCATAGTATCACCTTCCTGGATAGGCCAGAGAGACATGCAGAGAATTAAGCAATCTCAAAATAATTTTCTTGGTCTTTGAATAGTTTGTGGTGTTGCTTATAAAATGCTAAGCAAAGATACCTCTATGGCTTTTCCTCTCTTGGAAACTACTCCTTGTCTCAGAAGTTTCTCTTACATCTCTTTAATTTCTCACTTTTCAATTTTTCTCTGTTTTATAGTAATTCCTCATCAAGCTAGATTCTGTGATTCATGCTCCCATGAGAGTTCATGTCATTTATCTTAATTAACGTGAGACAATAAAAGTGTTCCATGGCAATCTTTCATGGCCATGAGTGTCACAAATCTTAGGTCTATGAATAATTCAAAATCTTTGTGAAAACGCCCATTGATTTAAAAGAGCCCTATATTTTTGGGAGGCAAAGGTAAGAGTGTTGATGCAAATACAAGGCCAGCCTGTGCTACATAATGTGACTGTCTTAACAAGAAACAGATGAAAAACAAAAGATAATATACTGACTTAATTTCTATTTAAGACTCATTACCAAATGATATAAACTGAGACTTACTTATGAGATATAAATTTTTAAATGTTCTACAAGTGAAATTCTTCCTGTATATTATATGAGTGTTTGAATGGGTAAAATCAAAATGGCTACTTGTTATTTGATTGGCATCAGAGATTAAAGGACTCAATGAAGAAACATGAAGCCCATTACAGTAGAACTGTCAAGTATTTGTACATATAATAAATTATCAAGGAGGAGAGAAAACATACACACACACACCACACACACACACACACACACACTACTGCTATTATTTAAATATACAGAAAAAAGGAATGGGAATATCCAAGATGAAAATGTGAGTGGAAATTAGAAAAAAAATTATCATTACCCATACAAAACTGATCCAAAGCATAAAATAATGGGCAGACTTCAGTGCTTCTCTACCAATGTAGTGAACATTATATTAAGCTGAAGTCCCTATATAGGTGCCAAAACATTCAAATCCTGCTAATACTAAATTAATTTAATTATCTACTGATAACAAGATTCATTTAAAAATATTAATGCTAAAGGTGTTTAGACTTAAGGAATAGACTGGTTGATGTGAATATATTAATTGCATTTAAAATTACACTTGAAACAAATAAATTGAGCTAAGATAAACATTTTAAATTAGTAAAACAGACAAAGCCAACAGTGTGCAGAGGAGTTATGAATTTCTTTACTGATAAATCTGTCTCCAGTAAGAACAGAATAAGTAAATAGCATCACATAAGTAAACCGTAAAGGGACAGGAGACTTTAAAAGAGTGGAGTCAATGAGTATTTGTCTTTTAATAATGAAAGAGTTCAAGTATATAATATTAATAATGTTGAATTAATACATCTACCAAAGGATGTGGAAAAACAGAAAATCAAACATCTTTATAGATGTCAAATTTTAGTCAAGTTCTTCTCTGCCACAAAAGGCAAAATTCCTAGAAAACTCGGGTGGATTTGAGTTTCTTCTAGCAGCTGAGACAAAAGAAAAAAAATGTAGATGAATCTTACATATGTATAGAAAAGCTCATCATTGTGTGGCAATATCCACTTTAATTCTAGGAAGTCTATTAAGATAATACAGTAACAAAATAAAACCTGACAGACATTGGTGCTTTGTCAGTTTTCCTCCTGGGTAGAAAGGCTCAGGAAGACACAGAATATCAAGAGGTAAAACAACAGGAAATTCTAAAGGGAAGTGAAACACTCTGCCCTGCGGGGAAGCTCATTAAGCTCAAGAGGTAAACATTTCAACACAGCTTCAGGAAGTTCCTGAAGCTGACCACTAGTCTCAAACTTACATTATCAGTAGGGACAGCTGAAGATACAATCTTACAGCAAATTCCCTGGTCCTCTGACTCTTACAGTCTTTCTCCCACCTCTTCCAAGGTGTTCCCTGAGCCTTAGATATAAGAGTTGTGCTGATGATTTATCTACTAGAGATGGGCACTGGGAATCAGTTATGCTTTGCATTTTGTCCAGTGATGGCCGTCTGTGCTTCTCCATCTGCTGCAAAGAGAAGGTTCACTGATGAGGGGTGAGAGCTACACATATCTATGGTTGCAAGGCTAAGCATTTAGAGTAAAGAATGCTGGTGATCTAGTGTAGTAGTAGTTGTAGGTTCTCCTCTGCGGTCCATTGCTTTGCTAGCCATGAGTCATTAACTAGGATCCCAGTACCAGGCGTGATTTCCCTCTTGTTGAGTGGGTCTGAAGTCCAATTAGAGAGCTGTCAGTTACCAACAATACGTTAGTATTTCTACTGCATCTTCAGTGATACCTTGCCTTCCTGGTTTTCATTGTGGTTCACAGGCATCACAGCTGAGTAAGACTACTGATTGTTTCCCTAGCTAGCCAGCTTTCACAGAACCTTCTAATGTTATCAAAGCTGATCCTTGGGCTTTGAGCAGATCTTGCTCAAATCAACCAAGTATTGTATACATTAAAGCTCATGATAAATTTTTAGTTACCTTTCAAAGATTTTTGAATTAAATAAAATGTATTTCTTTTGCCCTTGGACATGCAATTGTATATCATTGTTTGCTGACAATGTTAAATTCTATAGAACTCCTAGCAAATTACCTAAGTCCCAATTTCCATGTTAAGCAATTCAGTGAGTGTCCCTGCGTCTTCATTCTCTTTTGGGTACATTTGACATAATTGTTTCTGCTTCTTTCTTGAAAGCCTCCATTCTTACGGGCCTCTGCCAACTTTGCCCTTATAGCTGTGACTATTTAATCTCTATTTTCCACCATGTTTATATTTTAACACTTGAATCCTTTGATTTAATTGCCACCCAACTGCTGAAACTATAGGAAACTTTGCTTACAAACTCTGTTGGACTCCCCCTTCCAGACCATACCTCCATCTTATTTCTTGAAGACACCAAGCTCCATTTTGCATCCTGATTTAGGTGCATGCTGTCCCATCCATCTGCTCAGAACACAGGGCATAGTGCTGTCAGAATGGAGTTATGGCAGAGTGCTGCATCTCACTTCTCCCTTCTACTCAGATTTTGAAAATGTTACCAGTCTCAAAGGAGTTGCTTGCCTTACCCTTACAGGGCTGCCTGCATTGCATTGTTAATTTGGCCATGTGCTCTCAGGCTTGCTCTCCATTATTTCATGCCATTTTCTCTAACCCATATTTGAATATAGATATATTGTTATGCCTACCACATAAACCCTAAACTGCCAGAGAGATGGTTGCTTGATCAATAGTGTGTTCCTAGGGTCCTTTTCAGGGGCTCAATAAATATCTGTTGAACAAATACTTCAATTTTAGAAATAAAATATATAAGAAAACTGACATCCACAGATACCATGCACCTTTTTTATGTCTTGTGCTCTTTTGTATGTTCCTGATTTTCATGTTTCCCATCTATAAGAGTTCCTATGAGCCATGAATGAAATAACTGTGAAACTACCGAGCAGAATTCTTAGAACATGACAGACATGGAATAATTTTGTTTTTTCTCTTCTCATCTGATTGTGTTTTATTCCCTTCTTTATACTAATAATGATTCTAAGAATAATGGTTCCATCTTGGAAAACAAAACAAAAAAATCAAAAGCTTCCTAGTGATTATAATGTCCATTGTGGTTCTAAATAACATTATTATTTAACATACTTCAAGTGGACTTTCAACGTGTGTCCTGTAACTATGAAAGTATCATGCCCTTTGTGTGTAAAACAATCCCTCTTTTCACTTCTCAAACCTTGCCTTTATAAGGCTTTGGAAGAGAGCATGGTGGTTCATTCCTTTAATCCTAGCATTCATAGATTAAAGCAGGTGGCTCTCTGGGAGTTCGAGGTCAGCTCAACTTACATACACGTTCCAGCAGCCAGTGCTACACAGTGAGACCTTGTCTCAAACCAAACCAACAACAGCAGCAACCAAATCAAAAATCCTAAACTAAAACAATAAAGCTTTGAAAGAGCAAGCCTCTATTGGTTTTGGTATATGCAGCAACACGTCTGCTGATGTGTCACCCACATCCTTTAAATTTTTTCTCAAACTGATATGTTTTTATTTTCCATATTCTATCATTGAAACATTTGATTATTTCAGGCTTATCACTCTCACTTGTCCCTGTATGGTAACAGCTACTTTTCTGCTATTTATAGTGTTGAGAAAAAACTGTTCCAATTTTTTTGATGTAGAAACACCTGCTTTATATCATTGATTCCCAAATCGGGAGGCGGAGGAGGTGGGAGGTAGTATTACAAATAGCACGGGAGAGGTTTCTTTTAATTTTGTATAAACATGCTCTTTTTCTATGCCCCTCATTGCATTTCTTTCCCTTTGAGAACTACTATTTGTGAAATAATTTTTTTTATTATTTATTGGCTTCATTTCACTTGTCTGGCAAGGGTCTTTGAACACAGGTTTGGTATATGGCTTGAATGCTGTTTGTCTCCTAGATGGATACATGCTGGTAGTGTCCAGTATGGCAATGGTAGGTTGACTCTGTAAGAGGTGGAATCAAAGGGGAGATCTGCAGGCAACTCAGTATGAAATCTGGGAAGGGATCATGAGATCCCTGGGTCTTTCTGGATTTCCATCTGTAATCTCTTCCTCTCACAAGCATTCTTGCAGTGGTCCAGTATCATGAGTCGATGCTACCAAGAGGGAATCCTCAACAAAACATGCACCATGCAGCTCATACCTGCAACATCTCAAATAGTGAAACAATTCTTTTTGTTAAACAGAATTCTTTTTGACTACCTGAGGTATTTTATTATGGTAATGAAAAAAATAGGCAGAAGCAATGGGCCTTCATTCCAAGTAGCTAATCACCTTATTATCTTCAAATAACAATAGGAAACTCAGAACTTTCATCATAGATAAGTGGCTTGGACTGTGTTTCTTATAGTAAAATTTCTCTTATTTGTTTCTTCTTTTAGAACTATACAATATCTTTCAACTATAAAAAATTAGAGCTGCATAATCCTATGTACAATTCCATTAATTGCAAAGCTTCTACAAGGCAAAATACACCATTAATAAGATAAAAAGACCACCAACAGATTGGGAAAGGATCTTTACCTATCCTAAATCAGATAAGGGACTAATATCCAATATATATAAAGAACTCAAGAAGGTGGACTCCAGAAAATCAAATAACCCCATTTAAAAATGGGGCTCAGAGCTAAACAAAGAATTCTTACCTGAGGAATACCGAATGGTTGAGAAGCGCCTGAAAAAATGTTCAACATCCTTAATCATCAGGGAAATGCAAATCAAAACAACCATGAGATTCCACCTCACAACAGTCAGAATGGCTAAGATCAAAAATTCAGGTGACAGCAGATGCTGGCAAGGATGTGGAGAAAGAGGAACACTCCTCCATTGTTGGTGGGATTGCAAGCTTGTACAACCACTCTGGAAATCAGTCTGGTGGTTCCTCAGAAAATTGGACATAGTACTACTGGAGGATCCCACAATACCTCTCCTGGGCATATATCCAGAAGATGTTTCAACCAGTAAGAAGGACACATGCTCCACTATGTTCATAGCAGCCTTATTTATAATAGCCAGAAGCTGGAAAGAACCCAGATGCCCCTCAACAGAGGAATGGATACAGAGAATGTGGTACATTTACACAATGGAGTACTACTCAGCTATTAAAAAGAATGAATTTATGAAATACCTAGGCAAATGGATAGACCTGGAGGGCATCATCCTGAGTGAGGTAACCCAATCACAAAAGAACTCAAATGATATGTTCTCACTGATAAGTGGATATTAGCCCAGAAACTTAGTATACCCAAGATATAAGATACAATTTGCGAACCACATGAAACTCAAGAAGAACGAAGACCAAAGTGTGGACACTTTGCCCCTTCTTAGAATTGGGAACAAACACCCATGGAAGGAGTTACAGAGACACAGTTTGGAGCTGAGACAAAAGGATGGACCATCTAGAGACTGCCATATCCAGGGATCCATCCCATAATCAGCCTCCAAACGCTGACACCATTGCATACACTAGTAAGATTTTGCTGAAAGGACCCAGATATAGCTGTCTCTTGTGAGACTATGCCAGGGCCTAGCAAACACAGAAGTGGATGCTCACAGTCAGCTATTGGATGGATCACAGGGCCCCCAATGGAGGAGCTAGAGAAAGTACCCAAGGAGCTAAAGGGATCTGCAACCCTATAGGTGGAACAACATTATGAACTAACCAGTACCCCGGAGCTCTTGTCTCTAGCTGCATATGTATCAGATGATGGCCTAGTCAGACATCAGTGGAAAGAGAGGCCCATTGGTTGTGCAAACTTTATCTGCCTCAGTACAGGGGAATGCCAGGGCCAAGAAGTGGGAGTGGGTGGGTGGGGGAGTGAGTGGGGGAGTGGGTGGGGGACTTTTGGGATAGCATTGGAAATGTAATAAATACTTAATAAAAAACAAAATAATAAAAAAATAAATAATAGGGAGATCATTTGAGTTACTTATTCCTGGAATTGTTGGCTGATGCCAAGAACTCTGTAGCTATACTATCTGCTCTTATCCATCTGACCTTCTAAGACAAGATAGCTTCAATGCTTTGGCCCAGAATAAAGGTAAAACAGCCAAACTTGGAGTTTCTGGAGGGACTGGGCGGTCCCTTTCTCTTCTCTTGAATTACAGTCCATTAGCAAGCCTCCTGATCCTTCATGTCATCTATGACATGACTCTAGTCTGTGACATTGTTCCAAACCTGGTGTGTCAACAAATTTGAGTCATGTTGAGATCAAAGCATATGTGAAAGGAAACCTCTGTTCTGAGCAACTTCCAGATTACCCAAAAGGTTGAAATGTGGTAATGATTCCAAATGGAGCACCAGAGAATCAGGCATGACAGTATGCAATCTGTTCACCAATTAATGCCAATTGATATAATACCAATGCCATCACTGTGACCACACTGACATCCTGTGCCCAGCATTGCCAGGAGGCCATGATTGTCTGCATCATTACTGGTTAGGCTACCTTCCCCATCCCAATCACAGAAGAATTTGTCAAGGAATATGGAGTGGACAACCTCAGCAAGATCTTCTGCGTGACAACCCTGGATATCACAAGAACAGATAGAGTTGTGGCAGAGCTAAAGGATTTTGAAACTGCTAAGTAAATATGCCTGTCAGTGGTGGCCGTGCTGGGAAGGTAACCACCCCCATGATAGTTATCTCTCACTGTACCTCAGGGTTTACTTTTCGCAAGACCAGCAGGTCATGTTTACAGGAGGAATCCAGGAGTCTGGGACAGGAGTTGTGAAGACCAAGGCTAGAACAGGTTCTGTCACCCAGTCTGTGTCTCATTGTCTTCTCCCTGGTGGACATCATGAACCACAAGGAAGAAGTCTTGTCTACTGTTCTTTCTTTTGTCCAAAGAAAAAGAATATATCTACTTCTCCAGCTGAGGAGTGGGAACTTGGAAAAGTTGGGCATCAGCAAAACCACTGCTTAAAATATTTGTTTCATTTTTCTTATATCTAAAATGAGAGGTTTGATCTATCCAATAGTTATATTTTTTTCTTGTTTCCAAAATACTATATCATGGGTTATACATAATAGATGTATTAGGTAAACTGGAATTATTATAAAGTATACTTGTCAAGAAGAGATAATTAAACTTAGGGAGGTTATGTTACTGCCCAAGGTTGCACAACTAACATATTGAAACCACTGTCAAATCAGAAATAGTTCATGTATCTTGGAAAAGTCTAAGCTGTGTTATGGTCTGCTATTTTTTTCATCAAGATGATGTGTATAAACATAACCCATTATTTTATCCTCTTGGAAAATTTGTGCATAAAAAGACCACAACCTACAGTTTATTCACAACAGCCAAGTATATTGAGTGAAGACTTTGCCATGATTTCTTTTTTTTTTAATTTTTAATATTTTTATTACATATTTTCCTCAGTTACATTTCCAATGCTATCCCAAAAGTCCCCCATAGCGCCCCCCCACTTCCCTACCCACCCATTCCCATTCTTTTGGCCCTGGCATTCCCCTATATTGGGGCATATAAAGTTTGCAAGTCCAATGGGCCTCTCTTTCCAGTGATGGCCGACTAGGCCATCTTTCGATACATATGCAGCTAGAGACAAGAGCTCCGGGGTTCTGGTTAGTACATCATGTTGTTCCAACAATAGGGTTGCAGATCCCTTTAGCTCCTTGGGTACTTTCTCTAGCTTCTCCATTGGGAGCCCTGTGATACATCCAATAGCTGACTGTGAACATCCACTCCTGTGTTTGCTAGGCCCCGGCATCGTCTCACAAGAGACAGCTATATTTGGGTCCTTTCAGCAAAATCTTGCTAGTGTATGCAATGGTGTCAGCGTTTAGAAGCTGCTTATGGGATGGATCCCTGGATACGGCAGTCTCTAAATGCTCCATCCTTTCATCACAGCTACGAACTTTGTCTCTGCCATGATTTCTTTACTTCTTGTTTGTTCTTGAACCACACGTCCAGTTGCATTTGCGATTACCTGGACAAATAGGGTACACTACCTCAGAGACAAATAGGAGGATCCTGTACAGAAGAATGGCTTGTTGCAATTAAAAAACTGGTATTTTGTGCTGTTAAAATAAAACTCTAAACATGTCTTTGCAGATCTTCCTTGCTAATGCTCATCTTGGAAAGTAATGACTTACCCTCAAAGGAAAGTGCCTATTTAGAAAAAAATACCCTTTAGGTCAGAATCTCGTGTAAATACTTGTTTAAATGATATTACAAATAGGCTTTATTTCTTTGGTGTCATATAATTCTCTTTGAGGTTAACCTTGATGTAAATTATGCAGAAATTGATGAATGGAATTATATTAAGGGAGCTGGTAAAGTTTTAGGTTGTGGTAAGCTGCTGATCTATGCTGCTGACTTATGTGCATTACAGGAATATGGCCATTTAGCTGATGCTCTATCAGCAGTTAACTGGATAAAATTTGGCAGGGCATATTCTTTGTGTGCTTGAAAGGTAAGTGTCCAGACTGATAGAAATATCATTTTAATAAGCTGCTCTTAGATTCTAAAGATTATATGAACATTGAATCTTAGAAAGTGCAGGAGGAGGTCCCCTTTGACTCTGGTTCAAGAGAGCTTAGTAGGAACGACTGGAGACTTAGCTATGGCTGTGCATGCTGGGTTCCTGTTATGGAAAGGATCTCAGCTTTAAATAGATCATCTTGATGCCAGCCACAGTCATCCTCTGAAGAAAATCAGAGTTCTAACTCAAGCAATGTGAAAAGCTTTCTAAGGAGTTTAATGTAGTTGCTGTTTTCTGTTATGCTGCCAAGTTCCATTTTAAACTGAGAGGAAAGGGGAGAAGGTGAAGCTGTATTGTGGATTGGTAACTTAGGAAAGGAGTAGTGTAATTTAAAACTCCACATTTAAAACTTTTTCCTTCCTAGATACAGGGCTGTAAAGAATTCTAGAATTAAAAATATTAAAACTATTCTCAACAATAAAAGAACCTCTAGTGGAATCACCATCCCCAACCTCAAGCTGTACTACAGAGCAACTGTGATAAAAACTGCATGATACTGGTACAGTGACAGACAGGTAGATCAATGGTATAGAACTGAAGACCCAGAAATGAACCCACACACCTATGATCACTTGATCTTTGACAAAGGAGCTAAAACCATCCAGTGGAAAGAGAACAGCATCTTCAACAAATGGTGCTGGGTCAACTGGCAATTAGCATGTAGAAGAATGTGAATTGAACCATTCTTATCTCTTTGTACAAAGCTCAAGTCTAAGTGGATCAAGGAACTCCACATTAAACCAGAGACACTGAAACTTATAGAGGAATGCCAGCACTGGGAATGGGAGTGGGTGAGTTGGGGAACAGGGGGAGGAGGGAGGGGATAGGGGATTTTCAGGAGGGGAAACTAGGAAAGATGATAACATTTGAAATGTAAATAATGAAAATATCTAATAAAAAAAGAAAAAGAAAGAAAATCTTAATCCGAAGCAAAGACACATAAAAAATAAGAACTTTTAGTAATTTTCTTAGAGACAAATGTTTAGAATAAATGATTTTTGCTGACCCAAAGATATTTTCTTTAAGAACCATTATAAATTTCCATAAAATTTCAGATAAAGTTTAGTTTTCCTAAATTTAGGAAAGCACTGGCATTACTAGGATGGCATAGCCTACAAGCAATGGTCTTAAAATAAGGCAGACATTTACAATGTGTTGTTTTGCAAGAGTCCATGGGTTTGGCACCTCTCCCTGATTTCTTTATAAGCAGGTAAGAAAGCCAAGCTCTGATGCTACACCTTTTTCTCTCTTGGCTTCAAACTCCAGAAATCATCATTCAACCACACCCAGTTCACTTGTTTAGTCATGTAGAGAAGAACGTCAAGAGAAGGAAAATGTTGGTTCCCATATCGTGCTCAAATCACAGAATGGAATTCCAGATTCTCACTGCAACATATTACGTTACTCTGAGCTTCAGTCATCCCAGGTCAGGTTGGGGCATGTTTTCTAAATCCTCGATTTGCAGTCCTGATGTTTCCTTCCCATCAACAATATAGATTGACTCTTGTTTTCCCATTGGCAATAATGCCAAGACAAAACAGGTAGAGTGGGTATGACTATTTACATGAAGACTCATTGAAATAACTTATCCAGCTGTAGAAATCCTTATAATGATTTCAGTGTTCTCCAAACATCCACGCTTAAGTAATGCATTATTGAGCTTATGGAAATCAGTTTAATTGTTAATTATCAAGTTGATTTTCCTCAACCATTCTTGTGTTTATAAAGCACATGCTCTGATATTTGGAATTTAATTCATGAAGATCTAGAAAAAATATAAAACTCTTCCCTATCTCATTTTGCTTCAAAATAGAGACAATAGTAATGGTAGTCGTTTTCAACTCTAACATCTCAACTCATAAAAACATTAGGATGAGGAATGAGGTAATGTCAAAAAGGAAGTAAGAAAAAGAGTGGTGTGGTGTGACTTAGTAAGTTAGTTTACACTAAATAAACCTGTATGCATCTATGTTCATTGCAGCACTACTCACAAAAGCCAGATGATGGAATCAACCTAGGTAGATCTCTTGCTAGAGAGAGGAGAAGGAGGTCAATACAGAAGAAGAGAAGGAAGAAAGGATGATGAGTAACACCAAGGATGATAAGGTCTCAAGGAATTATGTTATTTTACATTTACCTAAAACCATGCCATGTATATATGTGTAAAATAATGAATAAATAAATAAATGAATGAAGTCATGTTACTTTGTTTAAGAGCCATTGTCCATCTAACAAAATCCCCAGTACCAAGCATGAAAAATACCCATTTAAGTTGTTAACTAATCCAAGTGACTCCCAAAACAATACAGGCTGCTTCTGTTGCCCGTGGTTGCCTCTTAGATGTTGAAGGTAATTTATCATCATCATCATCATCATCATTATTATTTTGCTGAAGAAAATGCTTACCTGAATCACAGGAATAAGAAGATTAGAGATGGATCAAACCTGAAAGCTTTCTTCCTGTGGTCTCATGTTCATAGTACCAGAAAACACTATAGAAGTAGCCAAGTTAGGGAAGCAATCAATAGTTCTATCCAGTTGTGATGCCTATGAAGCATAACAACGACCACCAAAGCAAGGTATTCTTAAATGTGCAATAGATGCAATTATATTTTCCTGGTAACCAACAGCTCTCTAATTGGATTTACATCCCACTCAATAGGAAGTCATTCCTAGTGCTAGAAACTTAGCCAAATACCTGGGGCTAGTAAGGTCATGGATCTTGGAGAAGAACCTACTGCTGCTACTTTACAAGACTGGCATAATTCTCAACTACATGCTAAAACTTATCTTTATACTCACAGATAAGTGATCTCTCTCTTCAACAAATCAACATCTCTACAGCAATTGGAGACTATAACAGAAAATCACAACTGGCTGTAATGCATATATCCAAGAGATGCATTTACAACACAATTGTGGTGCCTAAGGCTCAGAAGAACATCATGGAAGAGGGAGAGGAAAGATTGTTGTAGCCAGAGGACCAGGAAGTCGGTTGTGAGATTGTATTTCCTAAGAATGACAGGGAAGATATGTTCATGATCCTTCAACAATGTGGCTGTCTAAACAAGAGCTGAGCAATGACAATATCAATAGACATGCTAATGCAGGAGGGAGAAATATCATTTAGTGCCACCACTAGACAAAGAACTCCAGGGAACTAATGACTGCTCAGGGAATAAAATTATTCTCTCTCAGGGATGGGGCCCCAAATTGGTTATCAATATGAAGTGGCCAGCCATGAGATCATATTCACCTAGCCACATCAAATGAACTCTGTAGGTGGTAATTATGTATTTGTATATTTATTATGTGTGTGTTTATGTGTGTGTGTATGTATATATATAAAATGCATGCAGATACACAGATATACAGACATACAGATATATCTAAGAAGAAGAATAAAAGTAGGCCACCAATTTGAAAGGGAGTTGTCAGGCAGTGATGGGGTTGGAGGAAATTGACAGAGGTAGGATTCACAAGAAGATGGAAATGGGGAAAATGATATAATTATACTTTAATTAAAAATTTAATAATAAAAAGATAAATAGAATTGTGGTTTATAAACACAATGGAGGTTTATTCTGAAATTAATCCTTCAGGTGTGTCTTCTTTCTTCCTGATCACCTCTCTGTTTTTAATTCACCTGTGTGTTTAAAATCTGTGTTTCAATATCTTTTAGTTAATAAAAAACAAGAACAAATGAAACTATGTTGTTTGTGGGTAAATATATGCTACTAGAAGTCATGATGTTAATCAAAACAAGCCAGAGAAGAATAATGAATGCTGTATGATTTCTGTTATATGTAGAATTTACTAAAAAATGGCTTGAAGGTGAAAGGCAGACTTGTATGTGGGCAAAGGTGGTGCAGGAGATTAGGAAATGTAACGATAGGTGAGTATAATCAAAGTATGTCATATATGAAAGCAAATTGCACAAAGAGACCTGTTACTTTATGCAATTAATATATGCTAATAAATAAAAGAAAGTACCAGTCTCTGAAATGTCCTTCCATTTTATTTCTGGCTGTGCTTTCGGTAATGTGGTCTTTTCAACTTCTGGTTCTTGATGTTAAATATTAAATTAATTAATTTTCCTTATCACATTATTATGTGAAGTCAGATAACATATGTTGAGGAATTATTATAGTTCAGGACTCTGAACAAACAGTCATTCAACAGTAATTGCATTTTACTTAATTTTACAATACTTACAACCTACTCACAGGTCACTTAATATTTATTGCACACTTGAAGAAGTGTGTTTGTTTCATTTAATTCTCACCAAATTGTTTGAATATTTACTAGTTATGTTGAACATGTACATGCTACATGAACAAGGAACTTGTTCAAACTGAAGTAGCTGACATGAATGAATGGGAAATTCAAGCAGCAGGTAGACTCTCCATCCTGTGGGATCATCAGGTAACCCTACTATTTTTCTGTAGTCTGTGAATCCAAAGATACTCTGTGAGCAGTAAGCACAGAATCCCAACATATGGAAAAGTAGAAACAAAGCAACGAGTGTGCATTTTGATGGTGGTGATTACTGGCAATGCTTCAAGGAAGATTTATGGAAACAAAACATACTCAGAGAAGATGAGCAAGGGTCTCTCAGGGTATGCAGAGCTATCATGTTCTATTCACTACATTTTACTTTTTGGCCCCAGAAAGGCCTATTTTGTCCTATTTCTATGGTACACGTACAAGCTTCACTGTGTTCTGGAAAGTCGTTCTTAGTGCTTCTCTCATATGGCTTGTTTATGTTTATACAGAATAGATCTCCACTGTGTTCCCAGCATTGATCACCTATTACAATGGATGAAGTTTTTGAGCCAGTTCTGGTCTGTAGATGACCAGGTATTCTTGGGCTTACTATTCTCATTCTCTGTGTTCAGTTAACTAGCAAGTCCAGCAGCATGTCTTCCTGGAAACCTTGAGCACATGGGCTGACATGTAGTTCCACAAAACTCTCAGGGCTGGTCAAGTCCCTCTCATGTGTGCATTTTCACCACTTAGTTGTCTCCACTTCTATCTTGACCCAGATACTAAGGCACATTCCTCCAGATACTAAGGCATGGCTGTCTCATGAAAAACCTTTGGTATCCTTACAGTCTCAATTGCAGGAAGCTTTTCAGTTTTACACTGACTCATCAAATTAATACCTAGTTCATAGTTAGATAATGATCACGTCAGAACTGAAGTTCCACTGTATCTTTACCTTTGTGTATGACCATGTCCTGAGTGTCTTTAGGCTGAGATACATCTGAAACTTTCCCTGCATCCCTAGTCTGGACACTACTCAGTGTGAATTACAAATTACACTCCTTTGGGTAACCTGTGTGTAACATGTGTAACATGTGTCTACATGTCAAGCTACCATCTCTCCCTGCACAGCTCATGTTCACTGGTACAGACTTTCAAAGCCTGGGTAGAGTTAAGGTCAAGAATCCCATAGGACTTAGATCTTGCTTTCCCACTCTATGTTTCTTGTGTCCTTCCTATTCTAGTTTCTATTCCCTCTGGTCTTTTGATCTATGTTCCGCCAACCAGCAACAAGGTTTTCATAATTTATGTTGTCCATCTTCAAAAGCAACACAGTAGTTCTACATTTTCACAGGAAAATTTATATCATTAATTGGTATCTTTCTACAGAATTTTCTTAATGTAATCAAGTATAGAATAAAAAGTAGACTTCTCAAGTGGAATAAAATATGTTAAACCTTGACATTGTTTATTCTCTTGGTTTATAAGTCATTTTTTTCTAAAATTAAAAGTTATGCATTGTATATACAAATTAGGCTATCACATGGAAATCCATAAATATATAAAATGTTATGACATGATAAACATATTAAGTTATAAATAAATTGCAATTTTTGAAATTTTCATAAATAGTTTTTAAGTACAGGATATTACCTATTGATAGCCCATGAAATACCTTTCTCATTCTTTACCAGTATGTAAGGACAACAACAACAAAACAACAACACTAATATGCATGTGACATGCATGGTGGTTTTGTTGCAGAATTTTCTTGCTGCGAATAGATGACAGAGAAAATATTGACACTTCCGAACTTTGATAGTTTCTCCAACCTACACATCACTCAGCCTACAACTGGGCAATTGGGATGAATTTCAAAGCATGATATGGAACTATTTGAGTCTGTCCTGCAATATTTTTAATAAACCTGGAAACCAAAAAGAAGAAGAAGAAGAAGAAGAAGAAGAAGAAGAAGAAGAAGAAGAAGAAGAAGAAGAAGAAGAAGAAGAAGAAGAAGAAGAAGAAGAAGAAAGAGAAAATGTTATCGAACATGGTCAAAATATTAAATAATTTTATTAATAAATGTACATCTATGAGTATTTGGTCAATTCTAGCTGTGATAAAGCACGTAGAGATCTAGAATAGCTCCCAAAGACTGAGATCAGAATGTCTGTTCATCCAAATGCTGCCCCAGGGCGTCAGACCAGCTGCTTCATTGCTTAAAGTGTGCATTCCCTCCATGTCTTCAACTGACCCAGAATTTAGATTCTCCATTGTGAAAGAGATTCATCTAAGTTAAATGAAATATAAAGTGCAGGGAATGACCTATTGCATTTCCTCTGCAGTGCATCAAACTGTCTCCATTTCAACTGTGCTATCCACAAAAGTGGACGTCCCAAGGTCAAGGTTCTATAAGCATTGAGGCAACTTGCAGTAAGTGCTCTGAGGATGTGTTCAGCACCTAGTAATTTGTCAGCGGATGCCAGATATCATTATTATCATAACCAGTGACCTAAATTATGTGTAATTTTTGACAGAGATTATTGCAAAGCAGGAAAAAATACAATAAAAGATATGAAGCCTGGTACTCACACATGCAGCTCATGGCTGTGATTCTAGCAGTTGACATGAGATGTCCAGACAAGACAACTGATCCAAGGAGGGTTGTAGCCAGCTTGCCTTCTATGGTGAGGTCAAGGGCAGCTCTGGCAACCTGGGATATACAGCAAAAACCTGTCTTAACAAAGGAAAACAACACACAATTTGAAGGCCTTGGAGTCTAAAACCGTTTTAAATTTGTTCAAAAGTTTTCTGAATGTCTGGTGCTTAAGAGACTGGGAATTTTGAGGAAAGAGGGTCTCTGTTTAAGCCTTTGCCATATTGGTGAAGGCAAAATAGCTGTCTGTGTCAGCCCAACCAAATAAGGATTTCCCCGTGAGATCTGAGAAGGTTGATTCTATAAATGTAATGTTTGATATTATTCTTCTGGCCAGCACAAAACAAAAGCAGAAGGTGAAAAATAAAGAATGCCAAGCAAGAATGTGTGCTTGTTAGTTTAATTATGTTTTAAATTTGATTTTACTGTATTAATGTACTATGCATTTTGCTATTGGTCACCTTTCCTCAACCTGTATAAAAGCAAATATATTTCATGAGAAGAACTTCACTGTTTATGTAACCTAGAACCCCAACACACACACACACACACACACTGCCACACGACTCTGTGTTCTTTTCTGTATACAGCCTGGGTATGTGAAGACTGGAAGGTCTATGTTACACCCACGACCTAGACTCCCAGCAGCCATAGTCCTCTTTAGTTTGTCTGTGTTAGTTAATTGGAATTTCTAGAGAAATGGACTTCAGTACCAGCTATAAAAACAAGTAGACTGACAGCTGTTCATTGCTCAGTGGTGAAGTCTGTTAAACAATTGTCCCATTGTGTTCCCAAGGAAGCTGTCAAACTGCTCAGGCAAGTGAGTCTTATGAACCAGCACTCAAATGTGTCTGGCTGGACTGTTCCAATGCAAAAAAGGAGGAAAGTTTTACCATCTTTTGCTTTTGAATAATTAAGGATTGGGGGTGACATTAAGTCAGTGGGAGAAGCAGAGCAGAAAAGAGAGAACTGAGAAAAATGTGCTACCCGCAGGAGAGAGTTGAATTCCCTTAACGGAAACATGGTTCTGTCTGTGTCCCTAGTGCATTTATGAAATCAAAGTGAAGAGGCAGAGTTATGGATCAGAGGTGGAACACTCACCTAGCATGTGTGCATGAGTGAATGGTCCTGGTGAGAGAGAGAGAGAGACAGAGAGAGACAGAGAGAGACAGAGAGAGACAGAGAGAGACAGAGAGAGAGAGAGAGAGAATTTTCTTTCTTTTTTTCTTTCTCTTTTTTTTTTTTTTTTTGTTTTGGTTTTCTGTTTTGGTTTTTGGGTTTTTTTTTTTTTTTTTTGGTGACGGGGTTTCTCTGTGTAGCCCTGGCTGTCCTGGAACTCACTCTGTAGACCAGGCTGGCCTCGAACTCAGATATCCACCTGACTCTACCTCCCAAGTGCTGAGATTAAAGGCATGTACCACTGCTGCCCGGCAAGAGAAAGAGAGAAGATTTTCACACTGAGATTGAGAGAGGAGAATGTGCAGAGAGAGGAACATGAAAGGCATGACTAGATGATGTAAGTAATAGATATGTGAGAATGTCATTTGTTTAAACAGTCTTTGAGACAGTGATTATATGATTATTATAAAACATGATACCCTAACCCAAGAAATATATTTTATCATTATTTAAGGGACATTGAAAAGCAATTATAATTACATACATGTGTGATAGGGGAACTGCTCAAGTGACAGGTTATAAATTTCCAACAGTGCCACCTAGTGTTGGAATCCTTGGGGTGCACGTGTGTATGGCATGTGTGCATTGAATGCTTGCTCTAGAGGACAGCCTCTGTTATAAGCCTGTGAGCTT
The DNA here is from genome assembly GCF_978045245.1 of Mus caroli. Lineage (NCBI taxonomy): Eukaryota > Metazoa > Chordata > Mammalia > Rodentia > Muridae > Mus > Mus caroli. The sequence goes on from NW_028227266.1 coordinate 75,368,196, forward strand.
GTAACACACCGGGGACTGATGTGAATATAAAGTACATTCAACAGTTGTTCAGAAATGCGTCTGACTCAAGTTTCACAAGACTCTCATTGCCTCTTTTCTGGTCACTTGCAATTTCAAATCATTGTCACTTAATGTGACAGACTACAATGAAGTAATCTAAGTATAAGAATCGGGTTTGGGATTAGCATACTCTTAAGTCTCTAGGTAATACATAGTAGTTGCATGTTTATTTTCTACCTGTTCTTGAAACTGTGAACATGATCTGAATCCTTTATCTGTCTATGGGCTTTTGTGCTTAATAATAGGAAAAACTGAAAATAATTACCATAAGGAAATTTAAGGTCAATACAGGAAAATGTATGAAATAATCAACATGATTAAAATATCCCAGCTAAGAAAATAATTACCCTCTTGAGTCTTTTATTATTAATTTAGGAATAATTGCATGTTACCCGTTGCAATTATTAATGCATAATGTTCTTAAATGTGCATTAAGTATAAATGTTCTTAAACTAAAGAACTAGGAAATAAGAAATTTATGTCTAAAATAGTGTATTTTTCCTATTTTTCAAAGAAATAACTAAATTTGTTTGGTATATAGGACTGGAATATTCTCAGTTATTTTCTGGGAAGTAGGTTGTACTACAATATACAGTACTCCTGCAAACAGACCATATGTGGCTGTTTGTCGTTTTTGTTTCTTTGTTTTGAGACGAAGTTTTGCAATGGCCAGGAATTCTCTATGTAGTCCAGACTGGTCCTGAACTCACAGAGATCTTCCTGACTCTGCTTCTTTTTTGGGATTGGGGTGGGGGGATGGGGAGTTTCAAGACAGGGTTTCTCTGTATAGCCCTGGCTGTCCTGGAACTCACTTTGTAGACCAGGCTGGCCTTGAACTCAGAAATCCGCCTGCCTCTGCCTCCCGAGTGCTGGGATTAAAGGTGTATGCCACCATGCCCGGCTCTGACTCTGCTTCTTAAGGGGCTCATATGTGAGTGTTTTGCACTGGCTTCCTATTTGTTCTTTTATATATTTTATCTCATTAATGGAGACAACTTGTTCCTGGGATTAAAATACCTGCATGTTTTATATTCTAGGGCAACTATGAGATTTGGGAATAGAGATAATATGTATATCTAGACAGAAGGGAGGATAAACAGCTCCTGAGGTGCTACAAAAGGAGAAGTAGACCATCTCAGGGGCAGTCTGGTAGCTGGAGGCTGCTATTAGCAGCAAATTCAGAGATAGACAGTGACAAGTACAGAAGCTGTGTGTGCATGCATGTGTGTGTGTGTGTGTATGGGGGGGGCACATGTGAGCAAACAGAGAACAGAAAGCTTTTTATTGTGAATATCAAGGGCAGCAATCAAGAGAAGCCAGATATGGGACAGAGAAACACAGAGGTGTGGCCAACAAAAGTCAAACAAAGGCAAGGCCTCAGCCAAGTGAGATCAGGACAGGGTGGGGGTGGGGGTGGGGGAGGAGGGAAGCATCAGCAGAGCCAGTGCTATTTTTTCACTGAGTCACAAAGGAAGAAGAGTACGCTTTTTGTCATCACCTGAAGAGGGGCCTCATAGACGACGGAATCAGTGACCAGAGAGGCACCTCACTGTTTACATCTTCAGAGTGAGAAGGCTTAGGAACCGTTGGTTTCAATTGAGTCACATTAATTGGATGTATTTTCAATTATCATAAGTATAACAATTAATAAACTTAGTGATTATTAACTCATTTATATAAGGTGTGTTCACTTCGTAGGCACAACTGTTTGGTGTTTGTACCTCAAAAGCTGCTTCTTTCAATCAAATATGTTTTTCTCATAAATCCGTAAGTGGCCCATTTTCTGGCAGCTAGGTAGGCTGTATGAAGTAGATTGGGGTAAAAATGTTTGGAAGGAAAGGGGCAAAATTTTAGTGGGTTCATTTCCATCTAACAATATAAATATTGATTTAAACATGATTACTTTCAACAACTCAAAGAGCAGCAATGAAAGCACACTTAGACGTGGGGGGAGGGGCATGTAAGACGTTAAAGCAGCTTGCTAGGTTAATGTGCTGGGCCACAGCTCTGAATTGCCCGCAGTTTGAAAACCTAAATCTATCTGTTTGCCAAACAGCAGCAATATTCACCAAATTCATCACCGCCTTAGCTACCTGGTGGAGCAGGATTGAAGTGAATTGCTTGTCCCAGAAGAGGCAGGGAAGGCACCTCTTGTTTCCACGCAGTTGTATTTCAACCTAAGCTGGAGCCACCCACTTATTCAGGAGACCTCATTGTGCCCGAGTGAGCATATTTCAATGCAGCCAACTCTCCGCAGCAGCATTTGCTGAGTAGCCTATTAAAGCATTACAAGACGGAAGATGAGCCTCTTTGCACCAAGAAGTTTTTCCCAAGAGCAAAGCTTTTTCGTTCCCATCTCCCCCAGCTTTGCAGTTCATTTAGTAGAAAAAAAATTGACATAAAATTTTTTTCACAGAAGATATACCTGCTCCATGTAATAGTTATTTTTCCATTTAATATACAAATTGAGGAAAAATAATAAAATGCAAGCTATGAAATGGGCCTTAAAATAAAATCCTATTCAAATAGTTGGGCTTTTATACAGTAAAAGTCAAGAAAGGTCAATGTAGAAATTACCCAGAAAGTGGCACCACAGAAGGAGCATGGAGGCCTGAGGTTTGGGGGTACTTAAATGCACCTTGGTTTTTATAACAAGAAACTATGGCAGCTCCTTTGTGGATCCCAGCCTTGAATGTTTCATTTTATGTATTCAATTTGGAAGACCTATGGAAACCAAGAAAGTAGAAGTGGACCACTGAAGGAGAATGTCTCAAAGAAGGACTAATAGAATATAGGCAATATCAAAGTCAAGAGGGGGAATACTGGGTAGAGAATAGTTTAAGCAGTGTAAGAGCTGAGAAGCTGGGGTAGATGAGGGCTCAGAGGGAAGGACTGACCAAAATGAAGGGCATATGGAAACCTACTGTCTTGTAGCACAATTTAAAGTAAAATTTAAAAGAAGATTTAGAAGGGAGATATTCTATGTGTGGGATATTTTGTTATAAGGTGTTGGGTTGTAGATGACCCCAAATAATACATGCTCCTACCTTTGCTCTTGGTTTTCCATCAGGACTATATGATAAGATGCTAATAACGAGAATGACACACATATCTATTGCAGAAAATTAAGCTAGAACTAAGCTGAATTTTTGTTCCTTGCTGGTTGCCATCCATCAGGCCAGAAATGCTATGCAGCCTTCTGGGGTAAAAAGACCCCACCTAACTGTGAACTTTATGAGCTTCAAAAACATCCTCTAAGTCAAGTTTGCCTACTTGTGCAACAGGGAAAGGTTTCTTAGGTTGGTAACCAACTGCTCTCTAATTAGATTTGAAGTCTGTTCTACAAGAGAGCATCCGTGCTTGGACATTACAAACTAGTCAAGAATGCATGACTAAAGAAGATGTAGGTCCTCCAGAATAATTTCCTAGTACTGTTTAGTCAAATTAACATACTGTCGAATGCTTTATAAATGTCTATAGCTATGCATGTTGACAAATGCTATCATCCTTTAGGATGATGGCGAAAGCACAAGACTTATGGCTGCTCCCTCTGAGCCCTCATCTACCCCAACTAACTATGGTGTTCTCTACAATGTTTGCAGGCAACTCAGTGGTCAGAATATCTTTTTATGTCCCCCCCCCCCACATACACACACAGTTTACCTGGTCACTCTCCACCCGCAGTAATTGGTTATTCCTTTGTATATTGCTGAATAGGGGTCTCTCATGAATATTCCAAGTTTCTGCTCTCTAGGAATGTGACTTCTTGCATATATCCTCAGAGCCCTGGGCTAATAATGTTTAGATTTGGAGGGACTGTTGCAATTCTGAGGAGCATGCCATACAACATTCTCCCTCCAAGACTCAGGGTCATTATTGAATACAGGGAAGAAGACAGGAAGAGGAGATGTGGAAAGCCATTCTCTGGGCACTGCACAGCTACTACAATCACAAACTCACAGCAGCTGCAATTATCTCCCCTAAGTCTGTACAAGACTTTCACTGTCATCAGAGACTCTGGGAGGGGCAGAGTCAGTGTCTTTAGTTGTTCATCCACTGCTGAGTCCACCAAGCAAACAAAAAGATATGTCCATGGAGAAGGGTTTTCTAGGGAGAGGAGGGCACTGAAAGAGGTTGGAGAGAGGTAAGGGGGTGGAGGGTAAGAGTAATTAGAATGTATCTTATAAATGTTGGGCTGGAGAGATGGCTCAGTGGTTAAGAGCACCAACTGCTCTTCCAAGGGTCGTGAGTTCAAATCCCAGCAACCACATGATGGCTCATAACCATCCAATAATGAGAGACAGCTACAGTGTACTTTACATATAATAAATACATGTTTAAAAAAATAAATGTATAAAATTGTCAATGTACATTATAATTAATAAAAGAAACATACAAACGAAGCAAGGTTGCTTTCAACTCCCTCAATGCCTTGAGTTTAAAGGTAAACTAGGAACATCCCACACCTTTGATTCAGCACTGAGAAGGCTGAAGCAGTAAGATTACTATTGTTAGACTGAGGCCAGTCTTGTGGTGACCTCAACATACTTCCACACATATCTAGTTAAACATTTGTATGTTTCAAACATATAGTTGAAGCAAGAATGTAATCAAAGCTTGTCCATTTTAAAAATATTGGTATGGGATAGAAATATTTACAGAGGACTTGAGTTCAGCTCCCTGCACCCATGTTGGGTAGCCCACAGCTGCCTGTAATTCTAGCTGTTGAGGACCCAATGCTTTTGGCTCCCGAGGGTATCTCCGTACACATACACATACCTATCCACTTAGATGTTAATTAAAAATGAAATAGAATAGAAATGTTGGGGATCTGTTCTAATGCTTTCTCTTAATTTGGCTTCCCAAATCACATGGGAATCTGTATGGCTAAGGGTCCCTGTCCCCAATTGTTTTTAAAGAACCAACAGCCAATGGCTGGGCAGGGTGAAAGAGGTGGGACTTTTAGAATTCCTAGGCAAGAAACTCAGGAAACAGAGAGAGAGAGAGAGAGAGAGAGAGAGAGAGAGAGAGAGAGAGAGAGAGAGAGAGAGAGAGAGAGAGAGAGAGAGAGAGAGAGAGAGAGAGAGAGAGAGAAAGAAGTATGGGACTGACCAAGTCATGAAGGAGGGGGGCAGGTGAGACAGGTGAAATGTAGGTATAAAGAAAGAGCAGCCCCATGGGAGGGCTGCCTAGAAGGAAGCAGGGCAGCAAAGATAAAATACAGATAAAGTGTTACTCCAACTTGGTTTCATTTAAATTAAAGAAAAAAAACTTTAAATAAAGTAGTTACATTTAAACTTTAGCTTCCTTAGTACCATGCTGTAGATTTCAGCACTGCTAAGGAATTGCAGGAAAGCCCAACCCTCTGTTGTCTAACCATGTATCAAGCCACACTGCAGTAAAAAGAAAAGGATGCAAGGCTCTCAGCCATGGCCGAAGATGACAGTTAGGTGTGATACTTTTTTTCATACATTTCCATATCTCGGTCTGCATGTATTTACATAAATGACAGCAACAGCAAACTCCTGCCTTTCTCTGACTGAAGGATTTCCAGGACTTCTGTCTGCTCCTGAACTTTATTTTAAGTATGTGTATCCTTTGCTTGTATTTTGTATTAAGAATAAAAGAACCCCTTATTGTTGAGCATGTTGGTATTGTCCCCTTTATTAATTTTTCTGTTGGGGACATATGAAGCAAGTTATTCTTTTTCTGTATCTTTTTCTTTTCTTTTGTAAACCTTTTATTTTGTTTTGTTTAAAAATAGATTTATAAAAGGGCTTTTGTAAACCACCCCCAAAAAAGAAAGTGTTAATCCAGAAATATTGAAGGGGAGTGTGTGCTAGCCACAGGGAGTTTCAGGAGTTGCCCAGTCACTGAGCTAGTAAGGCATATTAAAAATATGTATGTCTTTCATTCATGAATCCAGAGAATTCTGGGTGGGTGGCAAGAAGTGTGATCACCTGCTGGAGCTCAGAGCAGTTTATTCACCACTACAAAATGTCATACACTTTCACTGACGTTACCATTGGCAATGTAGTCCTATTTGGGAGTTGTTGAACTTAAACTTTTCTCTCTGAAAATCAGGAAAGTGTTTTAACCTCTTTCCTTACAAAGTGATACTTTTAGGTAAATGCTGTAGTAGGAAAAAATGTATGCTGTTCCCCTTCTGGCATCAGTTGCTTGAAGTTTTTTAACTGGATCTGAAGGTGCGGTTGAGGGTGGGTCTAAGAAGGTCATAGCTTGATTCCTACTCTTTTCTGTTTCTACAGTGTTTCCTGGTTTTGCCATGATGTGAACTCCCTGTTCCACCACAGGCTCCTGAGACTAAGATGTTCCGCATCACCACATGCTCAAATCAATGAAGCAATCCAGCCAAGAAGCCTCTGAAGTCATGGGCCACCTGTTTTACTCAGCTGTTCTGACATAGCAACACAAAACTACATAATATAACTTGAAAATAATTTGTTTTCATTGACAAACATCTGAAACGCTAAGTGAATAGTATAATTATCTCCAAGAATGACATAATCATTGCTATCACACTTATGGAAATTAGGACAATTTTATAATGAAAGTTTCATTTCTGGTGAGAACAAAGGAACAGTAAATACTTAGTATATTAACTGCTGGATCAGGCAGTGGCTAACTTACTACTTAAAGCTATGTACAGTGGTGGACCTTTAGACTGTGTCTTTATAGTTTCTTAAGGAGACATATCTGCCTAACTTTCCCTGTTCAAAAAGTATTTATTTATTTATTTACTTATTTATTTATGTGTGTCTGTAAGCATATGCACAGATACATCTGTACACGTGGCTATGTGTATATGCAGAAACCAGAAGAAGGAGCCAGATATCTTCGTCAATAGTTCTCTGCATTTTGTTGAGACAGGTTCTCTCCCTTAACACAAGGCTTGCATTTTCTCCTGTCCAGAACATTCTTGGAGCTGGAGTCACAGCATATACAGAGTAACTACCTTCCTGCTAGGATTTGAATTCAGTCCTCAAGATTATAAAGAAAATGGTCTTTACCACTGAGACATCTCTCTTAGTCCCACATTGCATTTTTATTGATTGATTGATGGATGGATGAATGGATGGATGGATGGATTGATAAAATTCAAGCATTATATTGTTCCATCTTTGGATAACAGAATAAGATAGAAAACACTGCCTACTAGAACTAACTAGTTACTTTTAAATCTGTTTTGCAATTACATTCTTTTACACAAAATTGAATGTGTTTGTTGATAAATCTATCTGTGGATAATAACCACTGTTATGCCTTAGAGTCACCGAGAAATATATTCTTCTAGAAATATAATTTCCAGGTTTCCCTCTCTGGACTGATGCAATTAAGGTCTGTAACAGGAGAATGTTTCATTAATTCCTCCACTGAGTAGTCATCGATTTCTCTTCTAACATAACAAAATGATCCCAGATTTCTGAATACCCACTTATTAAACTTTGACTATGTCTTTACATTTTTCTAGACCTATTTAACTAATAGTATGATGTTCTTAATGTTATTTCTAACGATAAATGACTACTTGTAGCCTATATAATAGTGTCTTGTTGTTTCTATTGATGTGATAAAGCACCATGATGAAAAGCATATTGGAGAAGATAGTTTATCTCAGCTTACCTCTCCTGGGTCACACTCTATCAATCGTTAAAAGGAAGTCAGGGAAGAAACTCAAGGCAAGAACATGGAGGCAGAAGCCATGGAGGAATGCTGCCTCCAATAGATTGTTGCCATAGCTTGCGAAGCCTGCCTTTTTATAGCGTCCAGGACCACCTGCCCAGGAGTGGAAGGGCCTACAGTAAAGAGGGATCTTCCACATTAATTATCAGTCAAGAAAATGTAGCACATGCTTTCCAGCAGGCCATTCTTATGGAGATATTTTCTAATGTTGAGGTTCCCTCTTCCCAAATCAATCTATTTTTTGTTATATTGAAATAAAGCTGGTCAACAAATTCATTGTTCCTTAATTTAGCTAGAAACAGTAGAGACTTCAGAATGTCATTCCAAAATTGATTATTGGAGCTGTAGGGTATAAAGGATGGATAGCTTTTCTAAAGAAGGGGTTGATTACAAAAAACGCACCACAATATACTAAAATCAAGGTGAGTACAAGAAGGAGAGTGGAAAATACTGTATCATGAAAACTAAGTGAAAAATGTTCAAGGAGAAACTAATGAAGCTAGCTAAATGGTAGAATAAGATCAAGGAGTATGAATGAATCTGAGAGGAGTCCCTTGAATTTTATGGTAGTGTGGGAAGGGGCATGATTATAAAATGAGTAACACTACTTTCTGGAACTGTTTTGCTCCCATTTATTATCAGAATCAGAAAATGGTCCAGAGCTCATGTTGGATGAAATTTTGGATCAATGGCTGTTCTGAGTATCTATCAGGAACAGAACCTGGTAGCTCTATTTGCCATGTTTATTAAAAGATAAATGCAGGGAATTGTGACCAAATGCTTAAGCTGCTGTCACTTTCTACTGAACACAACAGAAACTAGATTAATTTGGTCAATAAATATTTATTGAGCACCCTGCTATAGGCCAGGTTTCAGAAATAGAGGCGGGGGGGGGGAAGGAGTGGTAACAGTTTCAGCTGGGGAAGGACTGCTGAGATAATACTGTCCATGGGAGGCTCCTCAATTTTTAGTGTGTAGACAAGAGACCTGAGAACATCATACAAATGCAATTCCCAATTCCATTATCTTTTAGGGCAAGGCCAAGGATGCTACATTCCAAATAAACTCCTGACTGGTACTTTGCTGCTAGAAGGCAGAGCACACTTTGAATAGCAAGGGCAATTCCATAATGTGTCCCTACTGCCAGAGGCAGACATGCATGGCTTTAAATCCACTCAGGCCTGAAAATGCGTAGTTTATTATCTCTCTACAGAGGAAGAATTGAAGCAGTGGAGACCTTATGTAAAAGTCAAATATATTTACAATGTTAGGCCTACCAAGGGAATCCAAATTATAACCATTCCCTTCACCCTCAGTTCCTGAACAAAAGCTGAAAGGCAAATGATGGCTAAGTTGAACAATGTGTCTTATTTCATTAGACTGCATGACTTCTCCCAGTTCGAGGTGGACTGAGAAGCATGCCTGAGGTACATAAAATGCAGGCCTAGGACAGATCTACCCACAGGAGTGGTATGTGTGCCCTTGAAGGGGATTAAACAATGCATGCTCACTGTGGGCAATATGACTCCCAAAAGAAAGATAAAGATAAAGATAAATAAATGAAGAATTCTTACTTTTGTTTGAAAACCAACCAGTGAAAGTATATTTTTTTAATTAGATATTTTCTTCATTTACATTTCAAATGCTATCACCAAAACCCCTTATACCCTCCCCCGCCCTGCTCCCCAACCCACCCACTCCCACTTCTTGGCCCTGGCATTTCTCTGTACAGGGGCATATAATCTTCACAATACCAAGGGCCACTCCTCCCATTGATGGCTGACTAGATCATCCTCTCCTATATATGCAACTAGAGACACAGCTCTGGGGGGTACTAGGACAAAAACTAGAATTATTTCTCCAAGAATGAAGCCATGAAAATGAGGAAGACAGGTTTCCTATTGCACCAGATCTCCTAGTCTTTTCCTCGGTGAACTGACAGCCACCCTGTGATGGACCAGGCCAGGTGTTGAAAACTCTGAAACAATTGTATGTTGGGAGAGATTTCTTTCATATGTTTTTCTTTTATTTTTGTACTAGCCATAATTTAAAGGAGTGCTTGACAAATGTATTATTCACATTACCCTGAAGCGTTAGAATAGAGAATCTGATTCTGTAGATCTCAGTCAGACCTTTAGAGACTTCTTCTTAGGGAGGCCATGAGCACATAGAGCAAGAACACAACCTGGAAGACAGTCCTTTATCTCAACACTAAAGTCTCCTTCAGCCTATGATGTGGGAAGGAAGAATATCAGTTGACTGATCTAGTCTTCTGCTTGCCACAGGATTCTTATGTAAAATTTTGTTTAGCATTGCTGTCGCTATGTAATATTTACAGGTTAAACCTTGCTACTACTGAGGAAAGTAAATCTCAACAGGTCAAAGACCATCCCTGCACTGTAATACCATGTTGACCAGTTTTATGTCAATATGATACAAGCCAGAGTCATCTGTCGAGGAAACCTCAATAGAGAAAATTTCTGATCTTTTCTTTTTATAAAACTTTTAAACTTTTGAGATTTTCTTACATGAGTTAAGTGTTAGTCAATGCCTCCAAATCCTCCCCTGTCCCCTTATTCTTTCTGAAATATATTTTCATTTCTTCCAATATTATTATTAGATATGTATGATGCTTATCATCCACCTATCATCTTGATATAACTATACATATACATATATATCCACACAAATGACTGCATCAAATTAAAAAAATCTTATTTATTTATTTATTTATTTATTTATATTTATTTATTTATTCATCCATTCATTCACATTTCATCCCAATTGCTGTCCTGCATCCACCCCTTACACAATTCCTCCCTTTCCCCCCTCCCTTTCTCTTCTAAGAGGATGGAGGGAACTGCCCCCCATATCTGACAACCTTGGCACATCAAGTCTCTGCAGAGCTAGGTGTATCCTCTCCCACTGAGGCTGGACAAGGCAGTCCAGTTAAGAGCATGGCATCCACTAAGAAGCAACAGCTTTAGGGATAGCAGCTACTTCAGTTGTTGGGGGACCCACATGAAGACTAAGCTGTATATCTGCCACTTATGTGTGGGAGGCCTAGGTCCACCTCTTGTATGCTCTTTGGTTGGTGGTTCAGTCTCTGAGAGCCTCCAAGGGTCTAGGGTAGTTGACCCTTGGTTTTTCTGTGGGGTTCCTATCCCTTCTGGGGTCCTCATTCATTTCTCCAAATCTTCCATAAGACTCCATGAACTCTGCCCAATGTTTGGCTATTGGCTTCTGCATCTGTATCAGTCAGCTGCTGGGTGGAGCTTCTTAGAGGACAGTTATGCTAGGCTCCTGCAAGCATAACAGAATATCATTGATAGTGTCAGGGATTGGTGCCTGCCCTTGGGATCGGTCTCAAGTTGGGCCGGTTATTGCTTGGCCATCCTCACAGTCTGTTTCATCTATATCCCTGCATGTTTTGTAGACAGGACAAATTTTGGGTCAAAGTTTTTGTGGGTTGGTTGTTGTCCTTACCCATCCACTGGTGTTCCTGCCTGGCTACAGGAGGTTGCCACTTCAGGTTCCACATCCCCACTGCTAGGAGTCTCAGCTAAAGTCACCCCCAGAGACTCCTGGGAGCCTCTCCCTGCCCAGGTCTCTGGCACATTCTAGAGATGCTCCCCACCCCAGCCCCTCTAAGCCACAGATTTCATCATGTCTTTGTTTTGAATAGCTGAGTAGTATTGCATTATATAAAGGAACTACAATTCCTGTAACCATTCTTTAGTTGAGGGGCATCTGGGTTGTTTCCAGTTTCAGGCTATTATCAATAAAGCTACTATGAACATAGTAGATCAGGTGTCCTTGTGGTAAGGTGGAATATCTTTTGGGTATATGCTAAGGAATCATATAGCTGGTCTTTGGGTTAAAACTATTCCCAATTTCCTGAGAAACCACCAGCTTTATTTCCAGGGTAATTGTACAACTTTGGAATTCCAACAGCCATAGAGGAGTGTTCCCTTGATCTACATCCTCAGCAGCATGTGCTGTTGCTTGAGATTTTATTTCACTGAGCCAGCACAATTGTGATCTATCAGAATCTCAGTATCACACAACCAAAGCTAGAGAATAATATATGTGGTATGCATAATGCTTACACTTATGTAGCTGAATTAAATAGAATATGTCTTATATCACTATTCAGGTGAAGTTATAGCTTTTTAAATTTATTTCTCCCTAATTCCTTTTGTATAAGGGCAGACATAGCCCAAATGTATTAAAATTTAACTTGGATTCATATTCACTCTCTGAGTCTCTCTTCTCTCTTCTCTCTCTCTCTCTCTCTCTCTCTCTCTCTCTCTCTCTCTCTCTCTCTCTCTCCCTTTCTCTCTCTCTCTTTCCTAGACAAGTAAGACATTGCTAGCAAAGCCTGATGCCCACAAACCAAAGATGTTGAGAGCATCTACTTCCCTGGAATCCAGTTTGAGCTCACCAGTACTGATACAGTAAGGAAGAACATTCTAAGGTGTTCTTCAGAGAGTGGACACCTGGCATAAAGCTTCATATCCTTCAGTTTATTCTATGTTAATGTCACATATGTTGATTATAGGTATGATTTGGATGTCAAATTTTTCCATAGGTCTTCAAAACCCGATAGGTAGTCTCTTATTCAATCTGTTAGGTCTTAGAGATAATTATGCTTTTAAATATTAATCATCAGTGAAAAAAGAATAGAGATATTCAGGGAGTATCAGAGGTATCATTTCTGTTTTAATCAGAAGAACTTTTAATAGAATGAATATAGGTCTATTAGTGATAAGTACAGATGCTTTAGCACTATTGATTTAGTTTAAACTGAGAGATTTCATAATTCTTATTGTCATTGTCCTGGTTCTCTACTTAATTCTAATAGATTGGAGACATTTCATGTATATTTCAAAATTAATATTTAATGGGAAAGCAAGTGAAAATACTAAGAAATTCAATAAAGAATAAAACTATGTAAAAGTCAATGTATTTAAAAGTAATATTTATTAAGTAGAGATTTATAGACATCTAAAATAAAGCTTTTAGAAGAATAGTCTTCAAGATAGCTCCTACAAGTTTAAGGTCTATAAAGATTTGGACTATATTTCAAGTTTATGACCTATCATCTTTAAGGTTTTGGTCAAAGATATGTAATGATCTTAAATGCATCTCAGCTATGGAAAAAATATTTGTCTATTATCATTCATCCAGCTGAAATTCACTTATTATTAAAAATCCATGATTTTCAGAATATACCATCAGAGGCAAATGATTCTATATTTGTTCCTGGTTTTTGCTGCCAATGGGCTGTCAGCTCATTAAATCAGGTTTTCAAATACTCTTCAATCTAAAATGATATGAGTAGCTGGTTTTTTTTTTTTGCACTCAGTAAATGATCTTGTTTTCAGATTCACATTTGTTTTTATGATATCACTACTCTCATAAACATTTATTGTGTCCCCCACTGTCTTCTGGCACAAAAAAATCCCAAATACTATCAAATATATTGAAGAGAGTCTATTAGACTATTAAAAGTTGGAGGTGCCACTGAGCAGAGCCATATCCTCTCTGGCTAAAGGCCGACTATGTCTGGGCAGGACCATATCCTGCACTGATGCCTGATGGGAACCTCCCTACATGGACTGATCTTAAAATATTGATATACAGGATGGATTGCTCATGCCTGCATTACTCCTTCTCCATAAATTTCATTTCCTTCTTTTCTGTCAATCTTTTTCCTTTTCTTCTGCATCATGTGCTCAACTCTAGGATTATCTTACACATAACAAAAGTTGGTACATAGGTCATATTGCATGCATGAATGAAAGTTAATTGAATTAAAATAAAACTATAAAATACTATGGAGCTTAAAAATTTAAGTTTTCTCTCTAAGTTACTATGCTTTATAAATTATCTTCAGAATTTATTTTTGTTTTAAAATAACTTTAGACTCAATTTTAAATTCACAAAATTAGCACAAAGAATTTCTATATTCTCTGTCCTCTGTTTTTTCAAATTTTGACATTTTTGAAAGCGATAGTATAATAATTGGAACCAGAAACCATTATTGTATGCTATTATTAATAACTTGATGATCATATTAAAGCCTTACCAATTTTTCCTGTTATTAGCCTAGAATTAAAACTAGAACCTTGTAGTGAAATTGTCTATCATGAATCCTTATTTTCTAATACTGCTCTAGAGTTCTTATTCTTTCATCACTCAACAATTTAAATAACGCTGGGTAAGGTCAGGAAGATGTCTCCATAGTTAAACTGTTTGCTGTATAGTTACAAACACCTGAGTTTGTATCTTCAGAACAACTTAAAACTAAATGTAGTGACACATATCAGTAACCCAGTGCCAGGGACATCCAGATAGATTCCAGGGACAAACAGTCTAAACAACCATTGATCTCCATACTCAGTAATTGACCAGGTGTTAAAAAAAAAAAAAGGTAGGAGAAAGACACTGGACATTGGCCTCTGGATTCCACAAGCACACATATTGGTAGGCCTACTTGTGCATAAAAGTGGTCCCATTTACACAACTGCATTTACATGTGTACAAAGAAACAGAAAAAATCTGGATATAAATGGCATGTGTGTATGCATGGTGTGTTAGACATCAGATTATCTTTCAATTAGAATCTAATTTTCTGTCTAGATTTAAGTTAAACATTTTGAAGTAAATCAAGTAGCTGTGTCTTATTGGAGATTAAAAATTACCTTTTATAGAAACATTCAAGATGTTTACAGTATAGTTTTAAGCAAATTAAAAGTAAATTAAACTGTATAATATATGTATATATAAATTAAATATATGTAAATATATGTATATATAAATTAAAAATTATCTTTATAGGAACATTCAAAATATTTACAGTATAGTTTTAAGCAAGTTAAGAATAAAATTGTATAATATATGGGTTCTTAATTCTGAATAATATTACATATATAGAGCAAATGTATTTTATTTTAGATATAAGACAATTTTTAAATATATATATATATATATATATATATATTTTGACTGTTTCCCCTCCCCCAAGTCCTTTCAGATTTTTGTCTTATTCCTCCCCACACACTTTTAATTTTTTCCTCAAGAAACAAACAAAAACCCAATACAGCACCTTCAAACCAAGAAAACAGAGTAAAACCCCAGCCAACAACAACAACAAACCATAATCAAATAAAAGCCTACAAAACACTGTGGTGTCTATTATAAGTTGATCAACTACTTCTGAATATGAGGCCTTCTCTGAAATGGTTGATAAACTCGGTGTCACTCCATTGGAGAAAACTGATTTTTCCCTCTCTCAGCAAGTCTAAATGACAGTTTAGTTTTTAAACCTCATGACTATAAATATTTCATCTTTTAAATATAAAATAGCATATCTGACACGAGAGAAAGTAGGGACTACAGTTGAACTTATTGATACAGAAAAAGAGTTTCTGAACAGGACCGCAATAGCTCAGGCATTATGAGCATCAATTAACAAACGGGACATCATGAGCCTAAGAAGCATCTGTGTAGAAAAGAACACCATCATTGAGTGAAGAGGCAACCTATAGAATGGGAAACGCTTTATCAGCTATCCATTTGACAGAGAGTTAGTACCTAAAATAGGGAAAGAACTGAAAAAATATCCCTCAACCTCAAGAAAACAAAGAAAATAAATAAGTTGAACTCAACAGAGAATTCTCCCAAAGATACAACATAGCTGAGCAATACTTAAAAATGTCCAACATCATTAGCCATGAAGAAAGTGAATTTAAAACATTTTTTTGAGATCTCATCTTATCCCAGTTAGAATGCCCAAGATGGAAGAGAGGGGGAGAGAGAGAGAGAGAGAGAGAGAGAGAGAGAGAGAGAGAGAGAGAGAGAGAGAAAGAGAGAGAGAGAGAAAGAAGAAGAAGAAGAAGAAGAAGAAGAAGAAGAAGAAGAAGAAGAGGAGGAGGAGGAGGAGGAGGAGGAGGAGGAGGAGGAGGAGGAGGAGGAGGAGGAGGAGGAGGAGGAGAAGGAGGAGGAGGAGGAGGAGGAGGAGGAGGAGGAGGAGGAGGAGGAGGAGGAGGAGGAGGAGGAGGAGGAGGAGGAGGAGGAGGAGGAGGAGGAGGAGGAGGAGGAGGAGGAGGAGAGGAGGAGGAGGAGGAGGAGGAGGAGGAGGAGGAGGAGGAGGAGGAGGAGGAGGAGGAGGAGGAGGAGGAGGAGGAGGAGGAGGAGAAGGAGAAGGAGAAGGAGAAGGAGAAGGAGAAGGAGAAGGAGAAGGAGAAGGAGAAGGAGAAGGAGAAGGAGAAGGAGAAGGAGAAGGAGAAGGAGAAGGAGAAGGAGAAGGAGAAGGAGAAGGAGAAGGAGAAGGAGAAGGAGAAGGAGAAGGAGAAGAAGAAGAAGAAGAAGAAGAAGAAGAAGAAGAAGAAGAGGCAGAGGCGGAAGAGGAGGAGGAAGAGGAGGAGGAGGAAGAAGAAAGAAGAAATATGTTAAGAAAAATAAAATTTTACCCAGTGTCTTAGTCAGGGTTTCTATTCCTGCACAAACATCATGACCAAGAAGCAAGTTGGGGAGGAAAGGGTTTATTCGGCTTACACTTCCATACTGCTGTTCATCACCAAAGGAAGTCAGGACTGGAACTCAAGCAGGTCAGAAAGCAGGAGCTGATGCAGAGGCCATGGAGGGATGTTCTTTACTGGCTTGCCTCCCCTGGCTTGCTCAGCCTGCTCTCTTATAGAACCCAAGACTACCAGCCCAGGGATGGTCCCACCCACAAGGGGCCTTTCCCCCTTGATCACTAATTGAGGAAATGCCTTACAGTTGGATCTCATGGAGGCATTTCCTCAACTGAAGCTCCTTTCTCTGTGATAACTCCAGCTGTGTCAAGTTGACACAAAAATAGCCAGTACAATTGACCCCTTGTCAACTTGACACACAAACACATCACTAGTAAGCCTCAACCCTTACATTCTTATTCATCCCCAAAATCTAAATAACTTTAAAAGTCCCACAGTCTTTACATATTCTTAAAATTTCAATCTCTTTAAAATATCCATCTCTTTAAAATCCAAAGTCTTTTTACAATTAAAAGTCTCTTAACTGTGGGCTCCACTAAAACAGTTTCTTCCTTCAAGAGGGAAAATATCAGGGCACAGTCACAATCAAAGCAAAAATCAATCTCCAACCGTCCAACGTCTGGGATCCAACTCACGATCTTCTGGGCTCCTCCAAGGGCTTGGGTCACTTCTCCAGCCATGCCCTTTGTAGCACACACGTCGTCCTCTGGGCTCCAGATGCCTGTACTCCACTGCTGCTGCTGCTCTTGGTGGTCATCTCATGGTACTGGCATCTCCAAAACACTGCATGACCCCTTCAGTCCTGGGCCGTCAACTGCAACTGAGGCTGCACCTTCACCAATGGCCTTCCATGGCCTCTCACAGTGCCGAGCCTCAACTGCTCTGCATGACCCCTTCATGCTTTCAAAACCAGTACCACCTGGGTGACCCTTACACATTACCAAGTCCCACTGCAGAAGGAGTACAACCTTGCCTATTTCTGGAACACAGCCTCTTTGTGCTTTCAGAAAACACTTCCCAGAAGATGTCACCTCAACGATGCTGGTCTCTTCTTAATCACCGCTAATTTCTTAGCTCCAGCTAACCAGCATCAATAGTCCCAGTAATGCAAAGTTTTTGCTTTAGTAGTTCTGGTATCTTGTTAATCACAGCTGATTCTTCAGCCCCAGCTAACCAGAACTACAAAATCTTCACAATCAAAACAGCAATGGCCCTGAAAAGAGTCTTTAATTTTCCCTCTGAAATTTCACAAACCAGACCTCCATCTTCTGCACTGTTCTCAACATTATCTTCCAAGCTCCTACACAACATCTGACAGAGCTCTTAACAACAAATGGATCTTCAAGCCCAAAGTTCCAAAGTCCATCCACAGTCCTCCCCAAAACATGGTCAGGTTGTCACAGGAATACCCCACTCTGCTAGTACCAATTTGTCTTAGTCAGGGTTTCTATTCCTGCACAAACATCATGACCAAGAAGCAAGTTGGGGAGGAAAGGGTTTATTCGGCTTACACTTCCATACTGCTGTTCATCACCAAAGGAAGTCAGGACTGGAACTCAAGCAGGTCAGAAAGCAGGAGCTGATGCAGAGGCCATGGAGGGATGTTCTTTACTGGCTTGCCTCCCCTGGCTTGCTCAGCCTGCTCTCTTATAGAACCCAAGACTACCAGCCCAGGGATGGTCCCACCCACAAGGGGCCTTTCCCCCTTGATCACTAATTGAGGAAATGCCTTACAGTTGGATCTCATGGAGGCATTTCCTCAACTGAAGCTCCTTTCTCTGTGATAACTCCAGCTGTGTCAAGTTGACACAAAAATAGCCAGTACACCCAGCATTGGGTAACCCAGGCTTGTTGGTCAATAATTTTAAAGGTAAGGAAATTGGTACTTTAGCAGTTGCCCTCTTTATAAATTTGGAAACTCAACCCCTATTATATGCCATGTTTGAACAATTAACATAGTCTGGGGTTGCTTTTGATGACCTATATCAATACCTTCCCCAGAACATCTTGTAGAGGAATTTTAATCCAGCAACATGACCACTCTGGCAAGGGATCACATCAATAAACCCTCTAGGTCTGTAGGATCTGGCTAGAATACAGTCATGCTCTTAGTACACACCTTTGATCATTGTGGCTTAAATATAGACACACTTTTAGACACATCTTAAACCCCAAACAAGGTTGTCTAATTGAGGGGCAGACAAAGTGATAAATCAGAGGAAGATGTAGCAAAATGAGTCAGAAATAGGATACAACCAACTCTCATGAGAAAAAGGGAGGCCTCTTAAAAGAGTAGTAAGGTAGTTCAATTCAATTCAGTTCAGTCCAGCTCAGTTTGCTGCAGTTCAGCTGAATACAGTTCCATTGAGTGCAGTTGTGCTCAGTTCAGTTTGCAGCAGAGCAGTGCAGTTCAGAATAGTTCAGATTATGGAGTTCAGAGGCTGTCTTTTATACCAGAGCAACTCAGTCTGAAGACGAGAGAAGCCAACTTGAATCAGTCGGCTTGGAGAGAAGTTTGAGCCAGAACAGCTGAGTTGAATCACACACAGAATTCAGAAGGAGCTAGAAAGGGTGATTTTATTCAGGAATAAGTCTCAGAGGGGGAAATATTCTAGGCCTAGGTTACCAGACAGAGGCTGCAAGATGAATCCTCCAAGGACCAGGCTTGCAGAAGATTACATTGTATAGAGGCTAGAACCTTCCAGGCCTAAGCCTAGGGATAGATCAAAATGCTCTGGACTCAGCCTAAATCATATATTTGTAAAGCTTGGGAACAACTCTCATCTCATCTTTTCCCCATTAAATTTATGGGTATGTCAACCACATAAAGCTTTAATGTTCCTATTTGAACTTCTGGTCCCACACTTAAACCATCATAGTTTTCTTTTATCTAACTTGTCAATTCCTAGAAATTTGGTATAAATCTTTTGAAGTAGCTATTCTGATTTTCCTTTTTTTTTTTTTGGTTTTTCGAGACAGGGTTTTTCTGTGTAGCCCTGGCTGTCCTGGAACTCACTCTGTATACCAGGCTGGACTCGAACTCAGTAATCCTACTGCCTCTGCCTCCCAAGTGCTGGGATTAAAGTCATTCACCACCACTGCCTGGCTCCAGTAGTTTTTGAA
The DNA here is from genome assembly GCF_978045245.1 of Mus caroli. Lineage (NCBI taxonomy): Eukaryota > Metazoa > Chordata > Mammalia > Rodentia > Muridae > Mus > Mus caroli. The sequence goes on from NW_028227266.1 coordinate 75,387,626, forward strand.
ATGATAGTTACATCAGCTCTTATATTCATCAAACTTTCTATCTCAATGCCATTTACTTGCCATTTTAAATCTGGCCTCTGATCATTAACAACTGTCTGCCTGGGCACACATTTTCCATACTTCTAAACCCTCGTGTCATTTCTACTATAGAAGCTTTGCTCTTGATGTAGGGAAAGAGTAGTGGCTGAGTAACTCTACACCCTGCATTAAATTGTATCTCTCTTTATACATAGGCCATGATTTTAATTTCTTCTTTGAAATCATCTATAATTCCTGGATGCACAATGAATTCTTGGAAAGTCAATACACTCCTTTCCAAGATCATCTCTATTTCTTTGAGTAAAGGACTACAACCTCCAGTAATTATTTTATAATGTTGAGTTTTGGGGGATAGAGCAAGATCTGTGGACAAGTCTAGAGCAGTACTTCTTGATGTAGTGTGCATTAAATCTCCAATGCCAAGTGGAGACTTTTTGGGTTTGCATGTTATTCCTTGACTGAAACAGCTCATAATTTTTCTGCAGGACCCTGAACTAGGCCCCCAACACCATTTCCCAATGGTAAGAAATTACGTTGTATATCTCTTTTGGATCTGTACTCTGGAACCCAATGAAGGTTCTTGTTGCATCTCCTACATACTCCAGGACGCCTATGCATATTTTCTGTTTGATATTTAGAAAAATGATTGCCCTAGAAATGGCTTATTAACATTTCCAGCACAACGTACTATATTTCTTGTAGCTAATGAACCAGGCATTTTGAAATCTGAGGCTTTTGATTTGGTCACAGTCTCTTTTGAAATGACCTATTTCCTGCTATCGAAGCACCAGAAATTTTGATATCAGAGACTTTCTCTATATCTAGACCTATTCAGTCATATCCCTTATCTACTCATCCATACACTGCTTGGGCCTTTTACATTTGGTAGTCACATTTTCAAGCACCAAGGTCTCTATCACCATTTGTCTGTTGTGAGAATCTGATACAGCTTTGTTCACAGCTGAAAGTAATCTTTGAAAAACAAAATCAGAAAAGGCTTCTCCAGAACCTTGTATAATTTTTGTAAATGAAGTGGACTTTCTCCCAGGCTCTTCAGCTTTGTCCCAAGCTCTTAAAGTCGCTATAAAGCATTCTTCTATAGTAACATTATCAAATTGAAGCTGTTCTTTTATATCAGAATAGCTCCCTTCATCCAGTAACTGCTCTTTCATCATATTCATTCACCTCATTCTCTTTCACTTTTCAATATTTGTGGCTTCTTTCCTCCACCATGTTAATCATTATAACTTCAGACTGCCCTCTCATACAGCTGTGGCTAACCACTTCTAGTATTGAGGAAGAATTCTATTTTGAGTAGCCCAGTTATTTAGAATATATTTCACATAAGAAGAGTGTATCCTATATGAAATTATAACCTAGTTAAACTGCCTTAGGTCTATCATTTGTACAGGATGCATCCTGTCTTGACACAACCTTGCTTCGCACCATTAACAAGTATATGCTGCATCCATTCTTTTGTTGTGGGACATCTAGGTTGTTTCCAGTTTCTGGCTATCACAAATAAGGCTGCTATAAACATAGTGGAACACGTGTCCCTGTGGCATGGTGGGGCATATTTTGGGTATATTCCCAAGAGTGGTATAGCTGGATCTTCAGGTAGATCTATTTCCAATTTTCTAAGGAACCTCCAGTTTGATTTTTCAGAGTGGTTGTACCACTTTGCAATCCCACCAGCAATGGAGGAGTGTTCCTCCTTCTTCACATCCTTTCCAACATGTGTTATCACCTGAGGTTTTGATCTTAGCCATTCTGACTGGTGTAAAGAGGAGTCTCAGGGTCGTTTTGATTGCATTTCTCTGATCACTAAGGACTTTGACCATTTCTTTAGGTGTTTCTCAACCATTCAGGATTCCTCAGTTGTGAATTCTTCATTTAGAATGGAATACTACTCAGCTGGTAAGAATGAGTACATCCTGACTTTTGCAGGCAAATGGATGGAACTAGAAAATATCATCCTGAGTGAGGTAACTCAGACACAAACAGACATGCATGGCATGTACTCACTAATAAGTGGATATTAGCCAAAAAATAAAAATAAAAATACAGAATATACAAAATACAGTCCACAGAATTCAAAAGGCTCAACAAGCTGAAGCACCCAAGTGAGGATGCCTCAGTCCCTCTTGGGAGAGAGAAGAAAGCAATCATAGTGGGGAGGGAGGGAGGGATTTGGGAGAGAAAGTGGATGGGGTGGGGGTGGGGCTGATCTGTTATAGGTGAGAGAAAAGGACTGAAGCCCTGAGGGCCTGCAGAAAGAATGTAAACAGGCAACTTCAGGAAATAGGAGGTTTGGGCGGACCCCTAAGAGTATACCAGAGACCTGGGGGCTGAGAGACTCCCAGGACTCATAGGGAAGGACCTTTGATGTAATGCCTGACAGTAGGGAAGGGACCTTTTAGAGCCTTCCACCAGCAGGAAGACAGGACATCAAGTGAAGGATGGGATTGCCATCCCATAGTCACACCTCTGACCTATAATTGTTTCTGTCTGAAAGAATTACAGATATGGAAGTGGAGAGGAGCCTGAGGAAAAGAGGGTCCAGTGACAGGCCCAAAGTGGGATTGAGGTCAAGGGGATGTCCCAAGGCCTGACACTATTACTGAGGCTATGGACCACCCACAAAAAGGAATCTCTCATGACTGCCCTTAGAAAGACTCAACAAGCAGCCGAAAGAGTCAAATGCAGATATTTGCACCCAACCAAAGGGCAGAAGCAGCTGACCCCTGTTGTTGAATTAGGGAAGGCTGAAAGAAGCTGAAGAGAAGGGCGATCCTATAGGAGGACCAGCAGTCTTAATTAATCTGGACCCCCAAGATCTTTCAAACACTGGACCACCAACGGACAGCATACCCCAGCTGATATGAGGCTCCCAACACACATACAGTAGAGGACTTCTGGGGCTGCGTTCGTTCAGAGATGATGCACCTAACCCTCAAGAGACTGGAAGCCCCATGGAGTTTAAAGGTTAGATGGGGTGGAGGATGGGGGCATTCATGTGGGGTGTGGTGGGGAGGAGGTGTGGGATGTGGAGCAGTTGGAGGGTGGGAGGGGATTGGCGGGGAATGGAATATGGATTGTTAAAAATGAATTACAAATAAAATTAAATTAAAAACAAAAACAAGTATATGCTGCATGACTACTAGAAAGCTGATGGTGATCTTGCAATCCTGGGCTGCCCTTCTTCTAAAGCTGGCAGTGTGGTTGATTCAAGGTTAACCCTTTTCTTTCAAAATGAGCTGTTTTATCAGATTGTGCTCCTTCTTTTTCAGCTCTTCTCTGACCTGACTGCCCTCTGATACAGTTCCTTTCCTTCTTTCTCTCTGCACAAAACTCCTGCTCTCTTACTCAGTCAACAAGACCGAGCCTTTTTGTTTGCTCTTCTCTGGTGCTTCTCACTTTGCAAGTGATTCCAAGTCTGTGTCCAGCTTCTCCAATTGCGGAGCCAACTTTGCAACCCTTCCAGAAACGAGAGAGCAGAGTGATTCCTTTTGTTTTCCTACTTCAGCCATTTTGTTGTTGTTTTCTGTTGTTGTTGTTGTTTTTCAGGCCCTGCCATTGCCATCTGCAAATTTTCCAACTGCTTGGCCAGATTCAACCTTTTTAGAAATAAAATATATGTAGAAAATAACTATAAACATAAACTCCCCTCTGCGAGCAAAGTGAGGGATAGCCCAGTGATTGCTGCTGCAATAAATATTTTTTGTTGGTCTCTTGAAAAAAAAATGTATGTATTCCTTCATCCCTGCCATTTCCTCTATAATATTTGAAATCAAATTCCCTAGTTTTTCTTTATTGAGCCACACATTGGCCTCCATTTGTATCTGGTATTTGCTACTTTGCTTTACTCCCCCCACCACCCCACCCCCACCTTTATTCCCCCTTTCCTTTTATCTCTTAACCTAGACAGGAAAGAAGTCAGGAGAGAGGGGCCAGAGGAATTAGGAAAATCACTGACTCTAATTTATTTTCTTTTGTTTCTTCTTTGACCATAGCTGCTAACAAACCGCAAACAACCTCCCTAAATGACCAATGACCACTAACCCTGCTTCTTGGGGTCCTAGCGTTTATATACCGTCTGAAAAGTTGCCATCATTCTAAATATCACACTACTGCAGAAAATATCTGAAGCTGGCAAAACTTTGCTTCTGTTAGAGCAGAAGGCAAATTGTGGTCAGCTGCTGTGGACAATCTGAAGTAGGCCCATATACCTACACGTGGGATTAAAACAAAACGCCTGTCTCAGATAGGAAAATCAAAACAAAAACAAAAAAAAAATGGGGAGAGGAAGGAAAGAGGAAAAAGATGATTAAAGCTTGAATAAAGTTGTTATTTGTGCATTCCTCTAAAAAAACAAACAAACACATTCTTATGATATTTCTGCGTTTTTAAAGAAAGCAAAATTCCACAATTCTGAGGAATATCCCTATAAGATGCACACATAGACTCACAGATACTGTGAGAGTATACACAAAGCCTACATAAGCTACAGCCAGAAAAAATTCCAGTGCAGAAGAGGGGAAGTGAGTACAAATTTCTATGACTAGACATAAAGCTATTTTCAAAATATAGCTGCTGGAGTGGTAAAACCGGTTTTCCTCAGTGAAATGATATTGGGAATATAAGCCACACTCCAGCACAGGCTCATGCTCAGAAGTCCTTGGCCACAGCAAATCAAATTCCATGATTTCTTTTTAAGTGTTATTTTTTTTATCCTGTTTTTGTCTTATTAAGAAAGAGAAAATGAAGTTGTGTAGTTAGAGGTTCCGGAAAGAGTTTGGTGATGAAAAGAAACATGAAAAATACTGTATTAAATTCTCAAAGAATGAGAGGAGATACAAAGGCAACGTGTGGAACAGAGACTGAACGAAAGACCATCCAGAGACTACCACACCTGAGGATCCATCTCATATACAGTTAGCAAATCCAGACATTATTCTGGATGACAAGAAGTACTTGTTGACAGGAGCCTGATATAGCCATCTCCTCAGAGGCTCTGACAGAGTCTGACAAGTACAGAGGTGGATGTTCACAGCCAACCATTGAACTGAGCACAGGGTCCCCAATAGGGAAGCTAGAGAAAAGACGAAAGGAGCTGAAGGAACTTGAAGCCCCATAGGAGGAACAACAATACGAACCTACCAGAACCCCCAGAGCTCCCAGAGACTAAACGACCAGCCAAAGAGTACACATGGAGGGACCCATGGCTCCAGCCACATATGTAGCAGAGGATGGCCTTGTCTGACATCAATGGGAGGATGGGCCCTTGGACCTATGAAGGCTTGATGCTCCAGTGTAGGGGAATGCCATGACAGGAAGGTGGTAGTGGGTGGGTTAGTGAGCAGGGAGAGGGGGATAGAATAGGTGGATTTTGGAGGGGAAATGAGGAAAGGGGATGGATGACAGTTGAAATGTAAATAAAGAAAATATCTAATAAAAAATTTGAAGATACATATCTGGTATATTGTAAACTTTAATGGACTTTTATATGGGATACAAAATAAAAAGAAAATTCTTAAAGAAACATTTAAAAAAGCAAAAAGAAAATTAGTTATCTCTGAATGATAATCATTACTTTAGATTATCTTTAAAACGTATAAGAAATTTTCAAAATTCTATCTAATGAACTCATATTTCTTTCATAATGAGGAAAACATAAACTTTATCTTCCCTTGTTGATAAATCTGTTGCTTCTATTTCAAGGAACCTCACATGTGATATGTATAATGCATTTCATGTCTCATCTATTTCTTTGCTCTACTAGATGTAATCTAGGACATGAAACATGCAACTTACACACAGAGCACATTTAGATATACTTACTCAACACATGGTTTACTTACATAGTTTTCATCTCACCATATATTAGTAAAAACAATTGGGAAAGTTTTATCTTCATTATTATATTTATACTTGTGTTTTGTTGTTTGTTTGTTTTTGTTTTCACTATGCCAACAATAGACTTTAAGGATTTTTTCTTTTAAAAATTAAAATTTGTTTCTTTCTTCATGGCTATCATAGGATAACAAAATGCAAGCTAATATGATAGAAAATGTGATTACTGGTGAAATGTGATTGCTCCTATTGGTACAAAAGACTGAGTCAGAACCTAGTTCTGTAACTCTTTGCAGCACCTTCTATTCCTATGGTGATTTGAATGAGAATGGCTCCCTAGACTCATATGTATTTGGTCTCCAGCTGGTGGAACTGTTTGTGAAGGATTAGGAAGTGTGGTCTTGTTGGAGGAGGTGTGTCACTTGGAGGAGGGTATTGAGATTTCAAGTGACTCATATTCTCTACCTTGTGGCTGTATCTCAAGATGTGGGCTCTCAACAACTGCTTCAATGTTATGCCTTCCTGCCTGCAGCCATGCTCGACAACATGATGGTCATGAACTCTAATCCTTTAAAACTCTAAGCCTCATATTCTTGTTTTCCTTTATAAGTTGCCTTGGCCATAGTTTTTTATCATAGCAATAGAAAAGAAACTAAGATAATCCTTATTCAGTTCTATTTTGCATTACTTACCTGCACTCACAATCAGTGTGATCTCTAATACCCTCTAAGCCGGGAAAATGGTATGGTTTGGATCCACATGTAAAATTTGGCAGTAGCTATGGTTGCATGTTTAGACTCTATCTCAATATAAAACAAAACAAACAAAATTTATAAAGCAAGAAAGAACATCTTGTACAGGACTAGGAGTGTAGGTTGGTTATAGATCAGTTTTCTATCTAATGCAAAGTTCTGTTTTAGCTCTTGTTACTGCAAAAATAACAGCAACAGACCACATTTTTTTTTCAGTACAATGAAAATCTTCTTTCCCCAAGCTAGTCTTGTCAATAAATCCATTGGTTAAAATTTAAGGAGTTGCCGCTGAAGCTGAAGGCAATGGAAATAATGAATAAGAAATCACATAGTAAAACCTGGTCTATGTCAATGACACAACATAAAATGATAGTCAGCTCTTACATAGCCATAAAGTTGTAATTACTGTCCTTTTTCACAGAGAAGAAAATGGGTTAGTCCAAGTGAACTATAAATATGATAAAATATATAAAACCCTGCTTTTATTATATCCATTATGTTAAATTTTATTTATATGTACATAAGTGGTATGTACAAGTAGAAATAGAAGCTGTAAGTGGAGGATTCAAACATCAAGATCTATACATCTAAATATGGATGTTCTTTTTTTTTTTCTTTTTTAAGACGGCTTCTGTATAACATGTCCTATTCTTTGAAACATATATTGAGTGCTATTATTAATGGTTGCTACCTTCATGAGGAAAGTGATATTAGCAGAGCTCAGGCTGCAGTTCAAATCTCCAAGGCAGGGAAATAAATGTAGAAGCCCTCAGTGTAAAGCCACAGGCAGTGCTGGGATGTTCACCTGCCTACGGGTCCTAAGGGAGTACGCTCCACATCACCTCAGTCAGTAACAGAAAATATGGGTTCACTGCTGCCTGCACTTCTGGACTTTCGTTTTTGGGGGAGGGTGCTCATTTTCTTTTTTGGTTTGAAGTGTGGTGAAATCATTATTTATTTATTATTATTGTTGTTGAAAATAGATTCTTCTCTCATACAGCACATCTTGACCACAGTCTCTTCTCCCTCTGTTCTTCTTAGCCCCCCATATTTCCCTGATCTCTCCAGTCTAATCCCCCACTGTTTCCCTTGAAGGCCTCCAAGAAGCAACAACCAAACACAAAAGAACAAAACGATACAGTAATACAAGGCAAAAATCCCTCATGTCAAGACTAGACAAGAGAACCAAAGAAAAGAGAAGGAATCCCAAGAGCAGTTCACACCAGCTCACACTGTTAAGAGTCCCACAAAAATATCAAGCAAACAGCTATAATATTATATGCAACAGACCTGGTCCAAACCCATGCAGACCCCATGAATGCTGCTTCAGTCTCTGTGAGCCCATATCAAACTACTTAGTTGATTTGGTTGACCATATTCTCCTGCTGTCCTCCACACCCTCTGACTCCTACAGTCTTTCCTTCCCCTCTTCTGTGGGATTTTCGAGCTCCAAGGTGAGGTCCTCAGTGGAGACCTCCAATTTAGACTCTTCCTCTGCATGATATCCAATTTGCTTTCAGAGGCAGTCTCTCTGAAGATGATTAGACAATGCACTAATCTATGAGTATAGCAGAATATCATTAGGAATAATTTGATTGGCTTTTTCCCCCTTGGCCTGTCTTATTGGGCTATACTTTAGGTCTTTGAGCTATCCAGTCTCCATTCCTGGCCATACAGAGACTCTCCTCATGGCTTGGGCCTCAAGCTAAACCAGACACCAGTTGACCACTCCCATGACTTCTGTGCTACCATTACCCCAGCATATCTTGCAGGCAGGATATATTGTAGGTTGCGAGTTTTGTGGCAGGGTTAGTGTCCAGGTTTAGCTTTTGGCAGTGTACATGCTATTCTAAAGAGACTGGAACAAAGGGTGTAGGCTCTATGCAGGCACCAGCTTGCCCTCTCTATGTTCAATGAGTTGTGAGGCCCACTGTCAATCTTTGGAGAGCCACACTCTGTCCTAGCATCCAAGAAGCCAGAAATTAGTATATTTTGTAGAAAATTAATTATTTCTTTAAACATAATGAAGCCAATAAATTGTATGTATTGGCCACATCTGATAGTCTGTTCATAGCCTCTGAATAACATGAGGAAAGCCATATTTTGAACCATTACCAAATCTCATTAATCATGGAAGAAGGTCATTAAAATCAGTAGTCAAACTCACATAAATTTAGTTTGATATCATCTCTCTTGAAAATAAATAAACTTAAACTTGTTCTTTAACTATGTGACAAATGCCAGTCGATTTTCCTGGTGGTCAGTTGGGTAATCACTATAGATCTGCAATTCAGCTCGTCAGACATAGTTTCAGTGTTCTTGACCTTTACGCTAAGTTTGCTGAGTTTTCCACTGACAGTCACTCTGTCCAGCCACCCAAAGCATTGGTCTTTATTCATGCTTTCCATACCAAGCCCCTGACCTGCTTCCTTCAATGAAAGTTGCTCAGACACACAGACTAGTCAAAGTTGAAGAGTAATGTAACTTATCATTTCTTGCTAAAACTTCTCACTGATGGACTTCTCCTGATTAGTTTGTCTCCTCCAGGCAACTTTGCTAGATCTTGCATGTCTCCCTCTTCTTTCTGTTTCTTCTTATACTTCCCTCTGTTGTCTAAGAACCAAAAATGATTATCCTACAGAATCACTTCTCTTGGCTTGATTCTGATTTTCAGCTCTCTCCTATGGTGCTTATAAAAATTTTTATTTATTTGTTATTTATTTAAATGAAGAGTCATCTCTGTAAGAGGAATCCTAATGCCAAGGATAAAATTACCTATTTTCCTGTTTGTTTGCTTGTTTGTTTCTTTGAGACAGGGTCTAACTACCTGTCCTTGAACTCACTGTGTATTTAGCTAGCCTGGAACACACAGAGATCTGCCTGATTCTTTTAGTCTTTCCTGGATGCTGAGATCAAAGACATGTATAACCAAGCCAGGCTAACCTTCCTTCTTTGTTTTTTTCGAAGTTTATTCGGTGATACTTCATTCAGAATATGCTTTAAGATTACTTTATGAAATATACTTGTTCATGTAACCCACTCGAAAGCAAAAGCCATGATTCTTAAACTCCTAAAAGGAAACCAGTATTTATTCCTTCCTGCTCAAGGTTTTAAAAGATATGTCTTTTACCTTTGGAAAAAACTCCAAACCCAAAACCTAAACAAACAAACAAACAAACAAACAAATCCAGAAGATTCCAAAAGATATTAGCATTTGTGTGTACTTTCAACTGAATTAATTCTTCTAATGGCAAAAATCTCACCAGAATGTGGTGTATTTATCCAAACTAAAAATGCCTTTGGATTTTACTTATTTTTCCCATTAATGCATTTATCTATCCCAGTACCAAATCCAGTATACCAATATGCTTTTAGGGAATTATTTTTTAAAGAAGCTGCTGATTCATGAAAGCTATTTCAGCAGAAGGTTCTGGACCTTAAGTCTATCATCATTTCCACTTTATGGCTAAAATGACTGTTGTTGTCATTCATGACTAGTTTCTACAGGAATAGGACATATGGTAACTTTGAAATGTATGACCCTTCCCTCCCTTCAGGTCCACAGACTCTGAGCAAGCAAGAATCAGTCCCTCTGTGCTTCTGTGCCTCTGTGTCTGTGCCTGTGTCTGTGCTTGTGTCTGTTTCTGTCTGTCTGTCTGTCTGTCTGTCTGTCTTCTGTCTCTCTCTCTCTCTCTCTCTCTCTCTCTCACACACACACACACAAGCACACACACTTGATTACTATCTTACCCTCAAAAAGCTATAGAGTGCATGGCAAATAATTTAAATGTATATTACATCTTGGAGATAAATATTACATGAAAGCTCATTTTAGAAGGATATGCTAGTCTTTTAAGAAATGTCTTTGTTTGATTCTTGTCTTTTGTGCTTTTTTTCCCCCTTGGGTTGGTTGATTTTGAGACAGGGTATCACCATATAACTAGTCTTACAGACCTGGAACTCAATATGTAGACCAGATTGGCAGTGGGCACACAGAATCAGCTTACTTATGTTTTCTGAGTGCTGAGACTAAAACCTGCATCACATCTGACTAGGAAGTACATTTTAAGGCATCATTTCATATATTTGACCCCTACATACAAAATTTAGAATACTGCATGGAAACATTTTATTATGCCAATAAATCACTTGTAACTGTTAGATACTATGAATCTTCTCTCTTTACTATATTGCACAGATTTTAAAGCAAAATAATGTAAAAATTTCTTTAAAACACCTCAAATAGAACATACCAGTTCTACATTCGAAACATTTGGAAAATATTCAATTAAAGTACAGACCTATTTAATTTTTTAATATGATAATGTGTGGCATATATATATATATATATATATATATATATATATATATATACATTCCTGTAGTGTTTTTCTCATATATAAACTGACCTGAGAACTGGTTTCTAAAGAAATCATCTCCATTAATTTGTGATAGAGGATAAGAAATGCTAGACAACGCATCTATTTTTGGATTATTAAGCTGGAGAGCAGTTCAAGGCTGTATAGGTTAAAACTACCACTCCTGTAGGAACCATCCACAAGAGTTGTATTAGTTTCTACTTCTAAGACCATGTGGGAGATGCCCTTCCACAGCTATAAGTCTGCAAACAGAACAAGTGCAGTTTTATTCTGTGTCCAGTCATCCTTGTGGTGACACCTTCAACCATTCTGAGTTGCTCTTCCTGGGGAATGGAGAACTCACATGCAGCATGTGACATAGCTAGTCCAGATGTCCCTAAGACCTTTGTGTCTGAATTTCATATTGACAATCAAGAATTTCAAGACATCTGGTGGTTTATAACAAATTCCTCATGGGTTTTATACAAAACTTGCTGTGCTAGGAAATGCAGGTTTAGTTAATCACAGGCTTGCTGGCTTAAGTGATTTCTGTTTTCAGAGGGTGGTGTGCTGAGCTAAGGTGCACACCCTAGCCTGAGATTTTAAACAGGTTGAACGAGTTTGACCAGTTCAAATGCTGTCTCACTCCTTTGGAGTTGAGCAAGGACATTCCTTCCCTGCTCCTATCTGATGAAATCACCAAGTAGGAGGACAACAGCTCTAAAGGCTTGTTGTCTTTTTTAAAAAGTCCCTTCTCATTCTAAGGGCGAGGGAGTCATAACAACACACTGATGCTGTGAGTTGCCTTAGTTCTCATTTGCTCCCCTGGCAGTCCTGTAAGAGGATGCAGCAACTATGACAGCAGCACTTTGAGAACATTCACTCATTCACAATTTGGCCAACAACAGAGACCTGATATAATTGTGGTCTCATAAGATTATAATAGATGTAAAAATTTCCTCCTACTGGTGACACTATAGCCATGGTAAAGTTGTGGCACAATGACCTGTTTCTGTACTGTAGAGAAGCTCATATAAACCTACTGTGGTGCCTATGTACTCATTTAAAAGCATACTTGTTATAAAATTATAAATTATAAATGGAGCATTATAGTGAGGAACTATATTACTGATGTATTTATTCTGAAGTTTATTGTTAGAGTGTATGTCTACTTTGAAAGTTTGTCATTGGACATATGCCATTTGACAACAGCACACCCCTGTATGCCTCATGTCTGCCACTTCACTAGGTTGTAAGGGGAGGCCACATTCATGACTAACCTTCACTCTATGGTTTTGTGTGAGGGCACTGATATTCACATAGCATAGACATTACTGGAAGATACATGTCTCAGGATTACATTATGTGATGCTTGACAATATTTGAGTAGAACAAAGAAAGATGATGTCTTGTTATAGATTCCAAATATACATAGGTGCATTTTTGTGTAAAATATATAAAAATATAACAACTTCATCCAGAAGTTAAACCACTGTTACTACATTAGATCTTACTATAGGAGGTCACACAAGCCTACTATGGTGCCTATGTACAGGGGGATTTCTTATAAAATTAAAAACTACAAATTAGCAAACACAGAGTCACATACAGATGTTATAAACTGACAAGGGTAACCATACTACACATTTCAATGTTTAAGTTAAAATATCTAGAGCTGTATAGAATCTGTTCTGGGAAAAGCAGAAAAGCTGCTGCTGTCATGTATGATGCTTGGCAGATACCAAAAAGCTGAGCTAGAAGTGTGAGAGGCCCTTTCCATAATGCATAGTTTACTTACTATCAGCAGGATGGCAAAACTCCGTTTTCCACACCCCATATCCCCACTGCCACAGACCCCTATGTTCAACCCACTCAGGATCTCTCTTGCTCTTTAATACCACTCCTCCTAAGTTTTCATGATACTTCCATGTGTCCTTCATGTTCTCTCTCAATGAATATTCCCTTCAATATATCCATGAACTGTGAACTCTTCATAGCATGCTTTCTGCTCTGGCCTTAGAACCCTTTGATTTGGGTTTCCTCTGTGTTTACCTCTTCTCACTTCCACATGCATTTCCTTTGTCCTATTAGGCCATTAAAGATGCCCACCTACATTGGTAAAACAAACAAACAAACAAAAAACAATAAAACTCAAGATTTGAGCTGAAAAGGTTTAGGTAAAAAGAGTAAGTCAGATAGGCAGTTACTTAAAGGTTTAAATGTCTAATCAAATTTGTCTGTCTTTTATATTTTCAGCTAAGATAGTCACTAGAACTTGAGCATGCTTTGTACAGTACAGAACAAAAAATGTATGAGGGTGTACAAGTAGAACCAAGGAAAAGACTTCAGTATGGGGCAGGCATTTTTACAAATCCTCATTAGGTTTCTACTTACATTTCACTGACTCTCATTGTGTTGTTTGACACATCTAATTGAAAAACATATAATGACAATGGATGCAGAAATATGTATCGAGAGAGTCAATCAATAATATAGTATAGTAACTTCATTGTTATTACTATTATTATTAAAAATCCAACAGAAACTGACACAGACTAGAAGATTGTGTCTTCTAGCTATGACAAGGAGGCTGTAGGCAGGAAATTTTACACATGGGGCTGGAGCATCCACAGACTACTGTACCCACAGGAAATTCTGGAGGTAATGAGCTCCAGAGTGATGGCTTACATCCCCCCCCTTTTTTTTTCAGATTTTTGTGCAGGAGGTTTACACATGTGACCCAGTATGACAAATAAGGGGAGGAAAACCGAAAGATCCTGGAAAAAATGAGTTCTTGTTCAAAGGCAAAAAAGCTCTCTTGTCATCAGATGAGAGGCTTGAAGTTATACACTCTCCTTTAACCACTTCAAGGTAAAACTCTTAAGAAGTAGAAACCATCATGCTAAGAAAGTGTGCAGAGAGGGTTTTATTTTTTAAAAAAGAAGGAAAATGAAAAAAGAAATGAGCTCCAGAGTCACTGCTTAGTGATCAGTCTACAGCCTCAACGTTGTTTTCCTATAGAATTCTGGTTCTGAAAATACTGGTCACTTTTCTGCTTTGTGCCATTATAATTTGGCCAAAAGCCATTGTAAGGTGTGATCAAAAGCATGTGAAAGAAATATGAAATGAACTTGTACACCATCTATTTGGTTCTTGTTTGTGCTTTACCCTGAAAACTTCAAGCTGTGTGCTCAACAGAGATCTGGCCTGTCTGTGTCAATGTGTACCTTATATTATTGCAAATACCATCACATATATAAAGAAATTTCCGAATGTAAGTGAATGAACTTGATTCTACATTGTAACATCCTCAGGAGACAAGGAGTTGGCCAATGAAATTGATAAACCAGGACAGTATTACAATTGGTAGTCTGTAATCCTCTCTTCAATAATTCCACCTTCTTATTCTATTAACAGATTTCTAAAAATTTCACTACAAGCAAAATTTTTGTTGGTAGTGGTAGTACTGGATATATTTTGTGTGTTTGTGTTTTGAGTTCTACCATTCTAAAATCTGGCTGATGAAAGACTAAGATTTGACCTAGGAGCCACTAGCTATAGAATTGGAGATAGCACAGAAAAGCATGGTGATGTATTTTTGTAACCATAGCAACTAAAGAGGCTAAGGACCAGGTATTAATATAATAGTTCAAGTCCAACCTGTGCTGTATAATCAGACTGTCTGAAACTGATAAGATAAATTCAATACCTTATTATTTAAATTAATACATTTAAGCCATCAATATATAATTAATAGTTAAATTTAGACTAATCATAGTTCAATTGCCCAATAACCATTTATTGGCTAGTTTTTTCCATGTTAGATGGTATATTTATAGATTAATTGAGTCTATTTAAAAATATCATTTTCTTAATACCTCTTGTTATTTATATTGTAATCCAGTAAATAAAAAACCTTTAATGTATAAAATGCTTTATTTAGTAATGAAAAATGCACTCAATAGAGAAACTACAGTTAACTTTTTTCTGGGGAGACACAGTATGGACAACATATCCGCAAAAGGTCTATCACTGAATAAATTCTACGAATTGTGATAAAGGAAAGATTAAAAAATGATGTCATGGGAATACTTGGAGAGACAAAACTGGTTATGCAGAATTCAAGAGGACAGGGAGCCCACACAGAGCTGTGAGGCATGAGAACATGTGACAGGGAGTGAAAGGACGTTCTACGGGAGGAACATAAACTAAGAGTAGAACAGATTCCCAATATGTGCTTACCACAGAAGGAAAATATGAATATGGCACATGGCTGTTGACTCAGTTACAATGCTATGTCATGGGAACTCACGAGAACTTAGGTTAGCTAGATATTCAAGCTACACAATGCTTCCCTTCCTCTGCATTTGTATTGCATAGAATGACATCATCTTTCTAAAAAAGGGCTTCTATTATTAGTGTTCTCTCCACTTTTTGAAGCCTAATTCTACAGAAAACTTATTCCTGGATTCCTACCTGTTGTTATTTTAACTTTTCTTAGGCATTTCACCATTCTCTATAGGAAAGTAGATACAACACACCACTTACATGTTTTTACATAGTTCTCAAATAAGAGGATTTGTCAACATTACTCATTAGCATTCATCTTAAATTTACTTAGTGAATGAGATGGCTATCTCTATTGGCTAATTAACATTATTCATCTCTTATTAGTAGTTAATCACCATATTATCTGTATGGTGATTCTATAATGTCAATATTGCAATTACTGCTGGAGTATCAGTGCTAATTATTGTGGTATCTTTCTTACACAGATGCGATGTTCAGCATGGTTTCAGGAAAGGATGAACCTGCCTCAGTAGCTGAGTGAATAGAAAATAAACATGCAGATACACAGAGAAGCTGGGATCAGGTGGACTGAGTTTTCTGTTGGAGAATCTTTAGCTTCCTTCCTTCCAAAACTTCATCATGTTTATTACGTACAAGGAGGCAGGGTTATTGCATTCACTTAAGTCAAGAAAGCAGGGCTTATGGGATATGATTGGATCAAGAAGACAGGTTTAGCTTATCTTAGTATGAGCAATCTCTGAGGGAGCAGTCTTCAGGCCATAAAATATGCAAGGAAGAAAGCTACGGTGGATGTTTTCTGCACACACTGTCAACATTCTCACTCAGAACAGATGAAGGCTTTGCCATTCCTCTGAGTTTCACCTCAGAGTCAGGAGTGAAAAGAAAGGCTTTGCCATTTTCACAGGTGTAAATGTTGCCTTTATTCACCAGATGTAATTGCCATTTAGGAGGCTTACTGCTAAGTAAAGTCATCCTTCCTTTTGGTGTCTCTTCCTTCCCTGAGCCAGGCTTTTCATGTAGATACTTCTCTAATCCACATCTTTATCAGTTTTGATGGAACCCGTAGTCTTTCATCACCTGTGGAAATGAAAACAAAACCTCTTTCCCAATGTGACACATTCCCTGACTTCCTTTCCAATTTTAAAACATTTTAAAGTATATCAGCTCATCTAATTCAGCAGCTTTTTCTACAATCCAATGTCGTTCAGCTAGTCTTATTCCCTCTTTTTGTTTATCCAGGTACAATTAGATACTTATGAGTCCATACAACAACTAGACTCTAGGCACTTGCATTTCATCCCCAGCTCCACACCACTGAGCTAGGTTTCATATTACATAAGATGCCAATATACAGTGCCATTGATACCTAGCTTAGTTTTCACTATTTGCTCTGTAGATTCTTGACAGGAAATGCCTGGCTTGTGTTGTTTGTTGCTGCCCTATAAGCTAACCTCCTTAGGAGTTTCCTGTTGGTAAGGAATTACCTCAAATATCTCTTGCTGATCTGCACTCATTAGTCCAAAACCTACCCTTACTTCTTCTTCTTCTTCTTCTTCTTCTTCTTCTTCTTCTTCTTCTTCTTCTTCTTCTTCTTCTTCTTCTTCTTCTTCTTCTTCTTCTTCTTCTTCGATATTTTCTTCCTTTACATTTCAAATGCTATCCTGAAAGTCCCCTATACCCTCCCCCGGCCCTGCTCCCCAACCCACCCACTCCTGCTTCCTGGCCCTGGCATTCTCCTGTACTGGGGCATATAATCTTCACAAGAGCAAAGGCCTCTCATCCCATTGATGGCTGACTAGATCATCCTCTGCTACATATACAACTAGAGACACGAGCTCTGGGAGGTCTTCTAGAGAAGTCTCTAGGAACACCGAATCTACAATCATGTTTTAAATGACCTTGTTTCCCACAGTCAAAACAATGAACATTTTGATATCTAAGATTATTGGCCTTTGCTTGTCCAATGACATAGTCATTAGAGTCAATGTCAGCAGTAGTTCTAATCCATTCATCCATGGATGCTGATCAAGCTTTTAAAGGTCTAAGAACTTTTTTTTTTTTTACACTCTTCACTTGCATGTTCAAAAGCTAAAGTTTCAATTAATATCCATCTCACCTCTGATATTGCCTTATTAATAGTGGATGTTTATTTATATAAGAAATCAGAAAAAGTCTCTCTGGGGCTTTGCATAATCTTTGTGAATAACATAGACCATTTCCCTTGTTCCTCCAACTTATCCTTGGCTCTTAAAGCTGCTAAAGTACATTGTATGATAATGACATTATCAAATTACATCTGCTACATTAAGTCAACAAATTCACCCTCTCTTAACAATTAGTCTTTCTGCATTTTCCGTAATTGCAGCTTCTCCCTACCACCCCAGCCATTGTGCCTGAGAACCAGTTTCTAGTATAGCTACTGCTGAATCTTTACAGCGTTGGGTGATAATCCTGTTTTGGGTAACCCAGGTATTTAACATCTATTTCACATAGGAAAAGGGCATTTTGTAAGTTATTATTAATTCTTTAAAGTGTTTTAATTGTTGTATTTTAACAGAATTCTAGGCTAGTTGTTTATTTTATGAAATTTTAACATTTTCTGGCATTTGTTCCTTGGTAACTGGGAAAGCTAGTGGAAGATGTCATCTTTCTTCAATTTCGTTAAGAGGTGGTACTGTAGATTCAATGGGTGTTCTAGTTTGATTCTTAATTCCTTTGACTTCACAATTAGGCACTTCCAGTTCTTTTACTTCCTTTATCTTGTGTCTCACAAGACTTTGTACTATCATAGCTCATTTTGCTTGCTGTATAGCTATTTTTCTTGCTGCATAACTATTTTTCTTGTTGTACAGTTATTTTCAGTATTTTTGGGAGGAAATATATAAAAATTGGAATTGAAAATATGGAGAGGTTTACTCTGGTGTTCACAGTTGCAATAAGCATTTGGATGGCTTTTTTAAGTAACATTTCTATCCCCTCATGTCCTATCTTTGATATTATGGAATCTGACATGGACTTTTCCATTTTTTAGTGTAGAAAAGGTTGTCTATATAATTAAAATTTTCTTTGGGAGTGACTTACTGTCATTTGCTGTCTCAGAGGATCCTGCATCTTTCCTCGCTCTGGGCTCCAGGCTCCCACCACTTTGGAGTCTCCCAAGTCTCTCTGGACTGTTAGGTTTGTGGGGTTGATGATTGTTTCTGTTATATAGCTAAACTGTGTACAGCTTTTTAAGTTAAACAGAAAGATGATGTAGCACCATGGCCTGGCAGCTCTGGCAAGAGACCACATTCAAAGACCTGGTAGGCGTGTGTGATCTGAGTGGTTTGACACACCAATAATATCTCTGGCTTCATACACATCTTTAATCACAAACAATGAACAATGAAGGTAAAATTAGTTTGTAGAAGGGAGCAGCCATGTTTGCAAGTGATGTCTAATTAAGGGGCAGACAAAGTGACAAATCAGAAAACAATTTGACAAAATAGGTCAGAGATATGATATGTCTGACTGAAACTCCAGGAGAAGTTCTCTGCCATGCCTTTCTCATAGAAAGTGAAGATCAGCTAAGACATGAGACCAACAAAGCGTTACAAGGTTAGCTATACAAGCACACAGTCACTGTCTGCTGAGTTCTCATTATATTCTCTCCAAATGTCTCATGTCCTCCCATGGGTCTTGCCTCAGCAAAACACCAACATGAGTCTGCATCACATGACATAACCAGAAACTTCTACTTTAAAAAGCAGGGCCGGGGAAGAAGGGATGGAATAGGGACTTTCTGGAGGAGAAACTGGGAAAGGGGATAACATTTGAAATGTAAATAAATAAAACATCCAATTAAAAAAAAAAAAGAGCAGTGCACAGTGTGCCAGGAAGAGAGGGCAGTTCAGCAAGTGTAATTCAGTTGAGTTCAGGCAATTAAGTAGAGGTCCATTGGGTTCAGTTGGGTCCAGTTCAGTGCAGTTCAGCTGAATGCAGTAGAGTTCAGTTGAGTTCTTGTAATTCTGTTCAGTTCTGCTCAGTTTGTGCAGTCAATGACATCAGTGTAGTTCAGTTTGTGGAATTCTGAGACAGTTTTTCCAAGCAGAGCAATTCAGTGAGAAGGCAGAAAAGCAACCAGTTTGGATAGAAGTTTTGTGCCAGAACAATTGAATTGGACTAACTAGCCAGAGCTCAAATAGAAATAGAAAGGGTGAGTTTACTCAGCAGTAAGCCTCTGAGACAATTACGTCTGACAAATAAAATTTACTTTTATACACATGTGTCTGAGGCTATGGTTCTTGAAATGTCTATCTATATCAAACAATACATGTTCAATTAGGAAACCAGTCAGATTTGCTCTACTACTCGTACACAGACTTTAACTGAGTTACGTTTTTGTGCTCAAGAATGGTATAGCTGACATAAAGCGACAGATGTCCAGAGTTGTATATCTTCTTTAGTAGGTAAGAAGTCCTGAAATATTTTTACCTTAATTCCTTAATGTGGACCACATAATGTGTTGCCTAAGACATCACTCACATTTGCAATTCTACAAATTCCATCAAAATAACACTATAAAAATATGTATTTAAATTTTGGCGTGTTCTGTTTCAATGTCAAACTAATATGCCCTCTCTCAAGCTCTCTCTTTAGAATGAATACATTTAATAGACAGCTAAATATCACAAAATTGAATAGTTGCTTTCATAGATCTGTCTTCATTAGTTTTCCAATAAATCATTTATAATCCAAGTATGCCTACAAAAATGATATTCTCCATCTTAGTATTTACATCAGTCAAGAAAACACTCTCCATTAACTCTGCTAATGATTACTTTACCTTGCTCAATAATAAAGTCAAATCCCTTACTGGATACGAGGGCAGTTTAAGCTATACTAGTGAACTCCTTACTCGTTTCTGTAAGCCCTCGCGTGCTGTTTCTTCTTATTATAAAGCAGGGACTATGTCAAAGGAGCATCAGTCTGCAGAGTAAAATAATATCTTCAATACTCAAGTAGCTTAAATTGAAAAATGAATAAAATAAAATTTATGGCTTAAAAATATGTTAAACTGCTTTACAGCAACCCTATATGTAACTTTTTCCTGATGAGATGAGAGCGTGCTGTCAACTAAGAGTTCTTTCTATTTTGATTGACTACAATTGCTTAGTTTAATTCTGAACCTTGGCAAAATACACAACAGACAGTAGTTTCTTCATCTCAATCCTATACTCTTCTTGATATAGGAATTGAATGGATGAATGAATTGTAAAATGAGAAGGGATGCATTTACAACAAAACAAAACAAAACAAAACAAAACAAAACAAAACAACAAAAAAAACCTTTCTAATGGCAACTATTCTAACACTGACATTTAAAGCTGTTCGGCAGAGTCGGACTCCATGCAGAAGGGACAGCATGACTTGCATATTCTACACTAACTCTAGGACCAGCTGCTCAGAACAGCTGTTAACAGAAGCTTTTAAAAGGCTCATTTCTGACAGATTTCTGTTGCTTTTCCCCTGGGAATTGAAAATGTACGAATGAAGACTCAGATTTTAAATGGCAACTGAATAAAATGTCAAAGATCAGTATGAGAGAGAGAGTCGGCGGACTCCAAATTTCTCTTAGCAGTCTGCATTATGTTTCACCTGAGAGAGCCTTGGAACTTTGGGGAGGAACTCATCTCACCCTTTAAGCAGAGATATACCAGACAAGCAAAAAGTAAAAAGAATTTAAACCCTAGGAAAAATTTCTGTGCCATTCACATCCACAGAAGGGGGTATTGGGTAAGATTATATCAGCCTTATTTCTTAGTGGTCCTGTGATATTAAAACTGGTGAAATGTCACAAACTTTCCTATTTTCTAATGTAACTAGGTATCTTAGAAAATAGGTAAACTGAGCCCCATACAGTGTACAGTCATCTTTCAGACAATTATAATAAATATTTATGGAAGGAAGATAATCTCACTGACTAGAATATATAACTGAAGAGTGAATTTTCCAATAGCCTTGGATGATTGAATGTGAGCAGTAAGCCAAAGGTAAACAGCATTTCAAGTCTGCCTAAAAACACCTGGTAAGTCCTCTCCACTCAAAGGACTGCCAATGAGTGCTGCTGCCTAGAGACTACTGAATAAGAAAGAGCACAGCAACTGTGAAAGGTAATTGAAGAGCTTACTCTGGGAGAGAAGAGTTATAAAATGTTCCCAAGTTAAATGAATAACCCAGAGCAACAGCAAAGACCTGGGGCTTCAAAGCCAAATGTCTAGTGTCCGTTTCAGTGCTATAAAAAAAAAATAAGTCATCAAACATTCATTATATATCAAGAGCTCTGACAAACTCGAAGGTTATGAAAGAGACATGTTATCACAGAGAAGGAAGAAAGATAGGAAGATTTAAATTGATGTAGTAAGAATACAGGAATCTAAGAAATGCATATGGGGAGACTATT
The DNA here is from genome assembly GCF_978045245.1 of Mus caroli. Taxonomy (NCBI): domain Eukaryota; kingdom Metazoa; phylum Chordata; class Mammalia; order Rodentia; family Muridae; genus Mus; species Mus caroli. The sequence goes on from NW_028227266.1 coordinate 75,409,381, forward strand.
TTCTTCAGAATTATAAGCACAGGTGGCATTTTAGTTAAGAACTTACATAACAACTAAGATCTTGTAAGAATCAAGATTAAGTGTTCCCAGGAGGTGAGATAGTTCTCATGGTATAGATGTATAGCTGGACAGAGATTCAATACTTTCTGTTGCTTTGAGAATGATCTATGATGACCTCAGGATCCTTTTGTAGTGAGAATGGGCTTGAACTCCTATTTCTGTCTCCTAGGTGCTTGGGACTACAGGCATGTACTTTTCTCAGCAGCTTAATGCATGGCTAAATGGCAAGACCTGGCATAAATTAAGAACTGCAATGGTAGTTTGGAGTTGGATTGTTAGTTTAAACTTATTTAAGGAATTACAAAATGGAGTCTGACAGGTGAAACATAATTAAACCAAATATACCTATGTACCTCCAACTCACAGAACCAAAGTGTCCCCTTTTAGTGCCGAAACTCAACTTATGTCTCTGTTACCTCTTCTTTGAATAACTTTTGGATTGTTTTCCTCTACCAGGTGATGTAAACATTCAAAAACCCAAAGGGCATGTAATGCTTTCTACATTATGTCCCTGTTACTACTCTAGTGGGACTAAGTGGGAAAGCACAAATTCTCTGGTCCCCAAGTGCTTTAAAGGTCTCCTGTTCTGCACATGGAAGATAAGAATCCCCAGGAATGAGTCACAAGTGGATGGAAGACAGGTGGGCTGAAATATTACCTGGTAACAACTCCCTTGGTACTAACTGATGCGTTTAAAAAGACTGAAAAAGAATGTGGAATGTGAATACAAATGTTAAAAAGCATTTCCAAGAGAATCTAACTGGTTCAGTCTTCCACACTGAAGAGCATGGCTTTTGCTCTCTCATCATGAAGGAGTATTCGAGGTACCTCGAAAAACAATTCAATGATTAGGCCTTAGCTTTGAAAAGACCATGTTGACAGATTGAAGAAGCTAACATGGACACTTGATAAAAGCATAGTGAAAAGGTGAAGAAAGTACCTTTGAAGGAAAGTAACAGACACAATTGAGAGTTTTAAGTGTGAAGGAGAAGGTCAGGGAGTCAGAGAGTGGGGAGGACTCAAGAATGGGGCTTACTGTCTTCAGTATGTGATGGTCTCTCTGTTGACTATGGAAGGAATGATGATACCTTCAAGATGGAAAATATTGCAAAACTGGAATTTGGCTGAAGAATAAAAACATAATATTTAACTTTTCCATCAGATGTCCTGGTAGGTTGAGTGTATAGAAAGATCATGAAGGAAAAAAGACACTTTAGAGAAAAAGCAATCTACTAACATTTTAAAAGGCTCACAATTGCCAGGATTTTAGAGTGAGATTTTTGTCTAAATGGTCATTTTAATGGGTGTGCTATTATAAATTTAATTTAATTTAATTTTATTTAAAACAGAGATTAAATACAGAAAAAGTACCTGGTAATGGTGGTACATGTCTTTAATACCAGCACTTGGGAGGCAGAGGCAGGCTGATTTCTGAGTTCAAGGCCAGTCTTAAATACAGAGTGAGTACTAGAACAGCCAGGGCTACACAGAAAAACCTTGTTTTGAAAAATTAATTAATTAATTAATACAGAAAAAGTTTAAATTTTTCTCATTCCTAGTCAAAAATGTTATTATTATTTGTAACTCAATTGGAAGAGAGAAAATTCTCTGAGGTATGAACTAACTTTCTCTCTCTCTCTCTCCCTCTCTCTCCCTCTCTCTCCCTCTCTCTCCCTCTCTCTCCCTCTCTCTCCCTCTCTCTCTCTCTCTCTCTCTCTCTCTCTCTCTCTCTCTCTCTCTCTCTCTCTCTCTCTCTCTCTCTGGAGGTAACATTAAGCTCTCCAGATGCATGCCTTAATTAAAAGCAGTTTTCTGATCCAAGGATGGGCCAACCTTCTGTAAATGTCCAGGTAATAAGTATTTAAGATTTGTGGGCCATCTCACTTCTGCTGCAAAAACACATTACTACTCTTGAGAAGGAAGGTTGTGAGGAAAACAGTGCCTGTATTTTAATGAAATTTTTTCATAAGACCATGTGGTCAGCTATTTGTGACCCATAAAGTTGAGTTGCTGACCCTTTCTCTGAACTAGAGACTTTTTCATCTATTCACTGCTAGACATACCTTTGAGATAGAAAAGCATTTGTGTATCTTGGTGTACACTGTTCAATTTATAAATGTATTTTCAGATTGTGGTCTTTCAAAACTGTTTTCCTTGTATTATGGTTCTTAGTTGTATTTTTTGAAATAACTTCACTAAGGATTGTAGATGGACTGGTTAGACTGGATTTTAATGAGAAATAGAAACTTCTTGGCCCTGGCATTCCCCTGTACTGGGGCATATAAAGTTTGCAAGACCAAGGGGCCTCTCTTCCCAGTGATGGCCGACTAGGCTAATCTTTTGCTCCATATGCAGCTAGAGACACGAGCTCTGGGGGTACTGGTTAGTTCATATTGTTGTTCCACCTATAGGGTTGCAGAGCCCTTCAGCTCCTTGGGTACTTTCTCTAGCTCCTCCATTGGGGGCCCTGTGTTCCATCCTATAGATGACTGTGAGCATCCACTTCTATATTTGCTAGGCACTGGCATAGCCTCACTTGAGACAGCTATATCTGGGTCCTTTCAGCAAAATCTTGCTGGCATATGCAATAGTGTTTGGGTTTGGTGGCTGATTATGGGATGGGTTCCCAGGTGGGTTAGCCTCTGGATGGTCCAGCCTTTCATCTTAGCTCCAATCTTTGTCTCTGTAACTCTTTCCATGGGTGTTTTGTTCCCTATTCTAAGGAGGAATGAAGTATCCATACTTTGGTCTTCATTCTTCTTGATTTCTTGTGTTTTGTGAATTGTGTCTTGGATATTCTAAGTTTCTGGGCTAATATCCACTTATCAGTGAGTGCATATCAACTTTATATGACCCAGTACAGGGGAATGCCAGGGCCAAGAAGTGAGAGTGGGTGAGTAGGGGAGCAGGTCGGGTGAGGGTATAGGGAACTTTCGGGATAGTATTTGAAATGTAAATAAAAAAAATCTAATAGAAAAAAAAAAGAAAGAAAAAAATATGGGCCCCAAAACCTCAAATAAAAACGTTTATAGCATCATTTAAAAAAGAAGAAGAAGAAGAAGAAGAAGAAGAAGAAGAAGAAGAAGAAGAAGAAGAAGAAGAAGAAGAAGAAGAAGAAAAAAGAAACTTCTTAAAATAAATCACAAGAGTGCTGAGAATTTGGGGAGTGACTGCACTTCTGGGAATCCATCATCTTATTGTTACACTCAAGGCCACCTAGGTATGACACTAGTATCTTTCAGAAGTCCATTAATGGTCACAGGAAATTTGGAGTTACTAAATATGAGTCAAAGGCCATAGGGACCTAGAAATACATAAGTAATGGTTGGTTCCTGGCACTCAAACAGATCTGCACCTCTCTGAAGCAGATGACTGAATCTCTGCAAAATCAAACAAAAAGGTCTTTGTAAATCAAGACCTGAGATGAGCTAATTTCCTACAGTAACTATTAAGCTAGCCGGAAGATTGTAATGACAGATATCATCCATGCTTCTTTCCCTAGCAAGAGAAATTTCTGGTTGTGTCTATAATCACTACTAAAAGTAGCTTTGAAAGTGCACTCTGTCTCAAGGCAAAAGCAAAGCTGGGAAAGACATTAATGCTTAGTGTTCTAATTCAATCTACACATTCTCACACAAGCACACTTAATGCCGGTCCTGATAAGTAATATGAACAATTTCATGATAAATTCATATTTAATTTCAGAAGTCTTTATTTGTATCTGTATTTAAGTGATTTCTACCTTTGGAGCTTTACACAGAATCAGGATGTCTGTAATGAGTCACTATGAAATCATGAGCTTCTCTGGATCCAATTTCATGTACAAGAGTATGAGGTACTGTCCTTGATCTGAGAACACAGTGAGTTATGTGAGTTATTAGGAAAATGCAGTTTTCATCCTGCATCACGCATTATTCTAGATATATTATATTATGCAATTCATTCATTCTCCCTATATAATACTAAGTAAAATATGCTCCATTCTACAGGAAGTTGAGACAAGAAGGGAAGAAAGTAATTCTAAAATTACAACAGCAACAACCACAACAAAACATTAGGCTCTTTCCTCTAGGAAACAATGCTAAATGATTTTTTTTCTTTCATTCAGTGAGGAACTGTAGACATCCATCATCCTATGACAACATTTTACCCAATAATATAGAGCTCGTGAAGTTTTCTTCTCCACTCCAATGGGTCTCAGCCTTTACAGGTATACTCTTTCCTCACAGTTCTTTTATTGCTTTTGAACAGAATCTAAGAATATTTTTTTAATAGTAAAAAGTACCCCTTTGTTAAATGCCAATCTTTCTCATTGAAGTCATTTCTGCAATGAGGCAGGATGGATAGAGAACATGAAGCAGGCAGATAGAGGGTAAGAACCCCTCTTCCTGCATTTGAACTGATCCCCTGAGAAGTAAAAAGGCCAGAGCTGTCAACAGTACTGTAAGGCTGTTCCCATGGAAATCTCCTCCTCCTCCTCCTCCTCCTCCTCCTCCTCCTCCTCCTCCTCCTCCTCCTCCTCCTCCTCCTCCTCCTCGTAAGGGAATTTTGTTGTGGTGGTTCTGATTGTAAGAATAGCAGTGAACCTGGCTTAAGGCCTGAGTGTACAGGCAGGCTACATTCCTTTTCTTTAATATTTTTGAAACACTCACCCTAGACCACCAACTTCATAGAGAAGCTATCCTACCTTTCAACATTACTGTGTTTTCTTCATTTAGATTCCTTAGCAGCCCTTTGAAGAAAATATCTTCAAAACTGCCCAAATTCTATATATGATTATAGTAAAGATAACTATGTGTATGAAACTTGCTTAGAGAAGTCCACACCCATGCTCTGAGCTGTGTGATCTTTTTCTGAGTGTCTCTTTTCTCTTTTAAGCATCATGCTTATATTAAAACCTTTCTGTTTAACCCAAATTCTGCTTCAAATTGGTTAATCCTGGAATACTTTTGTGTGGAAGGTATGAATTCTCTCTTTACCTTAGACAAGGTCTTTAAAAGATTAAGGGAATTTTTCAGGCTGCTGAGGGTGACAAAGTAGGGCTGAGCCTCCTTCCTTTTCCTCCTTGACAAAATGACAAATTTCTCAGAGGATGGAAGTAGAAGAAATGCCTTATCAGCTCATTACAGTGAGATGTTCTCTACTTACAAATGAGGAATAGTCGAGGGCATTCAGTGCTTTTCTTTAGATGTTTACTGACAGTCTTAACACCTTACATACATCATTTTCCCTCAAAAATGTGTTAGAAATGATGAGAAAGTTGTACATATAACCAGGAATAGCTCTATGCAAAGTAAAAGGCAACCAAAATGCCACATCTTTTACCAACTTTGGTTTTCTCAGGAAAGTATAGATTTGAGTACAGAGTCACAGCAGTCTTTAAATAATCTCAGAAGGTGGTAGTTGTAAGAAAAAAAACCTGCTACAAGTAGAAGACATATGTAGAAACCAAACTTTCCCCTAAAACTATGTTTTATTTTAAGAAATTCATATATAAAGATTTGATATGTTTTATACATTAAATAGGTAAAGTTTAAATTAACAAAGAACAGGCAGCAATTTTGGATGAAATGATACTGTTATGACATGCGAAGAGAAATTTTAATCCAGCAACATGGTTGCTCTTCTAGGTCTTTGTGATCTGGCTGGAATGATACAAATCTTTAATCCTTCTGACTAGAATGGATACACTCCCTTAATACACATTTTTAATTCGAAAAAAAAATGATAGTAACTTTAGTTTGTAGAAGAAAGCAGCCATGTTTGAAGGTGAAGTCTAATTGAGGGCCAAAGTAACAAATCAGAGAAAGATCTGATGAAATGAGTCAGAGATAGAATCTGCCCAACTCTCAGGAGAAGAAACAGGAAAGAGAGGCTACTTCAGAGCAACACAAAGTGAGTCAGGAAGGGAGGGAAGTTCAGTGAGTGTAGTTCATTTGAGTTTAGACAGTGCAGAGGAGTTGAGTTTGTTGTGCCAGGGGAATGTTAGTGGTCACCAAAAAAAACAAACAAAAAACCCCCAAAACAAAAAAAGCAGACAGGTGACGATTTGATGCAACACACAGCAGAGTCTTTATTCTATTCGAGCTAACTCATTCTCCCACCCCAATGAACCACTATCATGCAGAACAGTTTTGTTGGTGGGGGTGGAGTGGGGATTCCTGAATGTCTATTAGAGCAAAGCTTTATAGTAAGCAGAAAGCAAGGAATATGTGTGCAAACATCTAATTGGAAAGCTAATGTGGCCTTTAACATAACTGACTGATAAAGGGTGTCATATCATAAATTTATTTCTGCTTTCCTCTGCATTGGTGGACATTAGGCATGGGGTGGGCTTGTAACCAGGGATTCAGGTTTGTTGGGTGAAGAACCTGTAGAAATGGACAATTTCCTAGACAAGATACCAGGTATCAAAGTTAAATCCATATCAGATAAACCATCTAAACAGTCCCATAGCCCCTAAAAACAAACAAACAAACAAACAGCCTAGGACCAGATGGTTTTAGTGTAGAATTCTATCAGACCTGCAAAGGAGACTTAATACCAATACTCCTCAAACTATTCCACAAAATAAAAACAGAAGGAACACTACCCAATTCTTTCTATGAAGCCACAGTTACACTTACACCTAAATGACACAAAGACCCAACTAAGAAAGAGAACTTCAGACCAATTTTCCTCATGAATATCTTTGCAAAAAAAACTCAATATAATTCTCATAAACTGAATCCAAGAACACATCAAAATGATCATTTACCACGATCAAATAGGCTTCATTCCAGGGATGCACTGATGGTTCAATATACAGAAAGCCATCAAAGTAATCCACTACATAAACAAACTCAAAAGGAAAAAAAAACTACATGATGTTTCATTAGATGCTGAAAAGGCATTTGACAAAATTCAACATTCCTTCATGTTTAAAGACTTAAAAAGATCCGGAATTCAAGGCCCATACCTAAACATAGTAAAAACAATATACATCAAATAGTGGCCAACATCAAACTAAATGGAGAGAAACTTGAAGCATTCCCCCTAAAATCAGGTAGTAGAGAAGGCTGCTCACTCTCTCCCTACCTAGTCAAAATAGTACTTGAAATTCTATCAAGAGTAATTAGACAACAAAAATGGGTCAAGCGAATACAAATTGGAAAGGAAGAAGTTAAATATTACTATTTGCAGATAGTATACTTAAGTTACCCTAAAAGTTCCAACAGAGAACTCCTACAGCTGATAAACAACTTCAGCAAAGTGGCTGGATATAAAATTAACTCAAACAAATTAGTAGCCTTCCTATACTCAAAGCATAAACAGGCTGTGAAAGAAATTAGGGAAACAACAAACAATATAAAATATCTTGGTGTGACTCTAGCCAAATAAGTGAAAGATCTGTATGACTCACACTTCAAGTCTCTGAAGAAAGAAATTGAAGAAGACCTCCGAAGATGGAAAGATCTCCCATATTCATGGATTGGTAGGATTAATATAGTAAAAATGGACATTTTTCTGAAAGCAATCTACAGGTTCAACAAAATGCCCATCAAAATTCCAACTCAGTTTTTAATAGAGTTAGAAAGAGCAATTCTCAAGTTCATTTGGAATAACAAAAACAAAACAAAAACAACAACAAAAGCTCAAAAAGAAACAGGATAATGAAAACTATTCCCAACAATAAAAGAAGATCTGGGGAAATCACCATCCCTGACCTCAAGCTGTACTACAAACTAATAGTGAAAAAAAAAGAAAGAAAGAAAGAAAGAAAGAAAGAAAGAAAGAAAGAAAGAAAGAAAGAAGGAAGGAAGGAAGGAAGGAAGGAAGGAAGGAAGGAAGGAAGGAAAGAAAGAAAGAAAGAAAGAAAGAAAGAAAGAAAGAAAGAAAGAAAGAAAGAAAGAAAGAAAGAAGGAAAGAAGGAAAGAAGGAAAGAAGGAAAGAAGGAAAGAAGGAAAGAAGGAAAGAAAACAACCAAAAAACTGTATGGTATTTGTACAGAGATAGACAGGTAGAGCAATAGAATAGAATTGAAGAACCAGAAAGGAAATCACACACATGGTCACTTGATCTTTTACAAAGTAGCTAAAACCATCCAGTGGAAAAAAGACAGCATTTTCAACAAATGGTGCTTATTCAACTGGTGGTTATCTCCCTGTACAAAGCTCAAGTCCAAGGTCCTCTACATAAAACCAGATACATTGAATCTAATAGAAGAGAATGTGAGGTAAAGCCTTGAACACATGGGCACAGGGGAAAAGTTCCTGAAGAGAACACCAATGGCTTATGCTCTAAGATCAAGAATTGACTAATGGGACTTCATAAAATTGCAAAGTTTCTGTAAGGCAAAGGATACTGTCAATAGGACAAAACAGCAACCAACAGATTGGGAAAAGATCTTTTTCCAATCCTACATCTGATAGAGGGATAATATCCAATATATACAAAGAACTCAAGAAATTAGACTCCAGAAAATCAAATAGCAATATTAAAAAATGGGGAACAAAGCCAAACAAAGAATTTTCAACTGAGGAGTATAGCATGGCCTAGAAGCACCTAAAGAAATGTTCAACATCCTTAGTCATCAGGGAAATGCAAATCAAAATGACCCTGAGATTCCACCTCACACCAGTCAGAATGGCTAAGATCAAAAACTCAGGTGACAGCAGATGCTGGTGAGGATGTGGAGAAAGAGGAACACTCCTCCACTGCTGGTGGAATTGCAAGCTGGTGCAACCACTCTGGAAATCAGTCTGGTGGTTGCTCAGAAAATTGGACATAGTACTACCTGAAGACCGAGCTATACCACTCCTGGGCATGTACACAGAAGATGCTCTGACTTGTAATAAGAATACATGCTCTATTATGTCCATAGCACCCATATTTATAATAGCCAGGAGCTGGAAACAACCCAGATGTCCCTCAACAGAGGAATGAATACAGAAAATGTGGTGCATTTACACAATAGAGTACTACTCAGATATTAAAAACAATGACTTCATGAAATTTGCAAGCAAATGGATGGAACTTGAAAATATCCTGAGTGAGTTAACTCAGTCACAAAAGAACACACATATTATGTACTCACTGATACACAATATTAGGCAAAGAGCATGGAATACCCATGATACAACTCATGGACTACATTAAGAGGAAGGAAGACTAAAGAGTGGATGCTTTAGTCCTATTTAGAAGGGGGAACAAAATAATCAAGGGAAATAGAGTGTAGGCAGAACTTCGGAGGAAGAGAAGAGGGAGAGGGGAAAAAGACGTGAAATTTCTGGTGTGGGAGGAGATGGAGGAGATGTAGGGAGGTGTGTAGCAATGGGGGAATGGGGAACTGTGGGGAGCAACCAGAAAGTCCCAGATACCAGGAAAGCAAGTGCCTCCTAGGACCCCACGGGGATGACATTAGCTGAAATACTTGTGGAGACCATATCCAGAAATTAGGCCTGGCCCCTAGTTGAGTCACCCACCCAGCTCCAAAATTTTATCCCAGAATTTCCCCTTTCTAAAGGGAATAACAGGAACAAAAATTAGAGCAGAGACTGAAGGAAAGGCCATCCAGAGACTGCCCCACCTGGGGATCCATCCCACAAGCAGATACCAAACCCCAACACTCTTGGAAATGCCAAGAAGTGCTTGCTGACAGGAGCCTATTATAGCTGTCTCCTGAGAGGCTCTGCCAGATCCTGACCAATCCCACTCCTCTTTCCTTCCCCTCTTCATATCTGCCCTACTCCCTTATAACCCCCCGCCCCCCCACACACACCAAATGAAGAAAAAAAATCTCATTGTGGAAACTGTAGTGTGTCACAGTGTGTCCCACAGTATACCCATTTGTCTACACTCTTTTGCTTGCACAGGCTAGGACATCACCATGGTCCCAGGCAGGCATCATGGGCTACTCCCATCAGGCTGTTTCTCACTACTCTTGAGTCTCCAGTTGTGCCTGTCTTCATTAAGACTATATCTTCTATTTCTTTTTCATTCTCCACTACTTACTTGCTACTCTTCTCTGAGTGTCTGGGAGTCATCTCAGGAATGGTCCCAGGAATGCTATACACTGCTTGTGCATTATGGTGCTGGGCAGGGCTCCTTTTGGGCATGACCTGCCCTCTAGCCCTGTGTAACACTGGACTGGTAGTCACCTCAGGCTAGCTCCCTGTTTGGGGCTCCGTGGTGCCAGTCAGGCAGTCAACTTTGGTTCACTCTTGCCTAACATGTCTCAGTGGCCTGTTATGAGATGCATTTCTCTGAGGCTCACTCCTACCCGGGACCTGTGGACCCGGGAAGGAATTCTAGTCTTTGGCTTGTTCCCCATCCTGGGAGTCAATCTGGGTCTGCCTGGCATTGAACCAGTGGTCATCTCAGGCTAGCTTTTTTCTGGGAAACGTTAGGCTACTAATCATTTAGATGTTCACAGGTCAAAACACTGAGCATAGGCATAGCCTCTCTCTTCTTTGTCACCTATGATGCACATGTGACACAGCAGCCACACCTGCAATGCCTCTAGGGCCAGGTGCCTTTTAGTTTTTTTGATTCCTCAATTATTTCTTAATTAAAACTGTTTATTTTTAGCTGATACATAAAACATAAAAATGCTATATGCTCATGGGGCATCTTGTGATGCTCTGATAGTTTTTGTGCTGTCTAATGTTTAAATATTATTGAAATTCCTGTAATATATATTAGCATTTCTTTGTAATGAAACATTATCATTTCTTCCAACTTTTTATAGGACACTATCAATATCTTTAGTGATCTTATTGTAACTGCAGTTGTTTCAATGTGTTATTATCATTTTGTTCATCCGTTACAAAAGTGATTAATATGCTAGACAAATATTGGGGCTTTCACAATGAAATTATAACTTACATGTGCATTGCTCAAGGTTATAGCATCTTTTCCTATAGACTGTTGGTAGTGATTGATGGGAATGCTCCTTCCATCCTCAATACCTAATGTCTACAGCTACATTGTTTGTACAATTACATTCTGTCAATATCCTAGATCTGTTTTTTTCTCTTTTGGAAAAAGGAGTGCTTTTAATTCATTGACTCTATGTGTACATGTGTTTGTGGGTAGTCTTGTGGTGTTTTTATACAATACGCTAGAGTCACCTCATATGTCAGATCTCTTAGTCTTACCTCTGTTATGTAACTAAAACTCGTATTCTCTGTGTACATCTACCACTCTTAGGAACCATAATTCTATTGTCTAGTGTTATTCGTTGGTTTTAAATGCCACATACAAATAAAAAAATGTGGTATTTACAGCTCATTTAACAACAAATACTCTTCAGAATCATGACATTTCTTTATTCAATTTAATCATTAACCTACTGATACCTGCTGTCTGTAGTAGCCAAATGAAATAATTATGTTCACAAAAGGGCTTTGAGAATTCTCAAACCATTTGCAAAGACATTTTCATTCACCTACGTGGTGCTTATTCAGCTAGAGAATTCGCTTTGGGGAAACAGAACTGTTTCCCTAAGATTTCTAGTTTATTGGCGCGCGCGCGCACACACACACACACACACACACACCCTCATGTCCTTTTACATACTTGTTGACTACAAATAGAAATCTGAAGAGTTGACAAGAGTCACCAAAAACCTTAATTTTTGAGAAAAATTCCAAATTGAATGATAATATTGTTTTCCTTACAATATCATCTACAAACAATGTTGGAAAATTTGTGGTTAAAGCATAAACATTTAAGAATTTTGAATGCTGTCTATTTCTTTTGAGGTTTAGTTTCTTCAATTACTTTAATGACAGGAGTTCATTATTTATTTTTAGTTTCTAAGTAATTGGCATTTCTTTAATTGATTTCAGCAAAACAATTTCTGATTTCTTTTTCTCTCCTTCCTTTTTTTTCCTCTTTCCTTTTAATTTTTGCCAGGAATAAAACCTGGAATTTTATCCGGTTGGGTAACCACTTTGCCTCTGTGTTACATTCTCTGCATACTATGAACATATTATATGAAACATCATGGAACTAACTTGTATGAGAATATTGCTATTGGTGAGTTTTAGGGTAATAAAAACCTCAATTAATAAACTAACTCAATTAATAAAATAATTCCTACATGATGAAGGGGGAATATATCATAAAATAACTAAATTGTTCATATTTGTAAATAAAAAGAAGAAATATAAATTTTATGGTAGAATTTTAGGCACATTAAGACTTCTTTGGACTTTCATTTCAAAGGCATTTTCTGGAAATGATAATGTTTGTAGACCTGGCTATCATTTATTTACTCCTGAAATCTCAAAATGCTAATCCCAAGCCACAGGACTCAGTGGTGTGATATAAATAAAAATACTGTTCAAACCCAATTTCCATTCCTCTGCATGGGTCCCTCTGTGGAAGGCATCATATTTATATTCGCTGAGTTATTTGACCTTGAGATGATTTATCTATATTATATGGGAAAGGGTTAGTGAACTTTTTTCAACAGAGAAGATTGGTAATGATTGATTGATGGTTCAGTGGTCTCAGAGTCCTCTCTACATCTAAGTAAGATTGATTCCTTTCATACTTCTTGACACATAAAGAAGTGGTAGATACTACTACTTATAATACTGCTCTTCATGGTTTTAGCACCAAATCCCATGTACCATTGACCAACAAATTCCCTGATTTGGACAAAGATAATGTCTGAAAGATTAATACCAACTGCAAGGAGAGTTATAAGTAAGTATTATAGTGGCACGTTAAGGTTTGAAACAGTCTCATTTGAGTTACCCCATGTAGAGTTGGTGTCACTGAACTCAGTAAAAATTTAGAAAATGTGAGCTTTATGGAAATAAAGGATTTTTTTCCCAAGGCCACATAGGTAGTCAGTGGAAAGGTTGATGTTTTAAACCAGTGATTGTAAGTTCTAAGTCCTTTCTAATCAAGCAAGCTATGTCATAATTTAAGAGGTGATACACCCAGCAGGGATCACTCATATGTTTTTGATTGAACTATCTAGATGATTTCTATTATTAATTGCTTTTTGTGCTTCTCTTTAATTGATATGACTTATTTATTGTTTTTCAATAGATTGCAGTGATTTGTACTGATGATTCTTTGCTATTGTGTTCCCTTCAGTACCTCGCTCACGAGTATTTGCCATACTTTGCTTTTGTTTACTTCTAGTTAGGTTGGTATTAGCAATGAAGGAATTATCTGGAGGATAGTATCAAATCTTTTCACTACAGAACCAATACTATTGACTGATGATACAAAACCTACTTGGTACCCAAAGCTGAGATTCAAATTTGGCACCCCTACCTTATATCAATAGTAGATTTGACACTACCTATTAAGTTGTAATCTCAAAATAATGTTGTTGCAGTCAGGGATGATTTCAGCACCATGTGCTGTACAAACCATTTTGGAATGATTATCTGTTCTAATTCAATTCTTTTATACTGAAACTTTTAAAAGAAGGGGTAACTATGCAATGTTATTTTATTTGCATTATTTATTACTATCATAGATTTTTTATATATAATGGTGATGCTTTAAAGTGTTCATTGTTTATTATTTTCACATCATATGAATCCATCTTGAGTTTTTAAATGTCCTTTGTTCTACTGTGGCATATTCTGAATACCACCATCGTTTTCTGAAATGTTGACATAGAAACCTGAATGGGGCCATGTCATCCATGTAACAGATAGGACCTTGATCTTTTTTTACTTCACTCATTAAATAATTAAATACATTAAATTACAGACAGAATATTTTATTTGTTTGATTGTTGTTGTAAATTATTTTTCTTTTTTTATTAATTTATTAATTAATTTTTTACACTCCATATTTTATCCCCCCTTCCCTGTCCACCCTCTGACTGTTCCTCATCCCATACCTCTTCCTCATCCCCCTGTCTCCATGTGGATGTCTCCATGCCCTACCCCACCTGACCTCTAAACTCCATGGGGCCTCCAGTCTCTTGAGGATTAGGTGCATCATCTCTGAATGAACACAGACCTGAGAGTCCTCTACTGTATGTGTGTTGGGGACCTCATATCAGCTGGTGTATACTGCCTGTTTAGTGGTCCAGTGTTTAAGAGATCTCAGGGGTTGGGTGGAGAGGGGAGTTCCAGATTAATTGAGACTACTGGTCCTCCTACAATCCTAGAAGGGATTGCCCTTCTCCTCAGCTTCTTTCAGACTTCCCTAATTCAACCACAGGGGTCAGCTGCTTCTGTCCATTGGTTGGGTGCAAATATCTGCATCTGACTCTTTTGGCTGCTTGTTCAATATTCTGCGGTACAGTCATTTTTGGTCCCTTTTTGTGAGTGCTCCATAGCCTCAGTAATAGTGTCAGGCCTTGGGACCTTCCCTTGAGCTGGATCCCACTTTGGGCCTGTCACTGGACCTTCTTTTTCTTGGGCTCCTCTCCATTTCCATCCCTGTAGTTCTTTCAGACAGAAACAATTATGGGTCAGAGTTGTGACTATGGGATGGCAACCCCTCCCTCATTTGATGCCCTGTTTTCCTGCTGGAAATGGACCTTATAAGTTCCCTCTCCCTACTATTGGGCATTTCATCTAAGGTCCCTCCCTTTGATTCCTGAAAGACTCTTACCTCCCAGGTCTCTGGTTCATTCTGGAAGGACTCCCAACCTCCTGCCTTCCCAGGTTGCCTGTTTCCATTCTTGCTGCTGGCTCTTAGGGCTTCCATCATTTTCCCTTACCCAATACCAGATCAGGTCCCTCTTACCCTGTCCACTTTCTCTCAGGTCCTTCTCTCCCTCCCCAGATTTTTAAAGAAGTTTCACTTAATTTAGAATAACAATGGCAGAATTAGTAAATGAGTCAATTAATATGGCAAGAATACTTTACAGAATGAATAGAACATGCTGTTGTGTTGTCTCAGAAAAGCATAATAATGAGATAGTAACTGAGATTAAGAGATTAAGAGTGGGAAATGCCTTTAATCCCAGCACTTGGAAGGCAGTAGTCTGCTGCCTGCTGTCAGCAGTTGAGGGAAGGGCAGTTTTTCCTTACCCACCGACAATCTTTGCCACAATGGTGCTCAGCATCCTCTTTGAAGTAGACTGGAGTGCTGCCAGGAGCTGATCTGTCTCTGTCAAAAAATCCTTTTATCGTTAAAACACCATAATGTCATAGTCTGCAGATCTATGAAGTGTTTGAGGTCCACCTACCCAAAGGATATCTGAATAGACAAACATTGCTTGTTTCTAGCCATGTACTTTCTGTTTAGCTTCTAAACCATATACAGGAGGCTAACTAAAGCTTATTTCTGTAATTAGCTAAACTAGTACCTAACATGACTACAAATGGAATTTTTATAGGTGACTAACAACTGACTTGGATTTCTTAATTATCTTAAAAGGTTTACAATAGCAGCTTTCTGGAGACAGACTAGAACTGTACATCAACTTTTAAAATTAGTTGCATATATACAGTACCTTACAGTATATGGTAGCAAATCAAACCTTAAATTTCTATCAATATACAATAATACCTACCAATGTAAAATATGTGAGACTTGTTGCTTTCTTAGTCTAAAAGGAGATAGAATAATTCACATTTTTCTTTTCTTTCACAAGGAGATACAATAATCTATCCTTTTCTGTCCTTATGTCACTACCGTCTCTGAAGGCAAAGAACTATAAATGCCAGTGACTATTTTGTAACATTGAATTTTGGGGAATAGAGCAAGATATGTATCCATGTATTTGCAAACCTGAGGAAGCCTCATCCTTCTTTTGGCAGAGAACGCTTTGCCTCCAGAAATAGCTTGTTCCCTTCTCTAGTGGAAAGTATCATATTTCTCACAGTTACCACACCTTGGTTACAATTTCTTTGTAAGTGGCCGAATTGACTGCAATTAAAACACCAGGTATTTTGATATCTGAGATCTCTAGCTATACCTTGCCCTATGATATTGGCATGCTTGCTTATGACTAACAATAACAGTTGTGTTCCTTATCCACTCATCCATTGGTGATGTTCATGCTTTTTATGGTCTAATAACTATTTTAGATTCAGTATTTGCATTCTCAAATTCCAAAGCCTCTATCAACACCTGTCTCCCATTAGTGTGTGACATGGTTTTGTTTACTGCTGAAACCAATCTTTGAAAGAAATCTGTGAAGGCTTTCTCAGAACATTGTACAATCTTGGTGAATGAAGTGGAACTTTCCCCCGATTCCTTAATTTTGTCCCAGGTTTAAACCACCAAACAGCATTGTTCTATGGTGTCATTATCAAATCAAATCTGTTCTTATAGGTCAGAATTCTGCCCTTCACCAAGCAATTGATCTTTAACATTATTCATTTCCTTTGCTCTATTTCATTGTTCAGTATTCAAGGTTTCCTTCTCCACGATGTTAATCACTATAACTGTTGACCATCATTGAGCACAGCTGTTACAAGACCTTTCAAGTCTTGTAGAATAATTCTATTTTGGGTACCCCAGTTAGTTAACATGGTCTAACATAAAGGGAATGCACTCCAGAAGAAACAATAGCCTCTTTAAAACACCCCAGATCTATCATTTCTGTAGGAGGTCACATTATCTCATTGTGATGATGATCAGCACCATTAGCATATATGTACTGGGAAAACCAATGGCGATTTTGTAATTCCAGAGTCCTCCTTTGGTAGTGCACTTGGCTCAAGATTAACCCCTTTTCTCAAAATGGTGTTTTTCTTTAACCAGGTGGCCCTGCAGTGTTTGCTGTATACCTGGCTGTACACCTGGCTGCACACCAGGCTCCCCAACCTGCCCAGGGGCTGCAGGGACTTGAAACTGAAAGTGCTCTGTACACAGGTACACATAGTACACTGGGTATGACTATGATCCGTAGTTTGGTTTGCTTCCCTCTTTCATTCTGTGGAAAGCCCCTGCTCTCTTGCTCAGTCACTGGGTTTGAGCATTTTTGTTCTCCCTTTTCTGGCACTACTTGCTTTTCAAGTGCTTCTATCTCTACCTGCAGTTTTCCCAGTCACATATCAGAGCCCTCAATTTCCACTTGTAATTTGCTCAGCCATTACCTCCACCATTTTGTGACAGAATATATGAAAAAGGAGGAGGACATAGAAGAGGGGAGAGAAGGAGGAGAGAGGAGCAGGAGGAGGAAGAGGAGGAGGAGACAAAAAAGATCAAGAATATGACAAAAAGAAAGAGAGAGAGAGAGAGAGAGAGAGAGAGAGAGAGAGAGAGAGAGAGAGAGATGCCCTTGAAGCAAAATGGGAGAAAACACAATGGCAGCAGCTGCATTAAATTCTTGCTGACACCCTGACACAGAATATCTATTCCTTAGTATACTACCATCTCCTAGCATCTCCTCAACAGCATTAGAAACCAAGTTTTCTCTTCTGCCTTGCAGCATGTCTGGGCAACACTTAGAGACTTTGTTTTTGCCTACTTTTGGGGGGTTCTTTTACCAATCACCTTTCTCCACCTTTATTCTAACCTAATCCCTTCCAATGCCCCAACATTAGGTAGGAAAGAAGGAAGGTTAGAAGGGAAAGAGGCCATAGATCACTTTAGACTACTTCCTGATGATTATGGGGCATGAGTTCTTAGGAGGAAGTCCAATCTTTGTTGTCAGGATGTCTCTAACCAGCAATCCAGAAAACCACCAAATAGAAATCCAGCAATCCAACCAGACTTCTCACTACAACAACCAGAGATTGTCTTATTTTCATGAGTTAGCTGCCCTATAGTCTTAGTTTATTTTGTATAATAGTAATTTGAAACAATGCAATATTTAAAAGTTGAAGAATGTGTGCTTTTGTCTTTCCAGTTCATTGTCAATGCAGATGTTGATTGCTTTGGGCAGTCCCTTATTTTACAAAGGATATATATTGATAACAAAATGTGTGCAAACTGCTATCTTTCTATGTATAAAATACCTTTTCATCCATTTTGCATTGCCATGAAAGACTGCTTTAAATATGGATAATTTTATGAAGGAAACATTGTTTTCTTACGTTCTTGTATTTCTTACAAGCTGTTTGTTCTGGTAAGTTAAGAACAAACATTGCTATCTGTGTCATCACATGAAGAAATGAACTTTCCTTTATAAAGGCATTATATCTCTAATGGAGGCAGGGCCCTCATGATCTAACCAGCCTTTGATGACCCCACTTCTTAGAAGTTAATTAGCCTTATTTATAATAGCCAGAAGCTGGAAAGAACCCACATGTCCCTCAATAGAGGAATGGATACAGAAAATGTGGTACATTTACATGATGGAGTACTACTCAGCTATTAAAAACAATGAATTTATGAAATTCTTGGGCAAATGGATATATCTAGAGGATATCATCCTGAGTGAGGTAACCCAATCACAAAAGAAGTCACTTGATATGCACTCACTGATAAGTGGATATTAGCCCAGAAACTTAGAATACCCAAGATACAATTTGCAAAACACAAGAAAATCAAGAAGAAGGAAGACCAACGTGTGGGTACTTCATTCCTCCTTACATAGGGAACAAAATACCTATGGAAGGAGTTACAGAGAAAAAGTTTGGAGCTAAGATGAAAGGATGGACCATCCAGAGACTACCCCACCGGGATCCATCCCATAATCAGCCACCAAATACAGACACTATTGCATATGCCAGCAAGATTTTGCTGAAAGGACCCTGATATAGCTGTCTCATGTGAGAATATGCCAGTGACTGGCAAATATAGAAGTGGATGCTCACAGTCATTTATTGGATGGAACACAGGGACTCTAATGGAGGAGCTAGAGAAAGTACCCAAGGAGCTGAAGGTGGGTCGGGGAGCAGTGTATAGGGGACTTTTGAGATAGCATTTGAAATGTAAATGAAGAAAATATCTAATAAAAAAATTGAAAAAAGTTTCAAGATGAATTTTGGAGGAGACAAACATTCAAACTGTAGCACTGTACATTTCTTTTTTTTATTAGATATTTTCTTCATTTACATTTCAAATGCTATCCCCAAAGCCCCCTATACCCTCCCCCTGCTCTGCTCTGAACATTGTTTCTTAAACTTATTCAAAAGAATATTTGCATATGGTCACTGATGGGCATTGTGCAGGGGATTATCACTAAGTGTCAGAAATTGTTTTCTACCTAGGGGGAAAACTGAGTGGCTTTTTAGATGAGATGCTGAGCGACTTAAGAACTCTTCAAAGACAAGCAGGAGTAGGAGGAGGCTCTGAGATCCACACACTATAAGGAAAGTTTAAACATTTCATGGAGGTTATTCTAAAGACAGAAAGAACTGCAAACTACATGACTGCTAATTTTGAGTATGTCCTGAGATCAAATCATTTTAATTGCACAAGCTAGAAAGCAGGAACATGCTACGAGAAATGATATTTCAGCTTAACATGAAGAAGAACTCTATGACACATAGCTTTGTTCTTTCCATCCTTCCCTACACACTTTCTGTGTTAGATAAAGGAACAGAATCACAAGGCTAGTGGATAGGAGCAGAGAGGGAGGGGATTCTACATGGAGACAATGCTGTAGTTCTTTCAAATTCTAATACTGTTGACTAGCAAGCTTGAAATACTTGCCCATGATTTATGTCAGTAATTCAATACAAGTCTGAATCATATTAATTCAAATCAGGCTCACCTTTTATAATTTTATGTTGCAAACCTTCCTGGCCTTTTGACACTCACTTACCTCCACCGGCCTGCTGAGGACATGCTGGCATCAAGTAAAGTTAGTCTGTCTCCCACACCCTGTGAGAACAATTACTGTTTCTGACTAGAGGAAAATAGTAACTCATCTTAAACTCCTTGTATTTTAGAATACACCATTTGGATTTTCACAATTAGTTTTGTGTGCGACTAACAAATCCATAATTTTTATTTTTTGTCCTGGTTCCCTTTAAGAAAGTTTATTGCTGTCTAGAAAACAATAAAATAAGGAAGAAATGAAAAGTCCTTTCCGAATGTCATTCTATACTAAATGTGTGCCTCCACTCTGTATTTTTTTTTTTTTTTTGGTTTATAATTCCAGAAATTTCCTTGAAATTGGCCTTTTTCTTTTATCGTCACTAAGAGAATATAAGTGTCTCTAATTAAGGAGCAACCTGGAATGGATACTTTCAGCTTCTTCAAGAAGGCAGGATTTGCAGCACAGCTGATAATACAAAAACATCATAATGGTTTTAGATTTCCCTTTCTTTTTTGTCTAAAGTGCATGATTCTAAACATCTTCAGGTATGTCTCACACTTTTATTTCTTGAGAAATTGCTTAGAAAAGAAAATTATCTTCATTTATTCATGAAGGAAAATATGTACTGTCTTGTCACAAGAATCTCTTTTAAATTACTTTTATTTTTATTTTACTTTATGCATATGTGTGTTTTCCCTGCATGTATGTCTGTGCATCAAATTTATACCCACCATTGTTTCCCAATGAACAGGAAAAAGGCTCAGGTCTAAGGAACTATTGGCAGTTAATGATTCCTGTGGGTTTGAGTGCCAATTTGTCCAGTAGTGTAGCCACTGCTAAGTAGCCATTGCTGCAGGAAATAACTCCTAAAACATCCTAGTTTAAGCATGCCCTCATCAAATTCTAGGGTTCAAAAACAGGGAACAAACAAAGATGGGGGACACGTTGGGATGAAACAGCGTTTTACTGGTCGGGGAACAAGAGATGGTAGTGGGGGAAATATGGTTATATTACATAATACACATGTCCAGCATTAATTCAAGAAGGAAAGGGTGAGGCATACAGTTGGATATAAATTGTATCTACTGGTCAGGTTGGAACTGAAGCACACTCATCCCCCAACATCCCTCTCTCTCTCTCTCTCTCTCTCTCTCTCTCTCTCTCTCTCTCTCTCTCTCTCTCTCTCTCTCTCTTTCTTTCCTCATGTCATATATTTGCCTCTTATATGAATTTAGAAGGAAAAGGAAGTACCGAGTAGAATCATAAGACACAATTATCTTGAGAAACTTTCCCTCACATCTCCAGCTCCTCATAGTATAGTATCCATGGCTATCAATGTTTGGGGGCTCCTCATAGTATGGTACCCATGGCTATCATTGTTTGGGGCTTACTTATATTTTCTCACCAATTTAAGATGCAACTGGCTTCAAGGCAAGTAGTGAAAAAGCTTTCTCTTTGCCTTTGAATCTTTGAATTCATTGCTATTCCTGACATCTGGTTAAGGGTTCAAAAGCAATTACAAAGTTCAGACAGAGCATAGAGAAGTCTGATGTTCCTGAAAGAAAAGATACTACTTATTGAAAGATATAATGCAGCTTTTGACTTCTTAGTACTCAGTCTTAGGTAGATCTGTCAAGGAAAATGAAGGCTTACAAATTATTATCCTGAAATAGAAAATGTTAAAAATGTTATTCAATTTTACTTTGAAAGAATTCCATGTTACCTTGAAATAGTTATGAAATCAGTTATTCATTAATTTATGTATGGATTACCTCAGTGTTTGCTATGAAAATAGTGACAATAAGAACTTTAAGCTAATATCACTACATTGTTGGCTGGGACAGGTAACACCAAATACAAGGGAAATGAAGGGCTCTAAAAATACTTTTAAACCCATACGTAAGGAAAAACAGAGGTGATGACCTTAGAGTATTCCAGCTTTGCCAAGAGCTTTTGATGTTGGTTTGAGGATCAGGGTGGGGTGAGGTAACACATGGGGGAGGGACACAAGGGAAGACAGAAAGGGGACACATTAGCTACTGGGAGGAGATTTGCATGGGTTTAATTATTTGTGTGTTATATTGTTTTAATATACTAAAATATTTAATAATTTAATTGCCTAGTAATCTGAGTAACCACTTCACAGAAACTCAATGAATACATATTTGCCTCTCCATATATCTTAATTTGATTCTGGGTGAATACGGTGATGACAGAAACGTAGACAAATCTATGTAGAGAAGCTAAATGTGTGAGGTGATTTTAAAGTTGGTATAAAATATTGTGGGGATATTCTTTCTGATACACAGGGAGAAAGGGGGGAAGAAACAGCCATGATGCCTCTGTCCCACACAAGTAAAGGGCTTGTGCAAATAGACTAAGGATCATGACCTTCACTGCTAAGAAACACCTAACAAAGAGGAACAGCTATTCTGTGGAACGGTTTCACACTACTATCTTCCTCCTACACAAGACTGGTATTTTCTTGGGACCATTCTCTGGAATCCTGAATTTCCTTAGGTTCCCATGGCATCTTTGGCCTATTCATTACCTCAAAACCTTTTTGTAGAGCCTAGAAGGTTTTAAAAGGCTAGTCAGCACAGGGACAACAAAGAGGATTTCCTTAGATTGAGGATGAGGTCATGGCTGCAGAGGAGATTGGAAAGAGGTAGAAAATCCTAGAGGTCACACAGCCCATCATGGCTGCAGAGGAGATTGGAAAGAGGTAGAAAATCCTAGAGGTCACACAGCCCATCATGTGTGATATTCTTCAAAAGCACGTATTCAATGGTAATGACCTTCTTTGTCCTTTATGCAGTGGAAGAACAACCTGTTATGGTTCTGCATAATCCTGAGCCAGATTTATGTAAAGCTGAAAAAGGCAACACTTACCCAATGTGATTTCAAAGGTCTCAATGGGCTCTACAGCTAGTCTGTGACAGGGCCATTCCTAGCTCATTCATATAAGATGGTTGTTGTGTCCTTAAGAGACCTCTCCTAATAAGAAAGGGGAATAATATGTTTATCCATTACAGCTTTATCTTAATTAAGGATACTCTGGTTGTAGATAAAACCAATCTACTTCACATTTGAATAAACAAGATTACTGAAGAGTAATTGAGCTGTCTCTGAATCCAAGGAGAATATATGCTAATACACACAAAGCAAGGGCTGGCAGAGGAAAGCTGTGTAAACCAGAAATCTCAGTTTTATTCTTTTTCTTTACTGTGCTCCTAATTCTAAAAATTCTCAGCTGATGTTGCCTTACACCATTCAATTCATCCACCTCGATGGAAAAAATAAATAATCGGTTTTAAAAATGAACAAGGGTATTGAATAGACATATCTCAAAGAAGACATAGTAATAGCCAACAGATACATGAACAAAGTTCAACTTCATTTTTCAAGAAATGCAAAATAAATGAAGATGAGATATTTATGTTATGACTACCATAAAAATTAAAGAAACAATTTTCAAGAATATAAAGTAAGAACACTTGAGCCACCCACACTTGAGCCCTGTGGGTGGTACATACAACCATTATGGAAATCTATATGGTACGTTCTCACAAAATGCTCTTAAAAAACAAAACAAAACAAAACAAAACAAAACAAAACAAAACAAAACAAAACAAAACAAAACAAAAAACTTTGTTTGGCAAATCAACCCCATATAAACTGCATGGAACTAGCAACACAGCATGCTAGCCTCATGTGCATTACCAACACTGAACCAGAAAGAAAGAAATCAATTTTGAGCCACAAGTCTCTCCATTTTAGAGAAGGGGGGGGGATGCTAGCAATTACATCCAAATTGAACAACTGAAAGTTTATGGGTTATTACATACCATCTCCTTAAGTTTTAATATTTGCAAATGCCCAGCTTTAAGCTAATAAAACTCCAATTTTATTTACAACATGCTATTCTGTAAAGCAATATTGAAATCTTTAAATAGAAAATTCATCTCTAAAATTTTGGTAGATCCAATAAGCATCTTAATTTGTTTGATGCACAAAAGAAATCTGAGAAATTAATATTGAAACAGAATTAAATGTCCATGAAGAGAACTTGACTTCTCAAAATCTACTCATAAACTGAGCTATTTTGAACACCTTCTAATGATTTAAGGTAAATGTGGCTACAATAATAGCATAGCAATTAATATTCTTTGCACTTAGCCTCTTTGAAGAGGGAACACTTCTAAACCTCATATTGAAATTAATGACATATTCTCATATTGAAATTAATAACACAAGAAATCCAAAAGAAGCTGCAATGTTGCTGGATTTCAACAGTTTGAAAGACAGAGCTAAATGATCCTCAGTGATATTAGACTACCAAGCTCATGTTGGGTAACCATTCATCTGTAGACTTGCTTTTGTTTACCTACCAAAGGCAAGGTCTCACCCCCATCAGAGCCTTCCTTTTGATGCTGCCATCTTTTAATTTCTATATTGTACCAACATCTGGTTCCATTAGTTGGACCAACTAGTTAAGTCAATTTTCACCAGGCCTTAAATGTCTTATAGCTGCCTACAAAACAACAGGAGCTACATTAATAGGGCAATCAGAGGCCATCTAACTCTTTGTACCCTATTCTTCTATTATCCACAACATTCACACTCTCTCTACTGTTATTTATTGAGTCATTTAGTAGCTCTTCAACATCATTAATTCTTGTCATTTTTCCACTCTGGCCAAACTATACAGGCAATATAATATGAAGGAAAATTTCTACTTCTGGATCCTACATATCACTATGTAAATGTGGATTGTGTTTCCTCAGATGAAGTGATGAGATGAGAGCCACACTCAAGCTGTGCAAATACACGACTAGGGTTGAGCCTGGAGAATTTTCATTTTTGCTCTAACTACTCCTATGCCTGGGACTAGAATCTTCTAGCCTTGGTAGAATCTTTCACAAGCCCAGACCTTGAAGAGCTCAGCTTCAGCCTCTTTCTGCTAAACTAGGCCTAGAAAGTTTCAGCCTCTGAGACTTACTGCTGAGTAACTCACCATTTCTAGGTCTTTCTGAATTCAGCTGGCTGGTTCAACTCAGCTCTTCAAACTCCTCTACAAGCTGACTGAATCAAATTGACTTCTCTCAGCTTCAGACTAAATTTCTTTGCTTGGAAAGGCTGCCTTTGAAGTCCATGAACTGAACTGAACTGAACTGAACTGAACTGAACTGAACTGAACTGAACTGAACTGAACTGAACTGAACTGAACTGAACTAAATTGTCTGTCTTAACTGATTGCCTCTCTCTCCCTCACTGCTCTTTAAGTAGCCTCTCTTTCCTGTCTGCTCTCATGAGAGTTGGGCAGATCCTAGCTCTGACTCATTCTGCCAAATCTTTCTCTGATTTGTCATGTTGTCTGCCCCTCAAATACAAGTCCTTGTTTGGGATTAAAAGTGTGTACTAAAGGTGTATCTGTATTCCAGCCAGAGACATCAAAGGTGTGTGTTCCAGCCCGAGGAATTATAGGTATGTGGCATGTCTGCATTCCAGCATAATCATATCTTTGGATGTGACCACTTGCCAGAGCAGCCACATTGCCGAATTAAACTTCATCTACATCTTTAGCCACCCATGGTTATTTGTTCACTGCACTTTCAACAGTTGTGGCATACCCTGTGTATCAGCTCTGCTATGGCAACAACAGATACACAACTAACACAAGAAGCCTAGCTGAAAAACAGTATAAAAGGTCAAGACAGTATGACATCCACACATACATCCACACACATCCACACATAGTCCTAAATCCACTAGTCCTATAGAAATATTTCCTAATGAGAATTACCAATATGAACTTCAGGACACAGAACTTAAAAGAACAAACATATACTTCATTGAGAAAGTCAAAGAGCTTTAATAAAACATGAAGAACAGCTCAATGAATAGAAAACAAGAACAGCAATAAATAAATAGATGGAATTGAAAAACTCAAATTACACAATTAGAAACCTCAGGAGAAAGCCTTACAAGTTGAAGATAGAATAGCAGGACTTCAAGACAAATTAGAGAATTAATAACAAATAGCCGAAGAACACAAAGAACAAATAAATAAAACCACAGGGAAGAAACACACAGGAACTATGGGACACCATGAATCTTAAAATTATGGGCATAGATGAAGGAGCAGAATCTCAGCTTGATGGCATAGAATACATCCTTAACAGGAATTTGGAAGAAAAATACTTCCCCAAACCAAGGAAGACACACTCACTCATCCAGAGACAGGAAGCACATAGAACACCAAGTAGACAAGATCAGAAAAAAAACTTCGCCCACCTGTGACATAGTATTGTTAAAACGCTAAATATACAAAACAAAGAAAGAGTAATGAAAGCTGCAAGAGAAAAAAACGGAAGGCATATGTGTAGGAAAACCCATCCAAATAGTTGCTGACTTCTAAATAGAAAATGGAAAAATCAGAAGAGTCTGGAGAACTTGTACTTCACTTTAGAAATTGTACTTCAAGTTCTAAAAGATCGTGACTGCCAACTCAGACAACTGTACCCAACAAATCTACCTGAGATCATTGAAGAACTCAAAATAAACTTAACAGGTTCAGAAAAAATTGAAATAACTTCATTTATCCTTTGTGACCATAATGCAATAAAACTTAAAACCTACAGCAAACAAATCTATAGTGAGCACATAGATTCATGGAGAGGAAACCACTCATCACTGAAAGACGATTGTTTCAAGAATGAAGTAGAAAGAATCCCTAGAGCTAGGTGAAAATGAGAAGACAATGTAAAAACTTTGGAGACGACTCAAGAAATAATGAAAGTCAGCACAGAAATTTATAAAACACACAGAAAACAATACAAAAAAATTAATGAATCTAAGAGTTAGTTCTTTGAAATGATGAGATGTGTAGACATTATGGCTAACTAGCCAAAAGAAAGAAAAAGATGGCCAAATTAACAGAACCAGAAACAAGCAGGGAAGAATTACAACAGACATCAAAGAGAGTCATAGTATCATAAGGGAATATTTGAAGTCCTGCATTTCATTAAACTGGAAAACCTAAAAAGAAAAGCATGAATTTCTACATTCATCCAAACCATAAAAATTAAACCAAGAAATGCTCAACAATCTAAACTGAACCCTAACAAGGAGACTGAAACAGTAGAGAAAAGGCTTTTGAATTTAAAAGTTGGGACACAGTTTGGTTCACAGAAGAACTCTAGGAAACAACTACCAAGACTTTTTAAATTATTTTTTAGAATGAAAGTAAAGAAGCAGGTTTAAACTCCTGTATGAAGCCAATAACACTGTAGTATAGAAAAGGTAAATATAGCAATAAAAGAAAAATAGACCTGTATCCCTGATGAACATAGATGCTGAAATTCTCAATAGAATTCTTACACACAATACAGGCATATATCAAAAAGTTTATCCTCCATGCTTTATTCTGGAGATGCAGCAGTGGTTCTGAAGTGCACAGGTGAATTGCCTATGCACTTTCCCGCAGAAGTTCTGCTTTCCCCAACCCTTGCTCCCCTCTGCAGCAAACACAGGGCTTCCTCCCCCTCCCTGGCCACTCAGAGAGAACTCAAGGAGCCACAGGTGCCAGCTTGAGTAAGATGAATGACAACCTCCCTCACCTCTGTGACACCAAGGCTAGCACTCTCCCTGATAACTGGTTGGGCACTTTCCAGGTGCAGCTGGTCCTGTCCTTAGAAAAAGGACTTTAGGGTCCCATGTTTGAATTATGGAAGGGAGGTGTTCAGGGGGGTCACAGACAGTTATGGCCAGTCATAAAACTAGTTCCTGATAGCCTCATAAAGATAATCCTTAGGTCAGAAGAATCCCCCTCTCAGCTGCGCAATTCTGCCCTACCAAATGGTATCGTGTTTGAAGTATGACTTGCTTCATCCATCTGCCCCCATCACTCTAAGCATTCAAAAAAAAATCTCTAACTATGCCCAATGTATACGTGCCAAGCCTTCCAAGCTCGGGGTCACACTCCTTTGCAGCACTGTGGGAAGGTTTGGGATCCCATTTTGACTTGAAACAATAAAGAGACTCTTATGCACAATTGCACTGGACTCTGCAGTTCTTGAGCTCCCCTGGGTTTCCCACAGAATCAGGGCATAACAGTCCAACATACATATGGCAATAAATAAAATAAATTATATAAATTGGCTTCAAAATAAAATTACATAATCATCTTTGTAGATAATGAAAAAGTCTTTGACATAATCCAATATGCCTTCATGGTAGAACTCACAGAGAGGGGAGGAAGTATAAAGAACATACCTCAACACAATAAAGGTTGTATATGATAAATTCACAGCCCATGATATCTTAAGTTGAGAAAAACTTGAAGAAATCTCAGTAAAATCAGGAAGGAGACAGGGCTATTCAGTAACCCCACTTCTTTTCAAAACTGTCCTTGAAGGACTAATTGGAGTAATGAAAATTAAAGTAATGAAAAGAAGAAATAAAATTATCCATAATTTTCACAAACAAAGCAAAATAAAACAACAATGCAAAGAGTACTCCAGGTATTAGGCTCCAGATTTCATGATAGGTTACAGAGATATAGTGTTACAAAAGTAGACATGCAGACAAAATAGAACAAAATAGAAGACTCAAACATGGATGGCTACAACTACAACAATCTGATATTTGACCAAGTTGTCAAACCGTACACTGAATAAAGATCTCATCTTCAACAAATGTTGCTGGGAAATCTCATTGTAAAACATGAAGCACCAAATCCAGTAGGAGAATTCCTAGGTGGGAAAGGACTCTCAATAAGAGAACTCCATTTGCCCAGGAATTAAAGCCTACAATCTACAAGTGGGACCTCCCAAAAACAATAGGCTTCCAAACAACAAAGAATCATTCAGTTGCGGAGGAAGCACACAGAGTGGAAAATAATCTTTACCGATGATATAGACCTGGCAAAGGATTAATATCCACAATAAGTAAAGAACCCAGAAAACAAAACGTCAAGAAAACAAATGATCCAATTAGAAAATGGTCTATAAAATATGGGTTTGACCTGTCCTCCGCATATGTTAGAGTTGTATAGCTTGGTGTTCTTGTGGGACTCCTAACAGTGGGAGCAGGGGCTGTCCTCTGACTTCTTTTTTACACTTGATCTTAGCCAAAAGGCCGAGAAGCGATTGACTTCTTTTTTAATTAGGTATTTTGTTCATTCACATTTCCAATGCTATCCCAAAAGTCCCCCATGCCCTCCACCCCCGACTCCCCTAAACACCCACTCCCACTTCTTGGCCCTGGCGTTCCCCTGTACTGAGGCATATAAAGTTTGCAAGATCAATAGGCCTCTCTTTCCAATGATGGCCAACTAGGCCATCTTCTGATACATAAGCAGCTAGAGACATGAGCTCTGGGGGATACTGGTTAGTTCATATTGTTGTTCCACCTATAAGGTTACAGATCCTTTTAGCTCCTTGGGTACTTTCTCTAGCTCCTCCATTGGGGGCCCAGTGATCCATCCAATAGCTGACTGTGAGCATCCACTTCTGTGTTTGTTAGGCCCAAGAATAGCCTCACAAGAGACAGCTATATCAGGGTCCTTTCAGCAAAATATTGCTAGTGTATGCAATGGTGTCAGCATTTGGAGGCTGATTATGGGATGGATCCCCGGGTAAGGCAGTCTCTAGATGGTCCATCATTTCATCTCAGCTCCAAATTTGTCTCTATAACTCCTTCCATGGGTGTTTTGTTCCCAATTCAAAGAAGGGGCAAAGTGTCCACACTTTGGTCTTCATTCTTGAGTTTCATGTGTTTTCCAAATTGTATCTTATATCTTGTGTATTCTAAGTTTCTGGGCTAATATCCACTTATCAGTGAGTTCATATCATGTAAGTTCTTTTGTGATTGTGTTACCTCACTCAGGATGATGTGCTCCAGGTCCATCCATTTGCCTAGGAATTTCATACATTCATTGTTTTTAATAGCTGAGTAGTAATCCATTGTGTAAATGTACCACATTTTCTGTATCCATTCCTCTGTTGAGGGGCATGTGGGTTCTTTCCAGCTTCGGCTATTATAAAAGGCTGCTATGAACATAGTGGAGCATGTGTCCTTCTTACCGGTTGGAACATCTACTAGATATACGGCCAGGAGAGGTGTTGCTGGATCCTCTGGTAGTACTATGTCCAATTTTCTGAGGGACCACCAGACTGATTTCCAGAGTGGTTGTACAAGCTTGCAATGCAGGAGTGTTCCCCTTTCTCCACATCCTCGCCAGCATCTGCTGTGACCTGAATTTTTGATCTTAGCCATTCTGACTGGTATGAGATGGAATCTCAGGGTTATTTTGATTTGAATTTCCCTGATGATTAAGGATGCTGAAAATTTTTTCAGGTGCTTCTCAGCCATTCAGTATTCTTCAGGTGAGAATTCTTTGTTTAGCTCTGAGCCCCATTTTTTAATGGGGTTATTTGATTTTCTGGAGTCCACCTTCTTGAGTTCTTTATATCTATTGGATATTAGTCCCCTATCTGATTTAGAATACGTAAAGATCCTTTCCCAATCTGTTGGTGGCCTTTTTGTCTTATTGACTGTGTCTTTTCCCTTGCAGAAGCTTTGCAATTTAATGAGGTCCCATTTGTCAATTCTCAATCTTACAACACAAACCATTGCTGTTCTATTCAGGAATTTTTTCCCCTGTGCCCATATCTTCAAGGCTTTTCTCCACTTTCTTCTGTATAAGTTTCACTGTCTTTGGTCTTCTGTGGAGTTCCTTGATCCATTTAGATTTGACCTTTGTGCAGGAGATAGGAATGGAACAATTCGAATTCTTCTACATAATAACTGCCAGTTATACCAGCACCGTTTGTTGAAAATGCTGTCTTTTTTCCACTGGATGGTTTTAGCACCCTTGTCAAAGATCAAGTGACCATAGGTATGTGGGTTCATTTCTGCTTCTTCAATTCTATTCCATTGGTCTACTTCTCTGTTGCTATACCAGTACCATGCAGTTTTTATCACAGTTGCTCTGTAGTAGAGCTTTAGGTTAGGCATGGTGATTCCTTCAGAGGTTCTTTTATCCTTGAGAAAAGTTTTTGCTATCCTAGGTTTTTTGTTATTCCAGATGAATTTGCAGATTGTTCTTTCTAATTCATTGAAGAATTGAATTGGAGTTTTGATGGGGATTGCATTGAATCTGTAGATTGCTTTTGGCAAAATAGCCATTTTTACTATATTGATCCTGCCAATCCATGAGCATGGGAGATCTTTCCATCTTCTGAGATCTTCTTTAATTTCTTTCTTCAGAGACTTGAAGTTCTTATCATAAAGATCTTTCACTTCCTTAGTTAGAGTCATACCAAGGTATTTTATATTATTTGTGACTATTGAGATGGGTGTTGTTTCCCTAATTTCTTTCTCAGCCTGTTTGTCCTTTGTATAGAGAAAGGCCAATTGTTTGACTTGTTTGAGTTAATTTTATATCCAACTACTTCACTGAAGCTGTTTATCAGGTTTAGGAGTACTCTGGTGGAATTTTTAAGGTCGCTTATATATACTAACATATCATCTGCAAAAAGTGATATTTTGACTTCTTCCTTTCCAATTTGTATCCCCTTGATCTCCTTTTGTTTTCGAATTGCTCTGGCTAGGACTTCAAGTACAATGTTGAATAGGTAGGGAGAAAGTGGGCAGCCTTGTCTAGTCCCTGATTTTAGTGGGATTTCTTCCAGCTTCTCACCATTTACTTTGATGTTGGCTACTGGTTTGCTGTAGATTGCTTTTATCATGTTTAGGTATGGGCCTTGAATTCCTGATCTTTCCAAGACTTTTATCATGAATGAGTGTTGGATTTTGTCAAATGCTTTCTCAGCATCTAAAGAGATGATCATGTGGTTTTGGGCTTTGAGTTTGTTTATATAGTGGATTACGCTGATGGATTTCCATATATTGAACCATCCCTGCATCCCTGGGATGAAACCTATTTGGTCAGGATGGATGATTGTTTTGATGTGTTCTTGGATTCGGTTAGCGAGAACTTTATTGAGGATTTTTGCATTGATATTCATAAGGGAAATTCGTCTGAATTTCTCTATCTTTGTTGGGTCTTTTTGTGGTTTAGGTATCAGAGTAATTGTGGCTTCATAGAATGAATTGGGTAGTGTATCTTCTGCTTCTATTTTGTGGAATAGTTTGTGAAGAACTGGAATTAGATCTTTGAAGATCTGATAGAACTCTGCACTAAACCCATCTGGTCCTGAGCGTTTTTTTTTTTTTTTTGGTTGGGAGACTATTAATGACTGCTTCTATTTCTTTAGGGGATATAGGACTTTTTAGATCATTAACATGATCTTGATTTAACTTTGGTACCTGGTATCTGTCTAGAAACTTGTCCATTTCATCCAGGTTCTCCAGTTTTGTTGAGTATAGTCTTTTGTAGAAGGTTCTGATGGTGTTTTGGATTTCTTCAGGATCTGTTGTTATGTCTCCCTTTTCATTTCTGATTTTTAAATTAGGATGCTGTCCCTGGGCCCTCTAGTGAGTCTGGCTAAGGGTTTATCTATCTTGTTGATTTTCTCAAAGAACCAGCTCCTTGATTGGTTGATTCTTTGAATAGTTCTTCTTGTTTCCACTTGGTTGATTTCGTCCCTGAGTTTGATTATTTCCTGCCATCTACTCCTCTTGGGTGAATTTTATTCCTTTTTTTCTAGAGCTTTTAGATGTGTTGTCAAGCTGCTAGTGTGTGCTCTCTCTAGTTTCTTTTTGGAGGGACTCAGAGCTATGAGTTTCCCTCTTAGAAATGCTTTCATTGTGTCCCATAAGTTTGGGTATGTTGTGGCTTCGTTTTCATTAAACTCTAAAAAGTCTTTAATTTCTTTCTTTATTCCTTCCTTGACCAAGGTATCATTGAGAAGAGTGTTGTTCAGTTTCCACGTGAATGCTGGCTTTCCATTACTTATGTTGTTATTGAAGATCAACCTTAGTCCATGGTGGTCTGATAGGATGCATGGGACCATCTCAATATTTTTGTATCTGTTGAGGTCTGTTTTGTGACCAATTTTGGAGAAGGTCCCGTGAGGTGCTGAGAAGAAGGTATAGCCTTTTCTTTTAGGATAAAATGTTCTGTAGATATCTGTTAAGCCCATTTGTTTCATAACTTCTGTTAGTTTCACTGTGTTACTGTTTAGTTTCTGTTTTCACAATCTGTCCACTGATGAAAGTGATGTGTTGAAGTCTCCCACTATTATTGTGTGAGGTGTAATATGTCCTTTGAGCTTTATTAAAGTGTCTTTAATGAATGTGGCTGCCCTTGCATTTGGAGCATAGATGTTCAGAATTGAGAGTTCCTCTTGAGGATTTTACCTTTGATGAATATGAAGTGTCCCTCCTTGTCTTTTTTGATAACTTTGGGTTGGAAGTCTATTTTATTCGATATTTGAAAGGCTATTCCAGCTTGTTTCTTCAGACTATTTGCTTGTAAAATTGTTTTCCAGCCTTTCACTCTGAGGTAGTGTTTGTCTTTTTCCCTGAGATGGGTTTCCTGTAAGCAGCAGAATGTTGGGTCTGGTTTGTGTAGCCAATCTGTTAGTCTATGTCTTTTTATTGGGGAATTGAGTCTATTGATATTAAGAGATATTAAGGAAAAGTAATTGTTGCTTCCTTTTATTTTTGTTGTTAGAGTTGGCATTCTGTTCTTGTGGCTGTCTTCTTTTTGGTTTGTTGAGGGATTACTTTCTTGCTTTTTCTAGGGCATGATTTCTGTCCTTGTACTTGTTTTTTTCTGTTATTATCCTTTGAAGGGCTGGATTAGTGGAAAGATAATGTGTGAATTTGGTTTTGTCGTGGAATACTTTGGTTTCTCCATCTATGGTAATTGAGAGTTTGTCTGGGTATAGTAGCCTGGGCTGGCATTTGTGTTCTCTTAGTTTCTGTATAACATTTGTCCAGGATCTTCTGGCTTTCATAGTCTCTGGTGAAAAGTCTGGTGTAATTCTGATAGGCCTGCCTTTATACGTTACTTGACCTTTTCCCCTTACTGCTCTTAATATTCTATCTTTATTTAGTGCATTTGTTGTTCTGATTATTATGTTTTGGGAGGAATTTCTTTTCTGGTCCAGTCTATTTGGAGTTCTGTAGGCATCTTGTATGTTCATGGGCATCTCTTTCTTTAGGTTTGGGAAGTTTTCTTCTATAATTTTGTTGATGTTTTCTGGCCCTTTAAGTTGAAAATCATCATTTTCATCTACTCCTATTATACATAGTTTTGGTCTTCTCATTGTGTTATTGATTTCCTGGATGTTTTGAGTTACAATCTTTGTGCATTTTGCATTTTCTTAGATCATTGTGCCAATGTTCTCTATGGAATCTTCTGCATCTGAGATTCTCTCTTCCATCTCTTATATTCTGTTGCTGATGCTTGCTTTTATGGTTCCAGATTTCTTTCCTAGGGTTTCTATTTCCAGTGTTGCCTCACTTTGGCTTTTCTTTATTGTGTCTACTTCCCTCTTTAGGTCTAGTATGGTTTTTGTCATTTCCATCAGCTGTTTGGAAGTGTTTTCCTATATTTCTTTAAGGACTTCTACCTGTTTGGTTGTGTTTTCCTGTTTTTCTTTAAGGATTTGACACTCTTTCGCAGTGTTCTCCTGTATTTCTTTAAGTGAGTTATTAAAGTCCTTCTTGATGCCCTCTACCAACATCATCAGATATGCTTTTACATCCAGGTCTAGTTTTTTGGGTGTGTTGGGGTGTCCAGGACTGGCTGAGGTGGGAGTGCTGTGTTTTGTTGATGGTGAGTGGTCTCGGTTTCTGTTAGTAAGATTCTTATGTTTGCCTTTCACCATCTGGTAATCTCTGGAGTTAGTTGTTATAGTTGTCTCTAGTTAGAGGCTGTTCCTCTCGTGATTCTGTTAGCCTCTATCAGTAGACCTGGCCAACTAGCTCTCTCCTGAGTTTCAGTGGTTAGAGCACTCTCTGCAGGCAAGCTCTCCTCTTGCAGGGAAGGTGTACAGATATCTGGGGTTTAAACCTGCCTCCTGGCAGAAGATGAAGGCCTGAAACAGTGCCTGTCCTAGAAGCTGTTAGCTTCTGTAGTCCACACTCTCACCTGCGCAGTCTAGTCTCAGTGGGATCCGGGAACCAAGATGGCTTCCCTAGGCAAAGCCCTCCCGGGCGTGGCAGACACCTCTCCTCAGGCAGGGAAGGTCTGGAGCCCAAATTGGGGTTTGCCTCAAATCTATCTCTGACTTTTTTGCCTGCTTTGGTAATCCTTTTTCTTTCCCTGGATTAGGCTTGTCCAGCCTTAATATGAGTTAATGTGCCTAGTCTTTATATGTCCTGTTTCGTTGCTAACTCTGGGAGGCCTGTCTTTTTTGACGGGGGAAGAAGAGTGGATCTTGGGGATAAAAGAGATGGGGAGGGTACTTGGAGGAGAGGAAGGAGGAGAATGACATTTGGGAGGTAATAGATGTAAGAAAAATAAATAAAGAAAAAAGTGGGCTATGTATCTCACTAAAATTTCTGATTTTTTTTCAATTATGTGAAATAAAGGCTTTTAAAGTTTTTTTTAATGATTTATTGGGTTACCTTGGTATCTGTTGTTATGTTGCCACTATCTCCTTTGGTTTTGATTTTATTAATTTGGATATTTTCTCTGTCTTTTAGTTAGTTTGGATAAGGGTTTGACAATCTTGTTGATTTTCTCAAATAGCCAGCTCTGTGTTTCACTGATTCTTTGTATTGCTCTCTGTCTCTATTTTATTGATTTTAGCCTTCAATTTGATAACTTCTTTCCCTTTATTTCTCTTGGGTGTGCTTACTTCTTTTTGTTTTAGAGCTTTCAGGTGTGCTGTTAAGTTTCTAGTCTGAGATGTCTGCAGTTTTTTAAGGTAGGCACATAGTGCTATGAACTTTCCTCTTAGCACCACTTTCATTAAATCCCATAAATTTGGATTTGTTTTGTATTCATTTTCATTGAATTTGAGAAAGTCTTGAATTTTTCTTTATTTCTCTCTTGGTCCATTTTGGTTGAGTTAAAATTGTTCAGTTTCCATGTATTTCTTGTATGCTTTCTGTTCTTTCTGTTTTTGATATCCAGCTTTAATTCATGGAGATCTGATAGGATGCAGGGGTTATTTTAATTTTCATGTATGTGTTGAGACTTGGTTTATTCTCTTGTGTTTGGGAGAGATGTTCTATAAATACCTATTAGGCATATAACCTCAGATGTCTATAGAAACCAGGCAAGTAAAAATGACTTGGGATAAGAGGGAAGCCATAGGCAGGGTAATAGCAGAATTTAGGTGAGTGTACAAATGGGGGAATAGGGGTAGGTTTTTGACTGGGGAGGGAGGGAGGTCAGTACATGTGCAGAGGAAGAGAAGAGCATAAAGAAGAGCAAGGATACTTGAAAAATCTGTAAGGAATAAGATTCCTTCATATTTATTTAAATTACATTTTATGTGTAGATATGCAGCTTAAATAAATTGCCACTTTAGGTGACAATACTCTGCCCTGAAGCCATAGACTATCTAACAAATTCCCAGTTCCAGGAATGATAAAAGCCTCCTTTTAATTCTTGATTAGGGGAGTCCATGGAACTCCTCAAATAATATAGGCTACTGCTGTTGCCCTTAGTTACCTGCCAAACATTGAATGTGAAGACATTGTACTTCAGACAGAAAACCTGGACCCCAAAGCCCAATGCTAGTTTTCAGAGGAGGAGAAGGTTGTATGCAACCAGCAAAGGGAGGTTGTGATGCATATGAGCCACAACAATGATCAGTATGGCAAAATATTCCTACAGGTGCAATGGTGGTTCTCACATCTTGATAGTAACCAAAATATATTTAATTGAACCAAAGGCCCACTTAACAAAAAGGAAATCATGCCAAATATTAGATACTTACTAACTACCCAGGGCTAGTGAGATCATGGATCTTAGACCAGAACTTACTACTGTCTCTTTATTAGGTTACTGTGATTCGTAAATGTATCCTAAAACTCGTACCCACAGTTAAGTATAGCTGTTCTCCTCATCTAAGGAGCTTTTGTTTCTGCTGTAAATGGAGACTTCTGCAGAAATTCACAGCTAGTTAAAATGCAGGGACCAACTGATCATGGCCCGTCCAGCTGCAACAGGCATACCTACAACACAATCCCTACATTCCTACATTTAATGTTCATGAAACATTATGGGAATGTTGCAGAAAGGTTATAAGAGCCAGATAACCAGGCAGTATGTTTGAAGATTGAGGCTTTTTGATATGACAGAGAAACTATAGCTATGATAACTCAACAATACAGTTGCTGAAAGATGACTTGACACTAGTTGTCATGCTGTGAATGAAGGAGATTACACCAGGCTCCACCTCTCGATAAAGAATTAAAATAATTAACAACCTTGGAAATAGGGATATTTAATCTTCTCCAAAGATGAGCACCCTAAATGGTTATCCAATTCCAAGTAGGCAGCTGCCCAAAACCACAAACAAACAGATGACCACCAACAAAAACCCCAGACTACATAGAAGCAACAATAAATATATCCAACAGGTTACATTTATATATTTATTTATCTATATCCATGCAATAATACAATAAAAGAATAGGAGGCCGTGAATTTGAGTGAGCACAGGCAGGGAGACATAGGAGAGATAGAAGGGAAGAAAGGGAAGAGGGAAAGGCTGTAACTACATTTTAATTAAGAAATAGAAAAATAAGGAGGCAAAAATGTTTTCAATTTTAAAAAAGAACTCTTAGCAGTTTTTATTCAGTATGTGATAACAGCCACATTCTTACATATCTTTTTATGAATCTTATTAAATCAAAAATGCAGTAAAATGTCAGGAAAAACAGAGTAAGCTGTAGCGGTCAGAAGATACACAAATGGAAACATCATTCAGAAAAAACCATTGCTGTCCTCCACCTTAGGGAAGATAGAAACCCAGTGGCAGCAGTAGTGGTGAGGTGCCATCAGCAGCCATAGTTACATTTAATTAAATGAATTCACCAGTAGATGGTTTATGTCACCTCAGAGGAACAGGGGCTGTACATAAGATCTTGATTTTACCCAAACAGTGGCAGGACTTCCAAGGAAGATAGAGAAAACCGATCAAGGGTTGAATTTTGTGGGCATGGAAATATAGAACTACAAAAACTATTCTTGTGAAACTAATGCATCATTGCAGTAAAAATATAGGCTATAATGTTAGCAAAATAATACTCTATTTTATTCAGATCCTCATAATTGACCACATCAAAAACACTCAGTCAACTCACCCATATACAAATATTATTTATGGGCTATTCTGATTTCCTTAGATCAAATAGACATGGTAGATTTTGTTGTTGTTGTTGTTTGTTTGTTTAAATTCTTCACTATGACTGAGATATTTGATGCATTTTTTGTGCTTTATTGTAATTTTATTTTTTCTTTCTCTAAAGTAATTTTATTCCACAGTAGTAGATTTTTACTCTTGACTGACTGCTGTCTCCTGATAGGTAGTGATTTCCCTTTTCTTTACCACCACAGCCTTATAATAATAATTTTGAAAAAAAAATGTAACAAAGATGTAGCCGTTGCCTTGATTGGGTACACACTGAGAATCTTGTGTCTATTAGTTTTTGCAATTCATGATACACATTTACAAAAATCATAGTCTTAAACATGAATTTCCATTGTGTTCATAGTAAGGAAAATTTAAAACTAGTTTCTAACAGCCCACTTGACTATCTGTACTTAGGATGGCTGTCTTTAACCTGGGAGCACAATGAATTGAGCAATTTTCAGTATTTTAAGAATTAATTCAATAAAAATGTCAGGAGGTAAGGTTATTTGAAAACACATTGAAATATGTTTTTCTTCACACAAAAATATCTACCCTTTTCTCAGTTGGTGTAGTTAATAAAAAAATGTGAGTATCTCTAAAACAGAGTGTGGGCTATACATCCATCCCTTATCTTCTCTACACTCCTGTTATTGTTAAGGCGACCTATATCCCATGGGCATGCAAGGCATTCTCCTTGCCTCATCTCTTGCATTGTGGTTGTTATACTTTAGTGTATTTGCACTGTCTGTCAAGCAGGTCTATTAATTTTTCAGATCACCAAAGTAACCAATTTCTTTTACCCTGTAATGCACTAAAACTCAAGTGTTATATTTCTTGTTTCATAAAAGCTCTCTGTGCTTTAATTTCACTCTTTGAAGAGGCTACATTTCGTTTTTGTTTGTTGAATTTTAAAATATTTTCCTGCATTTTCATCTATTTGGCCATGATGGGAACCACCTGTTCTTTTTATTCAATTAAGACTTTGGCCTTGATTTTACTGAATCTTTTCAAGATGCATCATTGCTTTCGTCTGCCTTATAAATTTAGAGGACATCAGCCTTTTACATCAAAATTACAGAAACTGCCTTTGTAGCATTTCACTAGGAAGCAGAGTATATAGTCAGCTGGCAACATTGTAATTCCTTCCATAGAAGTCTATGAAGAGACAACTTTCTGAACAGAACGTCCATAGCACCGGCAGTAAGATCAACAATTAATAAATGGAACTTCATGCAATTGAAAAAGCTTCTGTAAGGTAAAAGCACCATCAGTTGGACAAAGTGGCAGCCTATCAAATGAGGAATGATCTTCACCAACTCTTCATCCAATAGAAGACTAAAATCCAAAATAGTTAAAGAGCCAAAGAATCTAGATATCAAAAAAGGAAATCCAATTAGAACTGGGGTACAGATCTAAACAGATTCCTCAACAGAGGAATCTCAAATGGCTAAACAACAACAACAAAAATGTTCAACATCCTTATCCATTAGGAAAATGCAAATCACAATGACTCTGAGATTCCATCTAACACCTATCAGATTGGCTAAGTTCAGTTGCACAAGTAACAGGTAAGGCTGTAGAGCAAGGGGAAGACTCTTCCACTGCTGGTGGGTGTGCAATGTACAGCCACTATGGAAGTTAATATGATAGTTCCTCAAAAAATTGGGAGTTGGCCTACTTCAAGACCCAGCTGTATCACTCACTCTTGGGTATATACCCAAAGGATGCTCCATCCTACCACAAGTTCATTTGCTCAATTATGTTCATTGTGGCTTAACTCATAATAGCTAGAAATTGGAAGCAACCTACTAAGATGTCCATTAACAAAAGAATGTATAAAGAAAATGTGAGACATTTAGACAATAGAGCATTAATCAGCTGTGAAAAAATGTTAAAATGAAATTTACAGGCAAATGGATGCAACTAGAAAATATTATTCTGAATGAGGTAACCTAAATCCAGAAAGACAAGTATTTATTTACTCAAATATATATTTATTTATTATTTAATAAGTGAACAAATGGTATTTATTCACTTATTAGTATACCAGATGTTAAATACAAGATAATTAAGCTATAATCCACAGACTCAATGAGGTTACGTAATGAGTGAGGCTTTAGTGGGTACATATGTATTTCCCTGGGATAGGAAAATAGAATAAATTCTGCAGGTGGACTAGGAGGGATCAGGTTTGGGGTTTAAGGGAGTGACAGAATGCAGTGAAAGATTGCTGGTATTAGGATGGGGCATTAGGCAGGACAGTGTGCAAACTTATTGCAGTAGAAATTCCCTGGAATCCATAAGAGTGAAGCTAGTGAAGACTCCTAGTACTGGAGAATATGGAGTGTGAACTGCCATCTTTTGTAGCCAGGCAAGGCTTCCAGTCGTGGTCCATGGTTGTATTTGGTCAAGCTATTGACTGATAGTGTCCTGTGGAGACCTCCAAACAACACAGGCTGATGGTAGGATAGAGAGTCACTCGCTGAAAACTGACAGCAGGGCCCCTTTACCAAGGAAAACAGTAAAGTTGAAACTTCTGGTTTCCTTGGAAACTCAGTTGTGTCATGTGATTTTTTTTTTTTTCCTGGAAACTGTCTTATGAGAGGATGCTTTTGCTGAAGCAGGCACATGAAAGGATATATTGTTGAGAGTAGACACATGGTGTTTTTCTGCAAGACACCTGGAAAAGGGGCATGTAGATGTTTTGCTAGAGAGGATGCATAAGAGAACATGTGATGTTTGGAAAGAGTATAAATATAATCCAACAGACAGTGAATGCGGCTGTGTGGTATTGGTTTGCCTTACCAATCTTTGCTGGTTTTTAGACATTGCTGATGCTGGTTTTCATTTGATGACACTGTGGAATTGGTTCACTTTGCCACTCTTTGCTGATCATAGTTCACTGTGACTTCATAGAAGGAAAAAAAAATACATCAATGAACTAGTGGTGTTCCAGAGGCTTCTTGCAGTTTCCACAGAAAAACCAATTGCCATAGCCTCATTTGTGTCTTCTGTATCGAACTGCCATTGATGATTCATGAACAGTGTTTGTGAGTGGATTAAGAGCTACGACTGCTAATTCATATGGGCTGAACTGCTGACATCCTGATCACACAGATGGGATTCGTCCCAAAGAACTATTTCTAAACAGGTTCACATTCTACGTTGGCCTATTAACCTTTCCTTTCTACACCTCTCGTGGATGGTGGGCTAGAAAGGAGGATAAATCATTTAAGTACACTTATTAAAGTAGGTTTTGAAAAAATAAGCCTAAAAAACCACACAACTCATTGAATGTAGAGAGGCTGGGTTATTGCCTGCATGGAAACTTCACCTGGGTGGAGGGCTGTAAGACTGGTGTTAGCAGAAACTGTGGTAAGGATGTATTATGTAAGAGAATAATGTAGTTTCAATAATAATAATAATAATAATATAGAGATTGCTTTGTGTTTCAGACCTCTCCAACTGTTTTGAGGTAAGTGCCCTCCAAAGTTACATGATATGGCCAGAGGTAAGTTAAACCCAGTTCAGGTTGGAGGGGCCACATTAAGACTGAGGCTGTGACAATTTTATTAAAAGCAATCAGACTTTTTATACTCAGAATCAGAATATGGTGTCAATTGCCAGGATCAATGATGTTTGCAAGCTATGCAGGGTACACAAGAGTAATATCTACATCTAATTGTTCTGTCAAGCTTCTATGTTTCCTTGACTTCCAAGGGAATATACAGAGAAACACAGGGCTGCCTGAATGCTTAACTGCCTGAGGGAACACCTTGGTTTCTCAGGAAGTGAGAGGCACACAATGCCCCAAGAGCCTTGGATTCTACCCTGAAAAACCTATGCCACATGCTTCTCAAGGCAGCTTGTTCATGCCAACTCCATGGTTCCCTGTATTTTAGGAAAAATTACCTTCTTCAAATTTCATGGTAAATTTGTATAACCTCTCAGGAGACACCAGGAGAATGGAGCCGCCTCTTTGGAACTTGCACTGCCAACTTTCATTTATCAAAACAACAGTAATACATTTCTCACCTAGGATCTATGGCTTCTCTAGCCACTGGTGTTGACTATGTTTACCATGCTAAGCATTCATTTCATCCTGTGCATCAAGGGCTGAAGCCCAATTAAGATAGTAGGTGATTACTCCCATAAATAGTCATATCATGATTGCACTAGTGGGAACACCTTCCCTAGCAAGTCACTATGTAGTATGCAGGGTCCTGCACTGGATAAGACCATTGGTGCCTTTTTCTCCTCCAGAAGCCTGCACAATGTTTTCAGTGAAACCTAGTCAGCAGGGTTCTGGCCAGTTCAATATTGATTTCACAAGGTTCTACACCTGAAGTTTATTAATTTCTTGGACCAGAGCATCTTACCAGGCAGTTATGATGGGAAACCAAGAAATGGCAAGTTGTTTTTGATGATTTGCCTTATTTATTTGTTTTTTCTTGTTTTGAGAGCTTC
This sequence comes from Mus caroli, assembly GCF_978045245.1. Taxonomy (NCBI): domain Eukaryota; kingdom Metazoa; phylum Chordata; class Mammalia; order Rodentia; family Muridae; genus Mus; species Mus caroli. The sequence goes on from NW_028227266.1 coordinate 75,451,834, forward strand.
TCAGGCTTTCCTGACAAATAATTGATAAGTAAGTAACCTGTGTCTGGCACGGAGATTTACATTTAATAACTCATGGGATATCTCTGTTTAAACTGTTTTTAAAATATGCTTTAGTTAAATTACAAACTAACTAAGGATTCATAAGTCTTCTTCATACATCTTTAGTTTCTGTTAATGAATGTAACCCCTACTTCATATTTCCTTTCCATAATTTTTCCCATGCCCACTTAAGGCTATAGCTCTTGGTTACTTTTACTCGTTATTTCATATTACCATGTTCTGCTGTCTCCTTCTATTATATTTTCTACTTTTAGACTGAACAACAACTAGATCCTTGAACTTTCCACTGGGAAATAGCCATTGCTGGACTAGCTGGACCATAGCCTGTAATCTATTATAATAACTCCATATATATAATATAATGTTATAAATAAATTATATAATGTATATAATATTATACAGTATGAATATTGTATTGTCTAATATAATATATTATACAATATTACATTATATAATATATACATATTATGTATATTATATGTATAATACTAATATATATTATATGTGATATAGCATATTATAATATTATCATATTAAGATAATTTGATATACAATACATTATGTGTAATATATATTCTAATATAATATATTCTAATATAATATATTCTAATATATATGGTCTTATCCAGTGCTGGATCCCACATATTAAAATATAATATAATAACACCCATATATACAGGGGTTTATGAGAACACACACACACACACACATATATATATATATATATATATATCTTCAGAATGTCAAAGAAGAATCACTACCAATATCATTCAAATCATTCATGAATTAGAAACAGAAGGAAAGTTTTCAAACTCATTCATAAAATCAACATTACCCTGATAACAAATCCAGATGGAGTAAAAACAAAAAAGGAAAATTGAAATTTGATCTTCCTGATGAATGTAGATATAAAATTTTTCAGTAAAGTACCACCAATCTACAGGACTGAGGAGATGGATCTGTAGTTAATAGCACTACTTGCTCTTGTAAAGGACCTAGGTTTGTTTTCTAGCATCCCAGTGGTAGTTCAAGATTATCCATAACTCAAGATACAGAATATTCAGGAACCACTTCTGCTTCACGTGGGTAGGCACACATGTTACACTTGTATACATGTAGGCAAAACACTGCCCACATAACATGAAAATAAATAAATCTTCTTAAAAAATATTGACAAACCAGATTTAAGTTCATGTCAAAAAGGCCATTCACTACAAATAAATGGGTATAATTGCAGAAATTCAAAAATGTTTCAGTATGAATATTAATCAATAAATGTTATCCATCATGTAAAGATACTCAGACAGACAATTATATGACTTTATCATTTGATAAAGAAAAAGCCTTTTACAAAATTCAATATCTCTGCAAGAAAATAGTGATACAGGGATTAGGGACAAAGGTAGTCAAGATAATAATGGCTATATGCTAATAGTGGTATAAACAACAAGCTTACAGCTAACGTCATATTAAAATGAAGAAAAACTTAAAGCCTCAGAGTTCTCACTAAAACTTGGAACAACACAAAGGTGCCCATTCTTCCCACACCTCGTCAGTCCAGCGCAGTACCTGAAGGTTTACCAAGTGCTATAACTCAAGAGAAGGCAGTAAAAAGATACAACTAGGAACAGAGACTTCAAATCTTTACATACAAGAGATATGATCATTTAAGAAAAATAAAAACTCCACCAAAAACCTCTTAGAGCTTAAAAGTTCAGCAAAGAAGTAGTATCAAAAAATTAACATAAAAATCAGGATATTTCCTACATGCCAATGATAAACATACTGAAAAATGAATCAGGGCAACGAACTTACTCACAACACATACACACACACACACACACACACACACGAGAGAGAGAGAGAGAGAGAGAGAGAGAGAGAGAGAAAGAGAGAGAGAGAGGACTAATCATAACCAAGGAAATGGAAAACGTATACAAATATTACTTTAATAAATAAATAAATAAATAAATAAATAGATCGATAGATAGATAAATAAATAAATAAATGAAAAGGAGGAAGACATCAGATGAAAAACCTTCAATATTGTTAAAAAAAAGCCATCTACTATTTTTATAATGACTGTCCATTGTAGACTTCATTTACTTTTTAAAAAGACATGTTTTTTGCTACCTTAACAGAAAGTTTTATTTTCACACTTTTTATTTTGGAATTCATTTAACAATCTGCCAGTATTGTTCCACTTTTCTATAGCCCATAATTTTCCTTCATAGACAGTGATATTCTTATGGTTAGCCTTATACTATTCAATGTAATAATCTAATCTCTTTATCATGAAGCATCTAGTTCTATAAACTCATGTCTATTCTATACTTGAAGACTGTTACCCCTCACTGCTGCTATGAAACATGTCTCATAGTTTATCTTTGTCAAAGCACTTGTAAATGTTCTCTTAAACCATTTGCTTAGAAGACTTTTTCCATCCTTTTACTCTGAGATAGTGCCTGTCTTTGTTGTTGAAGTATGTCTCTTGTATGCAGCAAAATTCTGGATCTTACAATGTATCTTCACATACTTCGGCATATATATAGAATAATAAAAGCCTGCTTTCTAAATTTTTAGGGTTATATTACTAAAATATATAATTCTAATAGGTGAAATAAATTAGTATAATCATTTAAAGTGGTTGTCTGCACACTGGGCAGGGTTTATTTCAAAACCTTTTTTATCTTCTTGGCATATATGAAGCATGATATACAGTGTCCTTTTTGTTGTGGATAGTGCAGCCATTTAGATGTTGACAGTGGAAAGACATCAAGGTTCCATGGCTTTAAGAGGAAAGATAGAGTGCCACAGTTTCTTCTTATACTATTTGACATCTCAACCCTTACAGTAATACTATTATATCAGTATCTTATACTGAGCATCTGCTGAGAGTTCTTGTCTTTCTTCACCAAGACTATGACATTCTGAATTTAGATACCACTTTCATGTTCTATACTCACCAGACTGCAACCAGTTACCTATTCCATTTATTGGATCTAGCTTTGGATCTAGCCTACAGGGATTTTCTTCCAGGTTACCATTACTGGATATTTCAGAGCATACCTCTCTTATTATATACAAGGCCAGACCTGAATCAAATGAAACAGAAATGCTAGCATGTTTGTGGTACTTTCTTTGTAACCAGATAATCCATATGACTTTTCTCCTCTTTCACTGATCTTGGATTCTAGGTGAAACAGATGCACTGGAGGGCAAATCTGGAGGTGGGAATGCTTCCAGCAGCTTTTCCACAAGGTAGTTTTCATCACTCCCATTTTCAAAGTGACTCCCATTTCCACTCACTGATGTGCAAGGTCTCCTGGTGCCTGCTGACACTCCATATGTTTCTGTAGATCAGCATTTATATACTTTTTCTGTTTTTTTTTCCCCAGAGAAGCTTAGCATGCTAACCACACCTAAATATCTTTTTTTTATAGAAAAAAAATCTCTTCTAGAGGACAGTACACTAAACTTGTGTATCTGCACCCCCAAGGGATGCCCAAGATATGTTTTTAGGTCACGTGTGTTTTGTGCAACAGACATTAATGACTTCCAAAGTCGGCCTTTGATCTAGCCAGGCTGGCCTGTTCCAAATCTGCAATAGATGCTTACGTGTAGGTGTTGGGT